>NC_056726.1:1904001266-1904283766 GCF_019279795.1 Protopterus annectens | reverse complement strand
AATTTGTTCATAGCAACAAAGAAGGCAAATAGAGGTGGAAATAATGTCATTCTGTACCACAGAGTAAAGTAATCAGATTTGTAACAGCTTAGAACCTTAATCCTGTATGATAACTGGCAGACATTAAAAGGTAGTTAACAGAGTCTATAGCATGCCATTACTTAGCAATCTGTAACCTCTGAGCAAAGGTTCTGATGATACTGCACATTGTTTAATACCATGTCCATTCAGCCAAGATGGACAGAAATTGTATGCACATATTATAGCTTTTGATAAAGTCAGCAGGGAGTCTGATAAGTATTTTCATTTGTTCCATATGAGTATGTATTTGAACAATTTTTATTCATCAGCAAGATTCTGGAGGCACTGCTTCTGACCTTTGTATTTTTTTTTTTTTTTTTGTTAATATCGTTTGGGTGCACTGTTCCTACACAATTGGATGCCCATGGAGTTAATACTTTTACCTAAGGAAGGCATGGAGACAAAGACCCTTCTCAAAGTGTAGGAAGGTATTTTACCTGAATATATGCTTTCTTCATATTTTATGTTCACCAGCCATCATCATCATTATCAACCCTATTTTCCTACTTTCTTCATGGGATCTCAGTGCCATGTCAGCTGACAACATCTCTCTCTATCCAATATCACTTTCCTACCTTCTTTGATACTTATGCCTAACTGTCTTCTCTTACACAATCCATACACCAGTTTGCTAAATGCCCTCTTTTTCTCTTGACATCTTCCTGTCTGTCCAAAATCTTCTTCACAATCGTCTTGTCCTTTTCTGCGTGTGACTGACCCAGTGTAATCTGCTCTCTTTGGCCTTTTTTGCAATTGGAGCTACTTTGGCTTCTGCTATTATGTCCTCATTTCATCATCTGTCACACAGAGTGCATCCTACCACCTGTCTCAGGCTATGCATGTCCAGCACCTCTAGCTTCCTGAATGGCTTTGCTTTCACTGCCCAGGTATTTGAACTATTCAATAGTAATGGTTGCACAACTGTTCTATATACCTTACTTTTCAGGTTCTTTGGAATTCTTTTGCCATATATAACACCTGACACCCTGTGTCAGTTGGCTCGCAACCCCTTTGATTCTAGCTTTACCTCTGGATTCAGGCATCCATTCTCCTCAACCACACCTCCCAAATACTTGAGGCTGTTAACCTATTCCACTATTTTCCCTTCTGTCTCAATTTTCAGCTCCTTCTGATTTCCCCCCACTGTCTTATATGTGCCCAGTTTTATCCCAGGTGCCTTCAGTTTTGGATTCCATTCCCCTATCTTTTATTGAAGTTCTTGCGTACAGTCTGCCTATAATGTCACATAACTTCCATACAGCAACTTTGTTGAAATGTCCCCTCTGTCCTGCTTGCTAATGTAATCCATCACCAGTACAAACAGCTGTAGGCAAAGAGTTGAACTAGGATGCACACCCTCTCCCACTGGGAACCACTTAGTGAGACCAAACACTGTTTGCACTTGAATCATTGGGTCCTTGTACATAGCTTGCACTAATTCTACCAATGTTTATGTGAATTTGAACTATCACAGTGGCCTGCCCAAATCTGATTTTTTTAAGACTTTGTCATATGGTTTCTCCAAGCTTAGGAATGCCCAGTTGGACTCTTTCCTCATCTCTAGATTATTCTCAACTGTCTGCCTCACTGTACTCATTGGGTCAGTAGTACTGCATCCTGATCTGAATCTGAACTGCTCATCTCTAACTTAACTTTTTACAACTTTGAATATTCATTTATCAATCACCCTCTCCAGAACATTTGCGCAATCTGACAGGAGTTTGATACTGCTCACATTTGTGAATGGCCCCTTTGATCTTTTATATGCTTATTCTCCAATCATCTGGGATACACCTTTCTCTCCACATTGCTATGAGTACCCTCAGGAGGCATTTCTCCCCTCTCGCACCTAACATAGTTATCATATCTGCTGTGACCTCATCTGAGCCTGCTGCTCTCCCTGACTTAATTTTCCTTAATGTTGTTCTTACTTGTTCTATGGTAGGCTCTTCCTCGTCTCTCATTACAGGTTGTGTCTGGTGCCGTACAGCTTCTGCAGAGTTTTCTTTGTTTAAAACCAGCTAGAAGTACTTCTTTCGTCTACCTCTGATACCCTCTGTATTGGTGATCAGGTTGTTGCTGGCATCCCTTATGAAGGGTGCCTGACTATCTTCTTTATCTTTCTGTCTTTGCCTTGCAACCTAATATAATTTCCTTGAAACATCTACAGAGTTACATTCCAGAAGCTGATGGAGTGCCTGTAATTAGGGTTGCCACCTTTTCAAAAGGCCAAAGTGGGAAATTTTTGGTACAGATGTCAGATTTTACAAGCCAACACATACCCACGGTCCATACAAAGGATAGAACTTCACTTTTTTGCCTAAATAAAAGCTTATTCTTATAGCATTTTAGTTGCTTATTCTGTTTCTTATAAAATTTAGGTATTTTAGATACAGAATAACTGTTTTATGTAACTATTGCATAAAATATAGGAAATAATTTTGTCCTAAAATCTCAGGACATTTGCCATTTTTACAATTTTTTGTCAGGACACAACTGCCCAAAGAGGGACTGTCCCTCGCAAAGTGGGACAGGTGGTAACCCTACCTGTAATGCCTTGTTCTTTGTTACTGTAACTCCTTTCTCAGCCTTTGTGTTAGCCAACCAGTATTCCTTCCTAACCTGATCCATCTTTTCTTTCTCCCACTGTTTCCTGCACTCCTTTCTTTTCATGACTTCCTGGACTATTGCATTCCACCACCAGCTTCCTTATGCACCTTATTTACATACCTGGTTCAGCTATATGTAGTCCTCACCCATGCTGTTTTCAGGAGCTGCCATTATTCTTCTCTAACTCCACCCATTTCCGCATCTTCTTTAGGTGCTATAGCCCTGAGTAATTCCTTGAACTACTGTGCTTTCTCTCCAGTCAGTTTTCATGTCTTCAGCCTGGTATCTGTTGAAATTAGAGCCTTTTCTGATCACTGTTTGCAGCTAATTGTGGCAATCAGTGGTTTATGCTATGGACCAACTGTTTCACTGAGAATGAATTTGCAATCACTGATTCTACTCCAGTGCCCTTTACTTACAAGGATGAAGTCTACCTGAATTTCACATTGGCCACTCTTGTGTATGATCTTGTGACCATCTCTTTTTCTGAACCATGTATTGGCTACTATCAAGCCATTTGCCAGACAGACGTGTAGAATGGCATCTCCTTCTTTATTCCTGTTGCCCACCCATGTGAACCCAGGCAGGCCTCATATCCTATTCTGTCTGTTCCTATATGTGCATTTAGGTGACCTGTTATCAGCAACAATGCATGTTGTCCTGCTTTATCCAGAAGGTCCTGCAACTGCTTTCTTAATGTACTCTTTTCTTCACAATCACAACCTTGCTGTGGGGTATAGGCTGAGATTATGAATACTGCCCTATTCTGAGGCTGGATTCTGATTGCTATGAGTCTGTTACTAATTCAGATGGCATCCCTCACTGTTTTATGATCACCAGTGCTTTGTTAATATTAAATCTAATATCTTTATGTTGGTTAACACAGTGAGTATACATGAAATTGTTGCTATGAATCCCTATAAAATCATTACTTTACTTTGTTTCACCTGAAATTAATCCTTTTAAAAACAGCATAAATATTCCTTTTAAAATTCTCAGAAGAAAATGTTTAGCTATTATGTTGTTTGACTACTGCTAAAACACTTTAATCAGAACAAAACCAAATCACATTTGAAAAGGCTCCAGGCCTTAACATACCCTTGACATTTATAATTTTATTCTTAGGTATTAATCTGTTTATTTAATCGTTGCTTTGTGCACACATTCAAGTTTACCATTTAGGTCTGCCTTCTACTTACTCACACTGTTTTTTTCATGGCTCTTAATAAAGCAAGCAAAATATAACTTTTTTTCAGTCACATGCACAGCTGTACCATTGAATTTCTGACTGCAAATTATTCATCAAGTAATTACTTTTAACAATTGCCAGCATAAATGTTTTAGTTCCTGTTCCATTACAAGGTCAGGCTTGTTTCAATGCATCTAGAAAAAAAAAAAGCTAACGTAATGAGATTCAATTGATTCATTTTAAGATCATTTAAATAACATTCTAGGTATATGTATTTTTCTTGGTGGAGAAAAAAACATGTGATCTCTTCTGTTAGACATCCAAGTAGATTTTCTCCCCATTTCCCTTAATGGCTGTCAGGCCTTGCCTTAGTAGCTTTCCTTCTGCAAAAATGTGTTTTCAGTTTAGTATGTATCCGAAACAAAGCTACACAGCTGTACACATTTTTTTATCTTGCTTTTTTGTATTGTTAGACATGATATATTGACATTTTAAAATTTATTGTTGCAAAATTATTGTATTAACTCATGTTGGTCACGTTACTGACCTTCCTTCTGATCCACCATTATGCCCATTTTCCACCCTTGCTATATTTTGCTCTTCATTTGAGATTTATTACTCATTTTTGAATTAATAAGGCACAATTTCTATGCTAATAGCAATCTACAATCACAATTTTACTTTAATTATTTATTTATTTATTTATTTCATATATATATTTTTTTTCATAATTTCAACACAACGTATGCTGTCTTATATATACAAAAAACATTTTTAAACAAGAATTTTGTTTATAGTTTATTTTACTCAAAAGAGTTGATTTTAATTCATTCTTTACTAATTATGTTAATTATTTGAACATGTGATTTGACACAGTCTATATATAGGTGCTATTTGAATTTTATCTTTATCTTGAGAAAGCTCGGTATTAACCGAGTGAAAGCTCTTGTTTTCACTGTTTGTGGCCATTCAATAAAAGTGCATTATTGCTGATTCCAGTTTCCTCCTCTGTGGATTTTGATCTTTTTGGACTTGTCTGACTTAGTGGTTTTTCTCAGCTTTTATGTATCCAAAACGAAACAAAACAGAGTGTTTATACTAGTAAATAAGGGATTACCCATAACATATAAACTATAGCAAAATATAACATGCATCTTGGTAGGGGTCTTCCTCCAGTTTAGACTGTCCATTTGCAGATTTACTTACAAGTACTAATACTATTGTTTCCATCCCATCACTGTAATTCTACATCAGATGTCTTGGGTCTCTCTTACATTTCAAGTAATTTGTTCTCATTTGATAACTGGTGCCTTATTTTTCATTTACCAGTTCCTGCATTTTAAATAGTGAGACCAAAAGTGACATGTTTTTCATTAATGACTTGGCTATTCCTCTTCACAGAATCAGCATATTTAGATTTCTAATCACCTCTCATACTAGAAGTATGTCTCCATTGCCAACTAGGCTAAGGTATTTTATTTCACTTAGCAGTCATTCAGAGATTACAACCACAAACAGTGCTTCTGTTTGTATAAATATCCTTTTCCCTGCATTCCCTTTTATTACAAGCTTAGCATATATGAACATATATGGTATATTTAATAAGCTAGCCAAGATGTAAGGCACATGACGACTCGCCAAAATTTCACTGATCTATAGGTGCCAAATTAACTAATTGACAAGAATCAACAAACTACATGGTGCTGATATAATATGGTTTATCCAAACTGTTGTATTTATTATCATCAAACGTCTTCTAAAATTAAAAATAAATTGTATACTTTATTTTATGCTTTTATTCATTATTATACTGAAGAGATTTGTCATTTACTGGTTTTGGCCACAAGCGCAACAGTAAATCTTTTTATATATATATATGTATAAACAACTTACTGTATGTTGTAAACCAGCATGTTTGGCAGTTGTGTGTCCAGACAGAATACTCCGAAAGAAAAGACACAAAAAAGTTGCAAACTGTGTAATGAAACTGACCTCAGAATGAACCCCAGAGTGGGACTGTAACTGTTCATTTGCATGCTTTTTGTCTTCAAGAAAGTACTAGGATATGGCTAGTCATGACTTGCTATTATGTTCCAGTTGTGTAAGTTGCATCAACCCATAACAGTAGATGTTCAACTTTTTCACTGCTGCAGTCGCCTTTAGGCTATATGGGTTGTTTCCTGTTTAGGAAACAGCAACCAGGCAACTTCAAAAAGCTCTGGCTTCCCCCTTCTGCTTTACACTGACTACTGATTGTCTAATCCCAAGAACAGAAATCAGCAATCAGAATGAAGCTTACTTGAGGAATTTCTTGCCCATGCAATGAGAGAAGATCCTAACAATCCTAAAATAACAGATAATTAATAACAATAAAACATACAAAAATAGAAACAGATATAACCCTCTTTCATATCCCAGCTACAAATATATACAAGAGTAGCGGGATGGAGGGTGAATGCAGCTACTGCAGAAGTGAAGAATTTGAATATCTCCTGTTATGCAGAGCCAGATCCAGTGATAGGTGACATAGGCAGTCACCTAAGGCCCCATGGTTGGGGGGGGCATTATAGCCAGGAGGCTTCAATGATTAAGATAAAAAATAATAATAAATAAATAATAATAATAAAAATAACAATTCCGCTCATGAGTGTACAATGTGTTTAAATCTATAGTAACAGCATCTTCGCCTTTAAGGAGGATCATGTGTGCATTGCACACACACATGCCAGTGCAGATGTAAACATATTCAGCACTCGCACTTGGACTTCAAACTAGCTGTTCCACGTGTGTGTGTGTGTGTGTGTGTGTGTGTGTGTGTGTGTGTGTGTGTGTGTGTGTGTGTGCTGCTGTTTGCAAAAGTAGGTGTGTGCGTGTGTGTGTGTGTGTGTGTGTGTGTGTGTGTGTGTGTGTGTGTGTGTATTTGAGTGTTGCTGTGCGAGAGCAGAAAGAAGGTAGGTGTGTGTGTGTGTGTGTATGTGCATGTGCATGTGTGTTTTAATACACATCTGAGCTGTCCAGATTTAGCCTCATAGTCTTGGTCTGTTTGCCATAAAATTTGTGGTTTTCTGCAAAATCACAGAGGACTGAGGTCACTAAATAATGACATATATATGAGTTTCAGACCCCATATCCTTCAGAAAATGCATGCTAGCAAATCATTTTATTCTACCAACGTTTTAAGATAAAAATAGCAATATTTAAAATCTATCCCTATTTTTTGGCCATTGTATCCTCATTATTTTAAACTTTGTCCAGATTTCTTGCAGAATTTCAGGAGTATGCATACCTCTCAACTGTCCTCAGTTTTGCAGAATGTCCAGAATTATGTCTCATATTTCTGGCCTATTCCTCATAAAATGTGTGGTTTTCTGGCAAATCACTGACGATTAAAATAAATAATGCCATACATTTGAGTTTCAGACGTCATTGTCTTCAGAAAGTGCATGCTAAGACAAATGCTGTTATTCTATCAACTTTCTAAGTCTTTACAAGAAATATTTAAAGTCTGTCCCTATTTTTGGCCCTTTGTCCCCCCATTATTTTAGGCTTTTTCCAGAGTTCTTATGCTAAGGGGTTACAAGGTATGGATGTATGGTATGTCATGCCCTAGTTATGGAGGAGGGCAGGTTAGTCAATTAACTTGAACAGGCTTGACCCTGTAATTTGGTTACAGGAGATGAATCTAAATCATCTATACTATATTCATAGGTTCATAGGTTCGTACTAGGCTATCTGCCCTAGGGCATTTATAAGCCTAGCCAGAGTGTGTGTGGCTTTCACCACCCCTTAGGATGAGAATACTACGCCCATTTAGGGTTTAGTTTACTGTGCCTCTGTCTAGTAGTGACACAGAGATGACCCCCAGGGTAAACCTACGATCTCCCATCCACTCGTCAAGATTTCTCTTGAATAGAGTTAGTGAGGGGCTCTGCCTAACATGGATTGGGATTCTGTTCCAGAGTGTAGGGAGCCTCTGGGTTATGAATCTGTCCCTCCAGCACGTCCTATTTATTTCTGTGTTGAGGTTTAAGTCTCTTGCTCTCGTGGCTCTGATGGATTTGTATTTTCTGAGGTGGAGCATGTCCATTAATTCCGGATTGGACATGGCCTTGTACATCAGGCACAGGTCACCTCTGAGTAGGCGGTATGCAACTGAATAGAGCTGGAGTTTTTTCAGTCGGGCAGCATATGACATATGTTTAAGACCCTTTATCCTCTTGGTAAGGAACTTTTGGGGTCTTTCCAACTGCTGCAGGTGTCGGGTAAGATACATCCCAAATGGGGCATTGTACTCAATCATTGGCCTGATAAGAGAAGAGTACAGGGGCACAATGACCTCTCTTGATCTAGATGTGAAACCCTTCATGATAAGGTGGGCAATATAAAAGGTCTTCCTAACCACTTTGGCAATGTGAGTGTCAAATGAGAGGTTACTGTCAACCTGGTCCCCTAGTTCCCTGATTACCTCTTCCGTACTTAATGGATTACCACCTATGTGGTAATTTGTGGGTACCTTGTTTTTCCCAAAGGGTATGACTATACATTTTTTGGCGTTCAACTTAAGGCCATGGCTCTGGCACCAATTATCCATTTCTATGAGGCCTCTCTGAAGGATATTTGTGTCCGCTGGAGTATCAATTATGGCGCCCAGTTTGCAGTCATCAAATTAATTAATTTATTTATTTAAGTATGATGACCCGGGAAATCAACTGGGCCATAAAGAGCCCATTTTCAGTGGAGGCCCGGGGAGAAAAGCTACAAGATATTGCAAGTTACATGTTACAAATAGAAAGACAAAGATTTGTACAGAAATATTAAACATTTACAGAAAAATAAAAACATTATCAAATAAGCTCTTATTGAGTTAACATTTAAATATATGGTTGTTAGCCCTTTGCAGGTTAGGTAAACTAAACATTTACAGAAAAAAGACAATTTTTGTCAATAAGCTCTTAGTAAGTTAACACTTAATTAGCTACTAGCCCTTAGCAGGTTACGTGAACTATTTTGCATGGAAAAAATTCCAGTATATTTGTAATGGAAAGTATAGTACATTGGATAGCAGAGAGAAAATCTGTCCCAGGTAGGGGAGATATTGTTTTAGGTTGAGGTTTAGTCTACCAGACTGCTGAAGAAATTGTGAGCTTCAGTGCAGGCAAGAGCCTGAATCCTCTACATCAACTGCCAGGCTGCTGACAGAATCATGAGTTTGAGTTTCAGTATATTTCCAGGGGATTATAAGCTTCAGTACATTTTCAAGGGATTATGGATTCCATTTCATTTTCTGGGAACTGTGTGTTTCAAGGGAAGAGAAGTTTACTGTTGCTCATGTTAAGTCTGTTTTCAATGGTGCAACTAACTGTTTTGTTTAGCAAATTGCAGTCACTGTTTGCACTGTAGAATTTGAAAGCAGTGTCAGTAGCATAATTGCATTTGGTACAGAAGGCTGTGGAGTCTACTCCTTATAGCTGTTTTATAGGTTCATACTAGGCTAACTGCCCTTGCAAGCCATTTTAAGCCTAGCCAGTTATCCCCTGTGAGATTCAAACCCTGTATCTTGTGTTTGTAAGGCAAACACCTTCACCATTAGGCCACCCTCCCAACCCTAAATTCATACTAGGCTACCTGCTCTTGCGAGCCATTTTAAGCCTAGCCAATTATTTCTTGTGAGGTTCAAACCCTGTACCTTGTGTTTGTAAGGCAAACACCTTAACCATTAGGCCACCCTCCCAGTCATGTAGCTGGAGTGCTGATATGGCAGTGCCCTTTCAATTGCTGATTAATTGGTGCATTTTAAGGGAGGATAGGCATTCTACACTCCTGAGTGTGTCATCCTTTCTATGAGATGCCTAGTAACTATGAAATTGGCTTGCCAGACATTCCCTATTGCAATATTATCAGTTTAACAATTTTTGTAATGTAACATTGGCAATTAATACTTCAAGGGCAGCAGGCACTGAATTTGAAGATGAAACACTGAAATGTAAAGTTGTTCGCCAGTAGCAATGTCTTCATTAGTTACAGATATCATAGGTTCATAGGTTCATAGGTAGGTACTAGGCTATTGGCCCTAGGGCCTATATAAGCCTAGCCAAAAAGATACCCCGGCTTTCGCCACACTTTAATGTGGAATGATTTGGATGACTTTTACTTCTGCAGAGATTATGTTTATTGACTGATATTGGTGGATTGTAATGACAGAAGTTTGAGTGACCTTGGTTTTGTCATTATTTGCTCACACATTTTGTTCCATTGCTTACTGAAAGGATGTTCAAAACTACAAATTTAAAAAACACTCAAACAAGTGGTGCTGTATTATATAACGAATATAATTTAAAACAATCAGGACGGTGGATCAAATAACACATACATGTATAAATGGCCCTAAAAATATGTGCAAGGAGCCTATGGTTTGAAAACAGCCAAAAGATAAACTTAATCCTCCACTGCTCAGATGCATTTTCTTTGAATGTCGGTTTTAATGCCTTGTCATTGAGTGTGAGTTTGAAGGGCAGGGAAGTTTACTGCTCATGCTAAGTCTTTTTTCATTGTGAGACTACATTGTTTGTCTAGCAAATGGCTATCCGTTTTTGTGCTATTCTATTTCAATGTCTGTAATCATTACAGAATTAAATAAGAAAACAATACACACACTGACAGGTTTGAACAGTGTTTATGGTAAATGAGGAGAAATAGCTAAGTAATGGAACATTGGAATGGTTGGGAAGGGGGCTTCTGTGTGGGGGAAGGGTTGGAGTATTGCTGCAGGAGGGGCTGCTCTGGGGGGCCCCAATCTATTACCCTGCCCAGGGCCCCATCTGACTGTGATCTGGCTCTGCTGTTATGGGTAAGTGCAACTTACATGACTGTACTATGTTCATTATTCCTTCTGCTGAAGTAGCCCTTAAGCTATACAGGTTGAATGCCAAAGCCTAACCATCCTGGGAGGAGGAATGATATGTATCCAGGATCCCCTGGAGAATGGTCTTAGCAAACTTTGACCTGGACCTAGAAAAGAAATCCAACTTGTAATGCTTTGTAAAAATATATAAAGAGGACTGTGTAGCAACCTCTAGAAAGCTTCTAAAGTCCATGTATTTCCAGTATGTTATTGAAGAAGACAAGTCTCTGATGGAATATGCTTTGCAACTGCCTAGAATAGCTCTGCCTTGGTGGGAATAATAAAAAGCAGTAGCTGAGGAAACCATCAGAAGATTATCTGTTTAGACATAGGGTGTCCCGTTTCATCCCTATTTAAGAAACAAATAGTTGGCCGGTTTCTAAAGAGCTTAGTTCTGATAGTACCTGAGTTGCCTATGCATGTCCAGAGCATGCAAAATCTGTTCTCCTTGTTTTTTTTTTTATGTTCTGGGTGGAAAATTGGAAGATTGGTGGCTAGATTTAAAATAAACTCTGAAACCACTTTGTGCATAGATGAGGGTTTTTTAAAGAGATCCTATACTAATGGAAAATCAGATAGGGTTCACCTACCACAACCATTTGCAACTCAGATACTCTTCTTGCAGATGTCAGTGCAATCATCACCATCATCATCATCATCTCCCTTTTTTCTCATTTTCTACATGGGTCTTTGGTATTGTGTCAACTGCTGTCATCTGTCTCTATTCAATGCCACTCTCCTACCTTCTTCAATACTTATGGCTGACTGTCTCAGGTCTTCTGTCACACAAAATCCATCCATCACCTCGCTGGACAGCTTAATTTCCAATTGCATTCTTCTTGTCTGCCCAAAATCTTCTTCACCAGATTGTCTTCTACTTTTCGTTACATTTGCCTGAACCACCATAATCTATTATTTTTGACCTTTTTCTGCAATTCGAGCTACTTTGGCTTCTGGTGTTATATACTAATTTCTTTCTCTGCCCCACAGTATGCAGCCTACTACCCATGTCATGCACTTCATCTCCATCACATTTAGCTTCCTCAACTGCTCTGCTTTTACTGCCCCAGGATATTTATCTATACCATACAGTAGTACTGATCACAACACTGTTTTGCACACCTTGCTTTTCAACTTCTTTGGCATTCTTCTGTTATACACTACACCTGACACTCTGTGCCATTTGGTTGCCGGACCTCTGATTCTAGCTTTTACCTCTTATGCCAGACTTCTGTTTTCCTCAAATACCCATCCCAGATACATGAACCTGTTAACCTGTTATACTATTTTCCCTTTTATCTCAATTCTCAGCTTTTTCTGATTTCTCCCATTGTCTGCCATTACAGCTGTCTTATCTTTTCTCTGTTTCATCTGATTTGCCTTCAGTTTTACATTCCATTCCCCTGTTTGTGGCTGAAGTTCTTGTTCACAGTCTGCCTGTAATGCCACATCATCTGGATACAGCAACATTGCTGACCTGTCCCCTTCACCCTGTTTGGTAATGTAGTCCATCTCCAGTATGAACAGCACTGGGCTCAGAGCTGAACCCAATTCACACCCATTCCTACTGGGAACCCCTCTGTGAGACCAAACACTGTCTGTACTTGAGTCATTCAGTCCTTGCACATAGTTTGCACTAATTTTACCAATGTTTTTTGGACTTTGAACCACTGCAGAGCAGCCAAATAACCTTTCTTGGGATCTTGTCATATGCTTTTTCCATGTCTAGAAATGCCCAGTTGGACTCTTCCCTTATTTCTTTCTTCTTCTCAAGTACCTGTCTCACTGCAAACATTGTGTCAGTTGTGTTGCATCCTCTCTAAACTGCTTATCCCCAATCTTACATTCTACTACTCTGCATTTTTGTTTATCAAGCACCATCTCCAGAAGTTTCATGCAATGTGACAAGAGTTTGATACCTCTGTACTACCTATAGCTGTGAATGCCCCCTTTGTCTTGAACGCTGGCACTAGTATGCTTATTCTCGTGTCATCTGGGATATGCCTTTCTCTCCATAATACTATGAGTACCCTCAGGAGCCATTTCTCGCCTATCTCACCCAACATCTTGATCATATCTGCTGTGACTTCATCTGAGCCTGCTGCTTTCCCTGACTTAATTTTCCTTAGTGCTGTTCTTACTTCTTCTATGGTGGGTTCCTCTTGTTCTCTCATTGTAGGCTGTGCCTGGGGCAGTACAGCTTCTGTGGGGTTTTCTTCATTCAGAAGCTGCTAGAAGCACTCCTTCCATCTGTCTTTGATGTCTTGTGGACTGGTGAGCAGGTTGTTGCTGACATCCCATAGGAAGGGTGTCTGACTATCTTCTTTTTCTTTCTGTCATTGCCTTGGAACCTGATATGGTTTCTTTGTGCCCTCTACTAAGTTACTTTCCATAAGCTGGTAGAATGTTTCTGATGCTTTGTTCTTTGCTATTGCAGCTCCTTTATTTGCTTCCTTGTTAGCCAACCAGTACGCCTTCCTAGCCTGGTCTCCCTTTTCTATTTTCCACTTTTTCCTGCACTCCTTCTTTCTTTTGATGACTTCATGGACTTCTGCATTCAGTGAACTGATAAGTACAGACTTCCAAGTCAAGAACCTGCAATCAGCTTAATGGGCAAGGTAAAGTGGTGACAGAGTCAATTTCTCCAGCACATAGAGATTCCAAAGAGTAGGGGCATGTTTATGAGGAGATCTCAGTCGTAAAACTCTTTTCAGAAACTTTTTCACAACAGAGATAAAAGAGGAGGATCCATGGGCAGACATGCTGAAATGGCAATAAATTGATCCTTTATAGAGGAATAAGCAAGAACAGAGGAAGGTAACTCACAAACATTTGAGCACCAGTGGTACAAAATAAATTGACGCATTTCTGGTTATTGAGTGAACACCAACTAGAAAAGTGCTTCCACTTATCAACAGTGGATATTCTAATAGCAGGCTTTCTTGCTTTCTTTAGTAGCTGCTGCACATTCTCATGAAAATAAGTGCATAAAAGGAATTAAAACTGAATCATCTAAGCAGTCAGCTGAAGTTTATTGATATTGGTGAGTATCAAACTTCCACAGTTTTGTGTGAATAGAGTCACCTCTGAGGAAGCTTGTGGTAATTGCTCTTGGCCAGCTCCATAAGAAGGGAAATCCAGTTTTGCCTGGGCCAAAGAGGATCACCACAATTATTTTTGGAGAATTATTTTGAATCTTCAGAACTACTCTAGGCATCAGTGGAAAGAGTTAGAATGCATAAAGGAACATTCTCTTTAAAGGGAATAAAAATGCATCTATCTTTCAGGCTTGTTTGCAAGATCCCTGGAACAAAACATGTTTAGCTGTCTGTTTTGCAAGTAGATGAACAGATGTAGTGGAGGTGCTCCCTGCAGCTGGATCAATTTCTGGAAGGCCTCCTTAATCAATTTCCCTTGATGACGATTGTTCTAGTCCTACTCAAATTGTCTGCCACTGAGCTTTTCTCTGATGGAATATAGGATGATTGGTTGGTTAAGGAATATTGAAAAGCTAACTTTTAAGGTATCATTGGCAGGCTGTATAGGGGGTATAACCTGGTAACTCTCTGCTTGTTTACATACCACATGACTGAGGTATTGTCTGTAATCATTTGAAGAGATTCTGGATACCAAAGATGATCATAGCCAACATCTCTTTTAAGATATGCCTTAATCTGCCTGAAGGATTCCATAAATCGTGCACCTTTATCCCTTTGGACCTGCTGTCCATGCAACACCTGACAAGTCCGTGGTGACAGATTGTTTTAGGGTCTGAGGAGAGAAAGAGAGTTCTGGGCTCACTTGAATTGTTGCCTCCACCAAAGCATTCTGTTTTTAAAAAGCCCAAAGCTGGAATTTGATATTCCAGAGAAGGCAAATGCTTGGGCCAAGTGTTTTTTTTTAGAAACCATTGCATCTTTTGCATGTGTAATCTGGCAAGAGGCATCATGGGAATCATAGAAGCCATGAACCATAGTATCCTGAGAAATTCCCCTGTAGAAGTCTTAGACTGATTGGAAAGTTAAAATTCCAGATAAATGTTCATCTTGTGTTGTGTTAAAAAGGGTTTTTGAGCAAAAGAATTTATAAGGAATCCCATAATTTTTATCCTGTGACATGGAGTCAAAGAGAATTTTGCAATATTTATCCAAAAGCCCATGTTGGTTAAAAGAGACATAACTCATATTAATGAGTCTTGACATCTTGATATAGACTCTGCAAAGACAAGCAAGTCACCTTAATAAGGTAAGATGTGAATAACATTTAGTCTGCAGTAAACTATGACTGGGGCTAGACATTTTATGAATACCCATGGAGCTGTAGAGAAACAAAACAGTAATGCACAGAACTGATAAAAGGACCCAGAGACAAAGAAATATAGACATTTCCTGAAGACTATGGCTATGGGAATATCATATAAAGTGTCTTTTAGGTCTAGAGTTACCAAGTAACTCATGAAAAATGAGAGATAGCATGTTCTCTAAGATTGACATTTGGAATTTTAATATACAATTTAGAAATGAAAGAATTAGTACTGGTATCAAAAGGCTTCTATGATAGAACCCTTTATCCCTTTGATTTACAGGCACTGGTTCTATGGCTCCCTGTGTGTGCATACACTATAGGAACTATGGAAAAAATCTGATTTTTGGGAGAATGGGGAAGTATTCCTCTGAAATGAGTTATTTTGTATTCAATGCCATCTGTAACCCATCTGTACCACTTTTAATACCCCAGAGTCTGAAACAATCTTTTGCCAAAAGGGAAAAGTTGAGATCCAGTTTTTGGGACAGATCTGTATAGAGATTGGCTGGGGAGAGGGATGAGGGTAAGGAATGCTGGCATAGTCATTTTGCACCATTGGTCCAGTCCTTATTTTCTGAAAAGGCACCTGTTCTTTATTGTTGCTTCCCTCCTGCTATCTCTTTTTTTGTCTTTTGTTTTCCAGAAAAGGACTGGTTTTATTTATTTAGCTTTTTGTCTAAGAAGCAGTCCTATACAGTTTGCACTGGGTACAAGAAACATCTCTGAAACTACTTTAATTAATTTCTTTCTTTCATTATATTGTTTGAGAATTTGGGTGGCAGAAGATCCAAACAATACATCTTTATCTTAAACTGAATCTATGATATCAGACTTCACTTCATCAGAAAACTATCGGTTATGATTTCAGGTATATATTCTCAACACTGTAGCAGTAGCAGTCACCCTGCACACACTATTTGTGCAACCATACACCATCTTCAAAGCACATGTGTATACCTGAGAAAAGGTAGAAACAGTTTTGTTCAAAAAATAATTTTCTTCTCTAGGGAAAAGTGGAAGACGATTCCCTCAGACTGCCCATATGACATAGTACACATTTTCACATACATGCCTGGTATTTCAGAATTCTGAAGGTTAAAGATGAGGAAGAAAATATTATTTTGCCTATACAGTCCAACATTTCACACTCAATATCACCAAGTGAAGGGATGGTATTGAGAAAGTACAGTTTTGTACCTACCATAAATGTAGATGTCCGATAGATATGCAACTGCAGTCATAACATATGGGTTGTCCTGCCTCAGGCAGCCCTCGGTCGGCCGAATTCCAAAGTCTGGGTCCGGCGTCGGCTGGTGTCGCCTCCTCTCCGACGTCACAACGGCTGGAGTATAAAGGCATCGGCCGATGCCATCTTCTTCAGTGTTTCTTGCCCCAGATGCCAGGTGCCCTCTTAGGAAGGCTAAATTTGGTAAATGGATAAAAATAATCCCAAACATGCACAACAGTAATAAACAGATACACCATAGGAGATATCCCCAGCTGAAGGGAAAAGGGGTAGGGACCCAAAAAGAAGGCTACAGAGGGGTAGGAGGGAGAGAAAATCCGACTGCAGTTGCATATCTATCGGACATCTACATTTATGGTAGGTACAAAACTGTACTATGTCCTTCAAGAATGCAACTGCAGTCATAACATATGGGTTGAATACCATAGCCAAGCTGGGGGTGGATGGAACTATGATAAGGATGGTGTAGCTAAAATCCCCTGCAGGACTGCCAAAGCAAAGCCTGCTCGGGATCTGGAGTATAAGGGCAGGTTGTAGTGCTTGGTAAATGTATGCACGGAGCTCCATGTAGCAGCCTCTAAAATGTCCTTTGTTGCCACTCCTCTTAGGAAAGCTGTGGAAGTGGCTATAGCTCTGGTGGAATGTGGCCTAATATTGGCTGGCACACCTTTTCCATGGAAAGAATAGCAAAATCTGATGCAATGTCCAATCCATTTTGAAATTGTTTGCTTGGAGATTGCTTTTCCTTGTACTCCAGCAGCATAGGCTACAAACAGCTGGTCAGACCTTCTGGTGGCCTTAGTTCTGTCCAAGTAGTAGCGTAGTTGTCTGTGTATGTCCAAAGTATGCAGTAGTTTTTCCCCCTTATTTTGAGGATTGGGGAAGAATGTAGATAGATGAATAGCTTGATTTAGAGACACCCTGGAAATTACTTTTGGCATGAATGTAGGATTTGTTCTTAGAGAGACTCTGTCTTGATGAAAAATGAGGAAGGGGGGCACTGCCATGAGTGCCTGTATCTCCGAAACTCTTCTTGCAAAGGTAACTGCCAATAAGAAGGCCATCTTCCATGACAGAAATTGCATTTCTGAGGTTGCTGCTGGCTCAAATGGAGGCAGAGTTAGTTTTTCCAACACACAGTTAAGGTCCCATGCAGGTACTGGCTGTTTTCTGGGAGGTTTGATATTCTTTATCCCTCTTAGAAACTGTCTTAGCAGAGGATGCGAAAACACTGGAGGGTCACAGTTGTATTTTGCTGAGATTGCTGAGGCATGAATCTTTATTGAGGAGTATGAGAGTCCAGTATGAAATAGTTCTGCCAAGTATTCTAATATCTGAGGTATACTCAGTAATGCTGTGTCCTGACCCCTGTTGGCATTCCAGATACTGAATCTCTTCCACTTGGCTGAATAGGTTTTTCTGGTGGAAGGTCTGTGTGCTTCCAGCAAGATCTCTTGAACAGATTTGGAAAGAGAGTTAGGTGTTGAAGTCATGGTAGCCTCCAGGCTGTCAGATGCAATGTTTTCAGGTCTTGATGTACAGTCCTGTAATTGTGTTGAGTTAGGAGCAGGGGCCATAGGGTCAGAGGCCATGGTTTGGTCCGAGTTATGGTCAATAGCAATGGGTACCAGTGCTGCCTTGGCCAGTCTGGAGCTATCAAGATGCCTGTAGGTTGTTCTGCTTTGATCTTCAGTATCACCTTGGTCAGCAGAGGCAGGGGAGGGAATGCATAAATTTTTAGAGAATTCCATCTGAAGGAGAGAGCATCCGTTTTCCAAGCTAGAGGGTGGTGAGTCCTTGTGCAGAACTTTTCCAGGTGATGATTTAAGTGGGAAGCAAAAAGATCTACGTCCGGTCTTCCCCATGTCCTTGCCAGTTGAGAGAAAATGTGAGGGTGCAGCATCCATTCGTGTGGATCCATGAAATTTCTGCTCAGATTGTCTGCCAGTACATTGTCCTTGCCTGGTACAAACTGGGATTGTAAATGTATCCTGTTTTAGTGATTTTTCGAAAGTCTCGATGGCATGTATCACTGCCAACATCTCCTTTTGGTTTATGTGCAGAGGTCTTTCCTTTGGCGTCCAAAGACCTTGAATGCATCTGCCCTCCATGTGCGCCCCCCATCCATGGTCTGAGGCATCTGTTGTTATCATTTGGTCTGCTTGAGGTCTATTGAAAGACATGCCTTCGTTTAGTTGACTGGCTTGAGCCCACCATAGAAATTCCTTCTGCAGACATGGAATAAGTGGGATTATGTCCTCTAGGCTTTTGTTGTGTTGAGACCATAAGTTTTTTAAATACCATTGCAGCTTTCTCATATGAAGTCTTGCCAAAGGTATCAGAAGGATGCAAGATGCCATGAAACCCAGGGCCTGCAGGATTTTCCTTGCAGTCAGCTGGGAAAGCTTTGCTAGGCCTTTTAAGTACTCTGGTAAATGCTGCTGTTTTTCCTCTGTGAGGTAGGCCATTTGGTTTTCCATGTCCAGTTTGGCTCCTAGGAATATAATTTGTTGGGATGGTAGTAAGTTTGACTTCTGAATGTTGACTGTGTATCCCAAGGCCTGCAGTAGATGCATGACATAGTCCAAATTCCCTTTTAAGGTTTGTTTGTTGTCTGCTTGTATGAGGCAGTCATCCAAGTAGGGGTATATTTGAATCCCCTGCAGTCTGCAGTGTGCCACTACTGATGCCAGGCATTTCGTGAACACTCTGGGCACAGTAGATAAGCCAAACGGCAATGCTGAGAATTGATAATGCTCTGTCCCTGCAAGAAATCTGAGGTATCGTCTGCAGCTTTGTCTGATTGGGACATGCAGGTATGCCTCCTTGAGGTCCAGAGTGACCAGCCAAGACCCCTTGCCCAACATGGGAAGAAGTTGCTGCAACGTCAGCATTTTGAACTTTGGCACAATGAGGAAAGTGTTTAGAGTTGACAAGTCCAGTATGGGTCTCCATTTGTTTTCTTTTCTTGGAACAAGGAACAGTCTTGAATAAAATCCCTGGCCTTGCTCCTGAGGAGGAACCCTTTCTATTGCTTTTATACTTAATAGCTTCGAAACTTGAGTGAGTGCCTCTGCCCTTTGATGATGTGGCAGGTTTGGCATGTCTTGTTTTATTGGTAATGTGTGGAAGTGGAATCTGTAACCTTTGTCTATCAAATCCAGAATCCAATTGTCCTTGGTTAAGATATGCCAGTTTTGTGAGAATAAGGCTAATTTTTCACCCAAAGGTGCTTCTCTTTGAACCTTTGTAGGCGGTATGAAAGTCAAGTCATTGTGATTGTCCTCGTGGTGCAGCTGAACTGTCTGCGCCACTTCTTTGATTTGGAGGTTGCCATTGGCGGCCACTGTAAGATCCTCGGTATTGCCCTCTACCTCGGGCATGTCTGCTTTTTCCCCTTTGAAACTTGTCAGAGCCGGGGAAGGACCAATTCTTGGAGGGCCAGTTTTTGCTGAATCTGGGTGGCTGAACCTGAAGGAAATCCTTGACTGTCTGTACTGACTTTGCTTTTTCCTCTATGGATTTCAATACATCTTGTGCAGTAGCACCAAAAAGCTTTTGTTTTTCCAAAGGTGCATCCAGTAACTTTACTTTAACATGGTCAGGCAAAGACTGATCCTTCAACCAAGCATGTCTACGTATCACAGCCCCAGTCATAGCTGCCCTACATGAAGCTTCCAGTGCATCATAACCACACTGCAGAAAATGGTTATTAACCTGCTGAGTGTTATGAATATGATCCTGCAGTGCCTTTTTATCAATAGGCTCAGGAGAGGCTAACTTTTTCTGTAAATCATCCAGGATAAAATCTTGGTACTGAAACATGTGAAAAAGGCAGTTAAGAGACCTCATGGCTAGGGTAGTAGAGGTATATACTTTTTTTACCCCATCTCTCCAGGGACCTTGCTTCTCTGTCAGCTGGCAGTGGGTTTTTGGCAGAGGAGGAAGCCACTTCCTTGGGGCCCTGTGAAATAGTTTCTAGATCCACAGAGTGAGCCTTAAAAAGGTGCTTGTGAGTGTCAGGGACCCTATAATATCTGTCCGGCTTGACAGGAGTAGGAGGAAGAGAATCAGGGTTGGCACTGGAGTCAGAGAAAACATCATCCAAAACATCCATAACTGGAGGAATAGCCAAAGGTCTGTGATGGGGAAGCTTGAGGAAAGTACAAAGCCTCTTCCTGGAGTCAGAGAATTCCTGACCCTGCCATTGAAAATGTTCCCTCATGGAATGCAGGACTTCACCAAATGAGAAATCCTCTGGAGAGGAGGCAGAGGGAACTGATTCCTCAGCATCAGAGTCCTCGTAGGCCTGAAAGGGTTCTTCTTGGGTATCAGAATGCTCAGAATCCCCAGAGGCTTCATCCAAGGAGAGGTCGTCCGCCTGCTCAGTTCTAGGCCTTTTCTCTGCAGGTGGCCGAGAACCCCTGTCCGGATGAGGCTGAGACCCCCTGATAAGGGAAATACGATCTGCAGCCAGAGACATGATCTGCTTATCAGATGAAGGGGCCTGGGCAGGTTTAGGATGGGCCTTGGCCTGACTGGCAGCCTTAGCACATGCAAAGGCCTTGATGGACATGGATACTGGAGGCCTAGCAGCCCCACGTGCAGGCATTACCTTGTCCACAGGAATGGTGTCGGGTAGATCCAGAACTTTGGTTTCCAGAGGAAAATCAACAACCGGCACCGGAGAGATCTCCGAGACCAAAGGTCGTGTTAACGCTGTGTCGTCGGCCTGGAGCGGTTGATTTACCACTTCCGAGGGGACCGGAGCGCTAGCAGAGGATTTAGGAGTAGCATCGGTAGAGGACGCGGGCCGAGGATGTTGGTCCCAGTCCTTGCGTTTTTTAGCAGATTGGGTTGTCGGTTGATCCGACGGCATGATATACGCAAAAGATTCACCGAAAAAGTCCTCGGTGAATTCTGCCCGGCGCCTGAGAGTGCGCTTATTAAAGCAAGCACAGGCAGCACAGGCCGAGACGTCGTGGTCTGGGCCCAGGCAAGGAAGGCAGAGAGAATGGAATTCCTTATGAGGTATTTGTTTACCACAAGACAAACAATTATTAACTTTCTCAATTTGTTCTGACATCGGCTGAGGCAAGAATAAATGTTCCCCAATGGGGTACTTAGCTTTTAGATGACTTCGGTACTGAAAACACAGGAGCTGACCGACCAGCACTTGCGAACTGCTTCTGCTTTGGGCACCGCGCGGCAAGAAAGACTGAAGAAGATGGCGTCGGCCGATGCCTTTATACTCCAGCCATTGTGACATCGGAGAGGAGGCGACACCAGCCGACGCCGGACCCAGACTTTGGAATTTGGCCGACCGAGGGCTGCCTGAGGCAGGACAACCCATATGTTATGACTGCAGTGGCATTCTTGAAGGACATCTAGCCTGTTGCCAGTATAAGTCTCAGCTGAAATCATAGCTGCCTCTTATGTGTAATGGATATGGAGTCTACTTCATAGACAAAAAGCACAGGGTTTAACTCTCACTAAGGGAAATTAACTAGGATTAAAATGTTCCATGCAAGCAGCTTGCTTAGTACTTACCTATGAACCTAAGGTGAGAGAAAATAATTTTATTAATTTGAGTTATCTTACACAGCTTATCTCCTTTTGTTAGGGACTGAATGATGGGTGTCAGCATGAATACAGGAAGGATTGCTGATACTATATGAAGGATGGAAAATAAATTAGGTATATCTATTTGTAGCATATCATATCTCCTTACATCACAGGAAACATCTGTTTTCATAAAAAAAGTTTAATTCATCCTAACAATGGTCTGATCAAAAGAACATTACTCCACAGCATGATACAAATTAAAGTTTTCCTCACAGTCAGAAAGCTGGACCTAGGAATCTGTAGAAGAAAAAGCACGTTCTCTGTCAAACTCAGAATCAACAAACACCATTTCCTCAGCTATATCTTTACAGTGAATGCCCATCTGTAAAGGTTTCTTTTTACTAGGGTTTACTGCTTGTAATACCCATCTAGCCAAGGAAAGGTACTCATCTTTTATAACAGTGGTAACTTCAACAGAAGAACAATGTTTAACTTTTTATTTTTTTCTTCATAGGAGTTCTGAAAAGGACTGACTAGGAGGAGGGACATCTTCCCAGTCTAATGGTCTCTTGCCCTGGTTAACCCGAAATGAATCCCTTGGAGTGTCATCCCAGACCCAGAACAAAATGGTTCTCCCATGCCTATAATGGACACTGGAACAACTGAAAAGGACGTGGCTGACATCCATTCATACTGGATAAAAGGACTTCAACACAGGAGGCTGAAAAGGTAAATGAATGGTTTGAGGAACAATCAATGGCCACTGCAAGTTCACCCACTAAAAGCTAAGGCATAGAATGAGTCCACAGCAATGGCAAGGACTCCTTGGGAAGTGATTTATCTTCCTAGGTACTGTGGGATAAAAGTCAGCTGGATTGGAGTGAGTATCTGTAAATGAGTAAAAATCACCAGAAGTAGTGAGCATAGCTTGACGGAGTCAGTGGGAAGGTAAGTTGTCACTGAGTGTACACAAGTAGTACACTTACACTTGCAGCACTTTCCTCAGTCCTTTAGGTTATAAAAAGTAATAGTAGAACAGAATGTCCCTGTCAATACTGTTCAAACATTCACACACACACTGACTGAATCAAAATGGAAGGTAGGTTGTGATAATAGTGATGTTATTCAGTACCCTGGCACATAAGTTCCCACCATTTCTCCATAATTGTTTCTGTCCTACAAAGTTCAATGCTTACATGAGCATTATACAAATTTTCACAAAATTCACCCCAGACATCTTAATAAACACTCTAAACTAAAAATATTGGCCCCTGACAAAAAACGTCTTGTGTTGTGATAAAATAACACATTTTTTAAAGGAAAATAGCACATTTAGACAAATAATAGATAAAATGTTATTTTTTAAAGCGCAATAATTTCTAAGTGGAGGGATTCCTCAAGGAGGACTTATCTGCCAGAAACAAAGCTGTTAGCCGATTGCTGCTTTTGTGAATCCCAAGAGATGCTTCTTCTCAAATCAGCAAGAAAGTACTGAAGAAAGATTCACTCTGATTGCCAATTTCCCTCCTTGGGATTAGAAAGTCAGCAGTCAGTGTAAAGATGTGGGAGAGTGAACCAGAGATTTTAGAAGGCAGGAAACAACCTGAAAAGTCTAAAGCTACTGCTGAAGCAAGAATGCCGAACATTTGACTGTTGTCTAGATGCAACCAATATTCACTTTTCTCTTAGATTCCCACCAAAATTCAACAGTGACTGACAATTAAAAGAGACACTTATTTATGTATTGCTTTTGTTTACAGGGAAAGTCCAAATGGGCACAAGCCCATTTTCAGGGGAGGCTCAGGGAGAAATGCTCCATTTTACAGAATGAGTAGAAGGCAGTTATTCAAAATTTGCATAATAAATGCACATGCATACATACATATGACAGCTAATCAAGAAAATAATAAATGTGCATACATACAATAGCAAATGAACATAAATAGAATTGCAATGATATGACAGTTAATGAAAGCATGACAGTTAAATGAAGAGTACAGTAAAATATTAGCTAATATCAAACTTATAAGAGTCTGATTACTTACAAATGGAATCAGCTGAAAATATATATTGAGTAGGAGACAGTGAAGAATTATAAGAAGAAGATGGTTATAAATTATAAAGGAGTATTGAAGGGGGTCCAGGTAAAAGGGAGAGAGAGGCAGTAGTGGAGAGGGGTAGATGATGGTCAGACAGAAATTGTGAAGAAGTATCTCTGGGAGGTTCAGTAGATTTCCATGTCCTGGTGTATACTATTATAGTAGAGCAGTTGTAAGATTCCAGACACCATATGCTGAAACAATGTACATAGCACATACTTCAAGCAACCATAACCACCCTTTTTATTTAGGAAAAATAAATTAATAAGAAAGCAAGGCATATGAGAAGCTGGTGAGGCTGACATTGAGAGATTTGTTCTCTGATATGACGTAATGCTCTTTTAGTAGCCGAATAATATTATATAAAATAAGTTGCAGGAGGCCATATGTTATGGCCTGTTATTAGAGCTAATAGCATATACTACCCACAGCAGTGAATTATTGAAAATATTAACTAATAAATATAACCTGGAAATATGTGCAACAGGTGGAGAAAAGATAAAAACAGCAAAAGGATGGATTCCCGAGTGTTTCAGAAGCTTTGATTTGTGTGACTAGTGCAAAGCCCCCACCACTGGACAAATTATTTAATTATAAAGGTAATATGCATCACTAAAAGGATTCCTGTTGATAAATGACACTCAGAATTAGAAACGATTAAGTAATCATACATTTTCATAGGTACATAGTTTCATGGGTAGGTACTAGGCTAGAGGCCCAAGGGCTTACGTAAGCCTAGCCAACAAGGTTCCCTGGCTTATGCCACCCAAGAAAGTTATTTTCCTGTGCCACTGTCGAGCAGAGACAAAGAAGTGATCCCCGGGGTGTATTTCCTTTTTCCCACCCACTCATCAAGATTTTTCTTGAAGAGTGCTAATGAAGAACTTTCCTTGTCATAGATGGGTAGCCTGTTCCAGAGTATGGGAAGTCTCTGGGACAGGAATCTATCCCTCCAGCATGTCCTGTTTATTGTGGTGACAAGGATTAGGTCCCTAGAGCGTGTAGCTTGGAGGGATTGGGATTTCTTTAGGTGTAGCATGTCCAACAGCTCTGGGTTTGACATAGCTTTATATGCTAGGCAGAGATCACCTCGGAGTAGGCGATATGCTACGGAGTAAAGCTGGAGTTTTTGAGACGGTCAGTGTAGGGCATTTGTTTGAGGCCAATAATCCTCTTTATGAGGTACTTCTGTGGCCTTTCCAGCTGCTGCAGATGTATTGTGAGGTACATACCAAAAGGGGCATTGTACTCTATAATGGGTCTAATGAGTGTCGAGTAGAGAAGAACAATGACCTCTTTTTTCCTGGATGTTCTCACCCTTTTATGATGAGGTGAGCCACGTAGAAGGACTTCCTGACAACTGTAGTGATGTGACTATCAAAGGAGAGACTACTGTCCACCTGGATCCCAAGGTGTCTTATCACACATTTGGTGTTAAGTAGATTGCTGCCTATGTGGTAGTTCATGGGTACAGAGTTTTTACCAAAGGGGATGACACTGCATTTTTGGCATTGAGCTTGAGGCCATGGCTCTGACTCCAGGCATCTGTCTCAGCGAGGCCCTTCTGTAGGATGTCCACATCATTTGGGGACTTGACTATGGCTCCTAGTTTCTGTGAACTTCATCAGCTAGAATCCTTCTGTGTTAGCCTGTACTTCAGAAAAGTAGATACCAAACAGGAGAGGTCCCAGGATGGAACCCTGTGGTACTCCACTTGTCACTGCTTTGAGGTCAGATTTGGAGTCTGCAACTTTTACAGTGTGGGTTCTGTCAGTGAACCAGTTGGCAACCCATCTTGTGATGTAGGGATTTATACCTAGTTTAGTGAGTTTAGCTTTAATTCCAGAATGGGGGATGGTGTTGAAAGCCTTGGCGAGGTCAAGATAGGCTGTGTGAACCACCTTACCCTCATCTACGGCTTTGGTGACTGCCTCAAAGAAGTCAATCAGGTTCAGGAGGCATGATCTGCATTTCAAAAATCCGAACTGGGTGGGATCTAGAGTATGGACGTTACCACTGTCTTTGTTTATGAGTTCCATGATGCTATGTTCCAAGGCCTTGCAGACTAGGCTCTTCAGGCTAATAGGTTGATAGTTCCTGGGATCAGTGGTGGCTCCCCCTTTGTGGAGAGGGATAACTGTTGCTGTGTGCCATTAAGTGGGCACAAAGCCTGATGCGAGGCTATTATTGAACATGGTGCTTATGTGGGGAGCCAGTTCGTTCTGAAGTTCGTGTAAAACTCAGCCTGGGATGTTGTCTGGTCCCATGAATGCTGTGTTTTTGGCTTTAGAGAGTGCAGCTTTTACCTGCGTAATTGTGATTACAGGGACTCTGCATTCTTCTTGTATAGATATAAGCCCTTTAGGGGCTGAGGGGTGGTAAAGTTAGCACTGAACCTATCTGCCAAGATGTTGGCAATATCAGTTGGTTCTGTAATTTTTGTGCTGTTGTGCTGTAACTCAGAGCAGATCTGGGTGTTGCCATCGAGACTCCTGACATAGCTATAGAATGCTTTATCATTGTCCTTAGAATTAGTGGCGATTTTGTTTTTGTAGCTAGCTTTGGAGGATTTTATCAGGGATCTCATCTTCTTACTGAGGCTGACCAGGGAGCTCCTCCACTCATGGGATTTTACTCTCTTTTGCAACAGTTTCTTCCTTCTGTTCTACAGTTTGTTTATGGCAGGGGACTACCAGATTGTCTTCCTTTTTTTGGAGGATAGCATCTTGGTTCTGTTTGGGATAGCAAGATCCATGCACTCATGTAAGTGCTTATAGAGTGCATTTGTGTAGGATTCAGCAGCCGTAACTGTATTGTCCATCTGCATGGGTGTCATGAAGTTCACCACTTCTGTCTTAAGAAGCATGAAGTTGGCTTGGGAGAAATTGTTTACCATGGTTTCCTTAATGGGGGCGAGATATGGATATCAATGGTGATTAGCTTATGGTTGGATCGGCCCAATGAGGAGTTGACTTGAGGTGTGGAACACCGGTCACTCATGTTGCTAATGACTAGGTCTAGGATATTGTTGCCCCTGGTGTGGGTGTGGATAAGTTGATCCAGGACATTGGAGTTTATGAATTCCAGAAAATGTTGAGCTAAGGAGTTGGTACACGAGTAGTTTTCCCAGATAATGGTGGGGTAATTTAAATCGCCCATTATTAGGGTGTTTGGTTGAACCCTAATATTTTCCAGTACATCAAGAAAAGAGGAGTGGGAATCCTGGGGCATGGTGGGGGATCTGTAGCAAGCTACAATTTGGATTGCAGTTTTTCCCAGAGTTAGTTGCACTTGGATAACCTCGGATACATTATGCTGAGCAACTATCCTGGAGGTGTGGATATCCTTAATGAATATGGACACACCTTTGCCTTTGGTGTTTCGGTCCAGGATACATGGCCAAAAAAGTGTGGTATGAGTTATACCAGTGCAGGGTTGCTCTCTGCAGCCTTGAACCAGGTCTCAGTCACTGCACAGATATCGATGTTCTCCATTTTAAGGAGTGCCTCAAGTGAGTGCATTTTGAGATTTAGACTTCTAGCATTGAGTTGCATTACCCTCAGTTTTTGCTTGCCTGTTCCTGCGACAGTGGTGAATTTGTCATTTGAACCTTGTCTAAAAAAGGTACTATAGGGACAGCAAGAGCCTTAGCCAGTATCTGGAATCCCAGGGGCGACAAGTGCAGGCCATCTGTGGCAAAGCATCGTGGTCTGTCGACCATGTCATCCCAAGCAGACAGATACTGGATCCCCTTAGAATGACACCAGAAGCTTAGCCAATTCTTTAAGTCAATCATTTTGTACTTGTACTGCGGTATCATTCTGGGCAATGGCAGAATGCTACTAAGGGCTAGGCTCATACCTGCCTGGGCTACAAGATCGGATTTTTGCTAATAAAGAGGAGTATATATTTACTGCTTTTGAGTAAGACATAAGCTTCCTGTTAAAAAAGGAATTTCAGAAAAGAAAAGATGGACGGACTAAAAATGAATAGATATGTTGATTTTACTGGGCAGTGAAAAAATACTCTCTCTACCTATCCATCTACTTATCTATCTATCTGTATGAATGGCTATATGTCCAATTGTTGAAAAATCAAACCATCAAATACAAATGATCGAGCAAAAATTGTCAATTACCAGCCAAGCAGAAAAAAAAAAAAAAAAAAAAAACATTTTGTAGGGGTTCAGCAAGCACCACTGCACTTCCTAAACATCCTGAAAATTATATATATATATATATATATATATATATATATATATATATATATATATATTGAAACACCAGAAAACCGAACAGTCAGAATAGCAAATTTTTTCCCTGGGAATAATTTTAATGTATTCACTATTATAAGAAGGTATATCTATTAGAAATGCATATATATATATAGATATATATATATATATATATATATATATATATATATATATATATATATATATATATCTTTAGTAAAAACTATTAGCATAATGGGGGGGGGGGGTTATGCCCCCCACACCCCCCTTATTTAATATTCTCACTCCAGGGTTGTACTGCAGTGGGGCAGAAGCTATATTCCATTTTTGACCAAATGAACTTCAACCAAGTGAGCTTTCAGTCAAGTGAGCGTTCAGTGAAGTGAAATGCCTGGAATCATTTTCGACTAAGTGGAGTTCGACCAAATGTATGGGATCCATATATATATATATATATATATATATATATATATAAATATATATATATATATATATATATATATATATATATATATATATATATATACATATATATATATATATAATATATGTACCTGGCTTATATTGATATATATATAGAGTGAGACAGGGTTGATGGTACTTGGTAAGAAATAGTCCCATTTAGTATAATTAATTCCACACACATACATAAGAAATCCTAATTGCCTGTGTCCATGGCACAGAGGGAAGGAGGTTTTATTGTGATCACGGTGACCAGCATTTAGTTAGCAGTACTAGCAGGGGAAGAGTCAGGCAAGGAGAGATGGGAGTGAAAGGGCATGATCCATGCAGCTTCTTATGGGGGGGCTGATGGGTAGCATGTGACTGAGGTGCACACCGGGAGGTCAGATTTCTCCAGTGGGAACTGAGGAATCTCTTTCCCATACCCCAGGTTGTTGGGAGAGGAAGCTTTCAGGAGACAGTCCCTTGTGGAAGGAATGTTGCCCAGTATCATTAACCCCATGAACACCCAACATGGTACAGAATACTTTACCATGTGGGTATAAATAGGGCATAAGGGGAAAAATGCAGAACTGCCTTTGATGGCTGACTTAATGATGGCCTTTAAAGTCAGATGCTCACCCCAGTGATATTAAATGAATGGGCCAATTGGTTGGAAGCTAGCTGATGATCAGCACACTAGGAGCTTTGTGATGAACATAGGCATAGACTGCAATATGAGAGATATTGCTGTTACACTGTATTTATACAGAGAGATAGATGTACATAATAGAAACACACACACACACACACACACACACACACACACACACACACACACACACACACACACTATCAGCTTAATCATGACCATATCAGAGATATTCCTGTTACACTGTATTTATACAGATAGATGGATACACATATTAGATAAATATACACACTCACACAGACACACAAACACAAAGACACACCACACACACACACACACACACACACACACACACACACACACACACACACACACACCCTAGTAGCTTAGTGATGAGCATAGCGATGGACTGTAATGTTGAGAGATATTGCTGTTGCACTGTATTTATACAGAGAGAGAGATAGATGCAAATAATAGAAAAACACACACACAGACATACAAACACACACACACTAGTAGCTTAGTCATGACCATGTCAGAGATATTCTTGTTACACCGTATTTATACTGATAGATGAATGTACATATTAGATAAATATACACACTCACACATACACACAAACACACATACACACACACACACACACACACACACACACACACACACACACACACACACACACACCTAAGTAGCTTAGTTATGACCATAGGTGTGGACAGTATTGTGAGCTGTTCCACGTATTTATACAGAGAAATAGATGCACATAATGGAAACACACACACACACACACACACAGGCATACAAACACACACACACACACACACACACACACACACACACACACACACACACACACACACACACACACACACACACACACACACACACACACACACACACACACACACACACACACACACACACACACACACACACACTCACACTAGTAGCTTAGTGATGAATATAGGATAGGGGTAGACTGTAATGTGAGAGATATTGCTGTTACACTGTATTCTGGTTTAATTTCTCTAAGTCTTTTTGTTTCTAATACCATGACAGGAATGGATCCCACTCTTCAGTCAAAATGTGATTACAGTTCATAACATTAGTATTGATTCAGCCTTTGGTGTTATCCAAAAGTGGTCTTTGGAGCACCCTCACTGTGTCAGGAAGTGACTCCTTCTGCAATTTATATGAAGTTACATGTATCGGTATCATATTTAAATACTACTGTAGATTCTTTTTTATGAGACTCATTGATCCTACTACTATTGGAACTGTCCAGGTATCCTTCTTCCACGTTGCCCTTTATTTCTGCCTGCAAATGCTGGTAATTTATGACTTTGTGTATCAGACTCTGTACATAACACACTGTAATAATTGGGATTAGCAGTTTCAATAATCAATACTACTTTTGTCTTCTTTTCATGGACTACTATATCTGGTTTTCTCTCATCTATTTTTTTGAACTGTTGGTAATGAGTGATCCCATGTGAAATAAATTTTATCATTTCCTATAATGCTTTGTGGCTTATATTTCCAATGCTTCTTAGCTACTTCAGTGTTATAATGTTTGCACAATTCCCAGTGCATCAGTCTTGCCACATTATAATGCCTTTTGGTATACAGGCCCTCTGCCATTAGTGCATCACACCTAGTGACAAGATATACTACTTTTTCCAGTTCTGTTTTACAGAACCAAACCTGCATTTCTCTGTTTCTCCCACATGTTCAATGGGTAAACTGACATATATGTAGTCCACTGCATGGGCTGCTAATATTAACCATTCATCTTTGGTTGAAATTCACCTCTCCTTAACCATCCCTGCAACAGGGCCTGATTGACTTAAGGTTGTTCAAAAAGTTTTCTGCACTTATATCCATATTTATGCCTTTTCCACATTTTTGTCTTCTCTTCTGATCCTTCTGCTTATATCCTTTTTTTTGTTTTTTGGCACATTCAGTTGCTGCCTGTAGACTTTTTGTCTATTTCTGGAGTGATTTCCATTCCAGCTTATCTAAGCAGTAAAAACTAAATGAAAACTCTAGCAAAGCTAGAACTTCCACTGAGTGACCTCCCAAACCTTTTGTATCAGAGGCACATGGGGTATATGCAAATTACCCTATAAACATCAAGTTTTTCAGCTATTTGGCGATTCTGAATGCCCATGACTTTTTTCGTCGTTTTAATGGACTATTTCAGGCCAATAAAGCCAAACCCACTAGCTGTGGAAACAAATGACCACCATTTTCACATTGCATAGTTTGTCTTGGTCATGGCTAAATTTAAGTTTTTGTCCACACAACACCTACAGATTGCTCACTGTGCTTGCCTGTCTCAAAGCATACCTCTCACTCTCTTAGAACAAGAAATCTTGACAAAGCCAAAAATAATGGTGGGACAAAGTTCCAAAAATAGGGACATATTTTAAATATGGCTCCTTTAAACTAAATATAGTTTCTAGAATTACAGGTTTTGCATTATTATGCATTTTTCTGAGGGATATGAATTCTGAAATTTAAATGCTTGCCATTAATTATTATTATTTAGTGACTTAAATCTTTATGTTGTTATCCCACAATTCCACTGGAGTAGGTAGGGCTATATGATTATGCATGCAAATGTTCTGCTAATAAGAGTATCAATTTTTGGCCAGTTGAACCTACTTTTCATGGGCCTTTGTCCAGATTTTTGGTGTTTACAGGTTGAGAGGTATGAATATAGGATATATTACTGTGCAGCTAAATTAATAACTTTGATTATTGTTTGGTTCATTTGTTTTATCATACTTCTAACATTTTCGGTCTTATTGACTTTCTGTAATCTACTTCTTTCATCAGTCTTAATATATCTAGCCATCTTTATTAAATCAAGCAGCTCTTCCCATAGATCTTTTTCTTCTGAATTGAGGGCACTTTCCTTATTCTCAGTTTCATGTGGGCATTCTACAATAAGTTCTAGAAGACCTTCCTGTGACATATTCTGCTCTGCTGCACCTTGTGTCATCCATTGCTCTTTCATATGTGAACTCACTGTTCTGTCACTTCACAACATTGACTTATTCAGAGTTGCCACCTTTTGCTGCTTGCACCATATTAAATCTTTTTTTCTTTATTCATGTCCTTATTTTTTCTTCTGATGTCTCCCACTCCACCTGTTTCTCTTTACTTCGGGGACTCATTGTTCAATCATGCTGTGGTGACATAACCTGTGTTAGACTTTCTACACTTAATCTTTCACTTCGCAGGTACTCCATAATTTCAATTTCTATTTGTTTCTCTTTTACATTAATAAAGATATTTTGTAAGTACACCTCATGAAGATACTCACCAAGACATGAGGTTGAATTCAGTTACAGAATAACACTCTCATTCATTTTCTCATTTCATCATCTTTCCACTCACACCCCTGTAAATAGGTAGACAGATGTACATATAAATATATACACACACCCACACAGACACACACACACACACACACACACACACACACACACACACACACACACACACACACACACACACAACACACACACACACACACGCACACACACACACACACACACACACACACACACACACACACACACACACACACACACACATGCAAACACACGCACAAGCACACGCGCACACACACACACACACACACACACACACACACACACACACATGCAAACCCATGCACAAACACACATGCACAAGCACATGCGCGCACACACACACACACACACACACACACACGCACACACATACACTAGGACCTAGTGATAAACATAGGAATAGATTGCAATGTGAGACAGGCATAGGCTGTAATGTCAGAGATATTGCTGTTATACTGTATCTGTATAGATAAATGTACATATCCATATAAACACACTACCACACAGGCACAGACAAACACAGACACACACATGTATGCATACACACACACACACACACACACACACACACACACACACACACACACACACACGCACACACACGCACACACACACACACACACACACACACACACACGCACACACACACACACACACACACACACACACACACACACACACACACACACACACACACACACACACACTAGGAGCTAAGAGTTGTACGTGAGGTAGTCTGTAATATGAGAAGTTATTGCTGTTACACTATGAGGTGATATACGGTGGGCTTTATGAATCAGAGAAATGGTTCTTATTATAAGATGGTTGTCACAGAACAAAATTCAAACTACTCTGTATCCTATATAAAGACATAGTGGCAGACTGTAACACATCAGACAGTCTACATATAAATATTGGTGTGTGTGTGTGTGTGTGTGTGTGTGTGTGTGTGTGTGTGTGTGTGTGTGTGTGTGTGTGTGTGTGTGTGTGTGTGTGTGTGTGTGTGTGTGTGTGTGTGTGTGTGTGTGTGTCTGGATATATATATATATATATATATATATATATATATATATATATGTATATATATATACTTTTTGAGATAGGTAAAGTGTTATTGATCATAAAGGAAATCTGCATGGGAAAGATTTTTGACCCTTTGTCTTGTATTCTGTGTGATGATATTGTAGTTATCCAGAGGGGGGCTTATATGTCATTTGTGTATGTGTATGTATGTGTGTGTATATATGGCATGGTCAAATTATTCCTGTTACCGCAGGAAATTCTACAAACATAAAAAGAAGAAATCTTTACTGGACTGAAAGCCATCTGAGAATGAAAACAAAGTAGAAGGCTGTCAGATGTCATATACAGCTGTTTCAGATGAGTAGATGCATGAAAGATATTTGTATGTATATGTGTTTATACAGATGTATATGTGCAGATTCACTTTATATCCATGAAATACTGAAATATCGAAATTCAGTATTTTGAAGCTACAAAGTCGAATTTTTGAAACCACGAAAACTCAGAACCGTGAAATTCAAAATTTCGCACACAGGAGATTTTGAATTTTGCACTTCTACTGCACACGCACACACACACACACACACACACACACACACACACACACACACACACACACACACACCATCCTCCCCACACACAGACACAAGCTCTCTACTGCATAAAAGCAGGGGGCAGGCCCCCATGCACCCTCCATGTGGGGGGCTGAGCTGCCCACACCCCCCTACTTAAATATTCTCACTCCGAGTTTACACTACACACAAAAACACACAAAATGCCACCACACAAGCTACATTCTCCTCACGCATGCACACACATCACAGCAACAAAACACACTGACACACACCACAGCCCCTACCCAAAACCCTTAACACCCACACACCCTTACCTGAATCCATAATCACAGTGAAACCTGAGCGTGAAATTCAAAACCGCCGGTATTTGAGGTTTTGAATTTCATGCTTCTGAGCTTTCGCTGTTCTCAGGATTCCACATTATGGGCACAAAATACTGAATTTTGATATTTCAGTATTTCGAGCTTCTAAAGTGAATCCAATTGTGCATATATAGATAGAGAGGTGGATATATACAGATATACACAGAGATATAGAATTCTCATAGAAGGAATTTCAAAATGAGTGACAAAGCTATGAGTATATAGATAGAGAGATTGGTATATATAGATATATGCTTATATATCTAGATGAGAGATATAATGTAAAATATTGGGGACTGGCATGTAATAATTTAAATTTATTGAAGGAACATTAAGATGAGTGACAAAGCTGTGTGTCCCAAGAACAGTCGCCTAGTTATCTAACCCCAGAGTATAAGATACTTTATTTATTTACTATGCTCGACATTGGGTACATATTTTACTGATTTCTAAACTGACATCCATATCTGCCTACATATTCTTATGCTAAAATAAGACAGCAAGGAACAAGAAAGGGGAAGTAGTACAGAGTCTGGGGAAAATTGGAACAAGATGGATAAAAGAAAATAGTGTACCTAAGAAAAATACAGCCCAGCCAAAAAAATGGTGGCAACTAAATTTTATATATACCTATATAACAAGATAAAGGAACAGCATCCAAATTGTACAATTTGTCAAGTGAATGACCCACACTGTAAAGGTGTCTTCAGTCAGCAAAATTCTCATAGTTCTATGGACAATAAGGTTATAAAAATCCTAAAATATCTCCCTACTAGAAACACCCATGGAGACAAGCTCATCTATATGCATGATTATAAGAAGGGAAATAAAATATGCATTTTTTAATAAACCCAGCCAAGTCACAACACCGTCCAGTTTGGTAGATGCAAGGCTAATCTAAAGGAAAATCTGAGATGGAACACTTGCTTAGCCATCTGTGTTATATTATCAACAAGAACTATAGAGGAAATATGAATTCTTATTATCAACCATCAGTGATAATATAGCTTCAACTAAAAAAATCAGTGTAAAAAAGGAACATTGTTCAACATTGACAAGTGGTACAATTAAACAGATAATCTGCAAATAACAGTGACTAATCTGCAGTGACACCAAGAAGCCAAGCGATCCTCACAGTGTAACAACAAATATTTAAAAATCACATTTCAATCATATGGGAGGCAGAAGGATAAAAGCTGCATTGTGTACTGATTGAATACCTTGTGCAGATTTGCTGCTTTCTTTAATTAAATCCACTTACTGTAGTTATCAGTGTGTAATGTCAATAACATGGCTGTTTCCAGGCATTGACAATGTAACTATGGGAGAGGCGTACATTAAAGATACTAAGTAGGAGTTCACATAGGCCATGTTTGGCATTGACAGTCAACCAACCTGGTATGCTATCAATCAAAATATGTATGTGTGGTGTTCTCAGCTTTTGTGAGTTCTGAGAGTACTTGTTCTATAATAATTAAAAAGAGTGGCTGTGACTGTGGTATCTCTGAAAGAGTTACAAATCTGGATTGTGTAAACTTTGCTTCTCAACTAGCATATTAGATATTTTTCCTTGGTCAAAGTGGACAGTGCTACTGCGGACAAGCTCCAGACAATGATGGGTGTTAGTTCTTAATTTCATGACTTTGTTAAAGAAAGACTTATAGTTATTTTTGGTTTCAGTGGTTATTTAAAATTCATATTCAGCTTTGAGTATCTAGTGGCACCATTAAACTATTCTTTTATATACATGAGTATGTTCTTAAAGTGGGTAGAATAGGGCTTCTTATAGACATTAATTTATTTATTTTGTGATGTTTATTTCTACAGATAGTATGCATTTCCTGTTATACTTGGTGTGATAAGGACTACCTTATTAATGATACTTTTGAAGAAGAAGTAAAAATCAGAGACAAAGGCGACTTTAACAATAGGGTCCACCTGAGAAAAATTACAGCAAAATTAATTTAAGTCTTGAAGTAATTGAAAGAGGTTTGCTTTTGAGAATTCCCTAAGCACAGAAGCACTTGCAGAAAATGTACCATTAGTCATAAAGGAAAAAGTCACTGATTTATGATCTGATTTACTGATGGAAGATGATACACTCTGATGTCTATAAGCAGGTGTCATATTTGTGTTGATAAGATCAAGGGTATTTTGGCCACATTAAGGCTGGTTAACTATTTTTACAAGATATTTTAACATCTGCTTAACACATAAACATGTGGTACTACTAAACAGTAGTGACATGCTGATGGCTTGCAGATGGGTACCCATGCACAGTAGGGCTACAGTGGTAATAAGCATTCATATTTTCAAAATACTTATGCTTGGCCATTGTACTCCCTTAAAAATTACACTCTCTGTAAGGCAACCAACATTCAGCCTGAGTTAACTAATAGAATGGCATCACATTAACAAGTTCATGCTTTAAAACAACTTCAGGTGAAAAAGCATTCAGTAAACTCAGTCTAACTTTCTGGAACCACCTTCCCAGTGAAGTCAGATCTCAGAACATACTTGAATTATTCAAAAGCAAATAGAAGCAGCATTTCAGCAGTAATATGTAGATAAATATTTTTGAGATGCAGGTGAAAACATTCTGTTAACCTACTAATCATATCTGCCCGCCCACTTTTATTGATTATTGCCTCATCACATTCTCCCTACAAAATCTACAAGTCAGATACCGCCCAGGCTAATTAACACCTAAGCCCCCTCATACAATCCCCATTCTGCATTTAAAGCTCACTACTATTGGTTGATTCTATACACTCTCCAATTCAGATGCTAACATTGCCACCAGTAAACTTTCAGACTTACAAAACCCGCTTTCCAGTGATTTCAAGATTAATGAAATACCCTCAAACTGAATGGTCACTAAAGAACTTAAATAACTAATGAAGGTATGTGAAGATGCCTGGAAAATGCGAAAACATGAGCCCACTCCCAACAACCTTGACCATTACAAAGTTCTGTGGATCATGACTAAACAGGTCCCCCACAGACACAAAACCAAACACCTACAATCTAAACAAACTTTCCTTCATTATTCTTCTAAACATTGTAGGTAGGAAGTCAACAAAGCAACAGGAAGATCTTTCCCAAATGAATTACCCACTCTAGGGTGCATACTCTGCCCATCAGGTAATCTTACACCTTCTGACTTCCTTAGGGAATTATCAAGCCTTCCCAGTTCTCACCCCTACTCACAATGCAGCCATACAACAAAGGCAGCCATTGATTTCATTCCACATTTTTACTTGTCAAAAATTACCTCTAAACAAATTTTAACCCTACTCTTACAGATTTGTATGTACTCACAATCTGTACCTAACAATGTATGACCTTGGTTCTTGAATCACTGCAGAAATTTCATCACCAGCCATCTTAAGCACATTTACAATCTTTGCCTCACCTCTAGTACTATGCCAAATATCTTGACATCATCTTTTGCGATTCCAATACCAAAAGGAATAAAGCCCTCTTCTTGCAGTCACTTTTGCCTCATCTCCATCCTACACATCCTTTGTACAATTTTGAAAAAATCATGTGTAAACAACTTACCACTTACCCACAAAAATACCACCTGTTCTCTAACAAATAGTATGGGTTCTGGGCTGGTAATTGCAAAATAACTGATCTGTTGAACTGACTGATAACATCTTAATTAATCTAATAATAATTGAAATCTTAATGGAGCTCTGTTCATTAACTTAATCCATGCCTTTGACATGGTCAACCATCCAATTCTACTTCTCCATCCGTAAGACATTAGAGTCAAATACTTTCAGTCCAACCATTCATTCCAGATAAAGGACTTAGTTTTTCAAACAATTCCATCATTCACTTCTGGAGTCCCACTGGGCTCCATTCTAGCACTTTTTCTAGTCTCAATCCTTATTTGCAAACTTCTACCTGACCTGCCCTCTTACCACTACTTCTATATTCAGATGATATGATCATCAATAGGTATTACCCCCCACATTATTTAATTGAAACTCAAGTTCAAAAAAGACCTTCTTCAACTACAGCACTGGCTAAACTCCAATAAACTACTACTCAATACCTAAAAAAAGACCAAAAAAAATCATGTTATTTGTCATCTATAAAAGTTTACCCAAGCCCCCCAGTCCTTTAATATAATTGACTGTGATAACAATCCCATCAAAACCAGCACTTAGTTTAGATGTTTAAGTATCTAGCTAGACCAATCACTAAACTTCCATGAGCACATAGAAAGGCTGAGATCCAATATCAACAAAATATCTCAGTTCATCTCACATCCAGCAAGAGCTGCTCTAGGCATGGTCTCCCCTTTTTTGTATCAGCCTCTGTCAAAAATTCTGCAACCCTGCAGACCCTCTTCAATAAAATGCAGATTTTTACCTAACTTACCAATGGAATAAACACTACTGTGTAATTCTTTCAAAGGCTAAGTGACTTACAGTACAGGCTTAATCAATCCTTCTTCTTGATACCCTACTCATTAAAATACTTGTCACCTCTTCCTATCTCTCTTGCAGACTTTTTACTGTTACTCAGATATAACCTAAGAAGTCAAGGCCCTGTACTCACTCGCACAGAGGTTTGTAATGCTTTTCAATTGTTTCAACTGTATCCAGAGCCATCTAGGCTAAGATAAGAACATGTTCTTGCTTAACTGCACTTGTACTTGCTTTATACAGTGATAGTACTATTCTGAGCATATATTTTTTAAAAAAGTATTTAATTTTGTAGCAAAAATTGTAATTTCTCTGTTTGCTTTTTTTAGTTCTGTTTGCCTCCAGATCACCTTTCGGAAGGGAGAATTAAGCAGGGACTTAGCTGTTTGGTAGTTGATTGTTGTGTAATCTGTACTTGAGGGGTACTTTTGCTATGCTTTTACTTTATGAAATTCTGGGATCGTCCATCTTGTGGCAAAAGGTGTTTACCTGGTCTCTCTGAGTTGGGAAGCACTCCAGGGAACTCAAAGTGTGGTCTTTCAAGAAGCCATAGATGTCAATTTTCAAGCTTCTTTTCTTTGTTATAAATCATGTGAGTTTTGCAAAACTGCCCAACTCACAACAGCGGTTAGCAGTGCCCTGCATAACAGCAAAAGCCTTAAACCATAAAATTTCCCTGTGACATTAACTAGGTGTGAAACCTGCTAAACAGCATGGCATTATATGGAACTACATTTTACAGTTGTTACTTACATAGTAACATACCAAAAGAAACACCAAATACCTCACATAAGCCTCCACACAATAGACTCCCAAGAGCACTGCCCATAAGGCAAGCATATAGTTTTACATAATACTCTTGTCATTGGTGACTTCATTGTGCAACAAACAGAAGCCCCGCTCACCAGGTTAAAAAAGTAGAGGATAGTGGTTAGTTGCCTACCTGGAGTCAGGATCCACAAAATCGTGTACACACTCAAGTCACTATGCCCCAGGTACTAGTATGATTCTATCATAGTTCATGTGGGTGTACATGAACTGAGACATACCTTACTGGACAATATGAAAAGAGACCTAGTGGATCTTTTGGAATATGTGTCACAGACAGGTCTATGGTTAATCATTGAAGACAATATCCATCGAATGGGTTTTAAGTGAAAACTAACCATTGAACATGCTTTTTGATGTATAGGCTGATCATCATAAATCCATTCATCAAATACTCATAGTTGGCCATCTTCAGTACAGGATAGCAAAGCCACCCTTTCCCCACCCTAGTGCGATCTCGGAGTTGGTATATATAATTAGCGGGGGTGTGGGGGACATAGCCCCTACACAAAGAATGTCCGGTGTTAATCTAATCTTTCCCTTGTGCTACTTTTTTGTAGATGGCCAACTATGAGTATTTAATGAATGGACTTATGATGATGAGCCTATACAATAAAATGCATGTTCAATGGTTAGTATTCACGTAAAAGCCATTCGATGGATATTGACAATTAACCATAGAGCAGTCACAGACAGGTATGAGCCTTTTACATCTCCTTCTTTAACTCTATTATCCCCTTTCCATTCCAATTATAGAACTGTACATATATTTGGTTTGTCACATTTTTTATTTATATATTGTTTGTTTGATTGGCTTTGCTTACTCATACATGTAAGCCATTTTTATTTGTATACTGCACATTGTTTTGCTACATAATTATGTTACCCATTTTGAGTCTGTAATTGGTCACTGTTTGAATAACGTTCTATCCCAGTAAATAAATGTAAATAAATTAATAAATATGATGTGAAAGCTTGTATCAATCCAGTTGTTCTTTAACAAAATGACTATTCGTGTAATTCATATATTATGTAAATGCGTATTTAAGTATGTAACGGAAAATTTCATTCAGCCTCTGCCAGAGACTGCTGTAAGGAAAAGGATAGTTTGTTTTCAATTACATTTCTTTCTTGTAATTTCTATGGACTTATTGGTTTCTGCTATTTGGACACTGTGGTATATTTCCATTACACTGTGTTTTAATTGTGTTCTGTTTTCTATTGCTTAATTAAACTAGTAAAGAAACCAGAGCTGCCTCTCTTATGAGTTGCACAGAAATTAGAATAGACATTTAAGAAGTTTACTTTCCTGTGAACTGATGGAGGAACTAGAATCTAAACCTTGTATTTGTGGGGTAAAATAAAACATGTCAACATTTTATTAGAAAAGATCATTCAGACTCTGTCATGGGCTGCTATAAAGGAAAGGTTAGTTTGTTTTCCTTTAAATTGCTTTCTTCTAATTTGTACTGGTTTCATGTTTTCTTCTGTTTTGTATATTGTGGTGTATTTTCATTACACTGTGTTTTGATTGTATTCTGTTTTCTATTGCACATTTAAACAAGTTAAGAAACCAGAGCTGTATCTCCTGTGAGTTACACAGAAATTAGAACAGGCCATTCAAGGTTAATTACCTGTGAAATGAGGCAGGACCTAAGAAGCAAACCTTGTATTTAAAGGATAAAATAAAACATTTCAATGCTTTACTGGAAAAGCTCACTCATATTATGCCACAGGCTGCTGTGAGGGAAAGGTTAGTCTGTTTTCTTTTACACTGTGTTCTTGTAATTTGTATTGCTTTATTGCTTTCTTTCTTTTTTTTATATTTTATATATTGTGCTGTATTTTCATTATGCTGTGTTTTAACTGTATTTTCTTTTCTACAATCCTGTCTCTCCATTTGCTTATGTTAATTTGACTACATAATTTCTTTCCTCTCATCTTTCATTGACTATTGTCAGTAAGCAAAAAAATTATCATTTTGTGAATTCACTCTGCCTTCCACTATTTAATTCATTGGCCTTTCAAATGTATTCTATAGAGCGAGAATGTTAATTTGTCCACCCCCATCCAATCTATTTTTCCCTTTTAAAATTAGCAGCTCTCCCTCTAGACAGCTAAAGCTTATGTTACTCTCTCTGTAATACCTAACTGCTTAGTGCACTCTGCATCTCTTAGGATATAAACCCAATTTTTCCATCTCACCCTTAAAATCATCAACATCTGATCCAAGACCACCAGTCATTGGAGAATCCACATTCTGCCTCTCTGTAGTCATCTTGGGAGTAATGCTTCAGTTTTGCTCCTGGTGAGAGAAGTAGTATAGTGATAGCTTTTTCCCGAGACTGCTGATCACTGGAAATCCTAATAACTGCTTCATACTGTATATGCCAGCTTGGAATTTGTGCTACTGTTTTCTTCCTAGTGAGAGAATGAGCAGAACATATAGATTCTTGACTTTCTCTGATTGAGCATTAAGTATCAGTGTGGGACCTTTCTGATTGGTCTTGTTGCTATTAAAGGCATCTACCAGGAAAAGGCTAAAGCCATCAGACTCCTGCATAATCTGGGACAAGACTGTTAATCATCAAAGAGCCTGTGGCCTGCTTTTCCTTGTGGGATTAGTGCAACAGTTTTTCTTCCGGTGAGAGAAAAAGGTAAATGTGATTGTATTCAGCAGTGTGAAGCTGTGGTGAGACTAGAACTAGTAGTAGTCAGGGAGTAGCCAATAAGGCGAATACCAATATTTTTTAGTAAGTACTTCTTGATTTGCTACTGTCTAATCTAACTTCAGAATATCTCACTAAATACTTCATCTATAGATCATCAAAGGTCTACTATAGTAGTTTCCCCTCAAGTGTTTGATGGTGCCATGTATAGATGTCGGCACCTTTAGTTGACATTTGTTCCTTAAAAGTGCTCTTGAAACTTCACCAAAAAATAATTTACTCAGAACAACTAGTTCACACAGTGACAAACACTGTTCCCAGAGCTGCAACTAGGTACTCCTGACTTCATATTGTCAGCTCAACTGTCTAATCAATAAAAAGGGGTCTGTTGCCATGGATTTGAACATTTCCACTATCTCTGTCACCAGACTGATGGATATGGGCATCCTGAGACAATGCAGAAATTCCCTCATGTTTACTGACAACCAGTTAATTCTCAAACAAACTGATACGTTATGTGTGAGATGTACCTAAACAATGTTATTGGAGGCAAAGCTATCACAAAAAATGTATTTATTTTATTTATCATTTGTTTACTGAGAATGTCTGATTGGGTTGTAGCCCATTTTTAGAGGAAGCCCTGGGATAAAAGCTCCATAGACATTTTGCAAGACAGAAATTAAAACAAAAAGATGAATAGACATTTGAGCATTACATACTTTTGTTACATAACAATCTGTTTAAAAAAACATATATATACTGACATTATATTGGTTTGAAATCCTTCATAAGTACAAGACAATATAAGAGCATATATGGATTGATGTACAGTTAAAATAATATAACATGAGGTATAGAGTCTTTGATAGTCCTTACAGCATTGCATTAAGTGCAGTCATACTACTTATGGGTCAAGATAGCAGAAGTTATTTAAACACACTCCTAATGTAAATCAGGTTGTCAGTAGTACGTGCAGCATGAAACAGACTCATAGACCTACATATGTAATCTTCATAAACTCTAAGACCTACTTTTAGAAGTACACATAAAAGATGCCCTCAGCAGCCTCAAATGCACTCTTTCACAATAACACCCACATCAACACATACAGGCACAGTTCATGGAGTCTCTACTTCTAAGCCTATAAGGCAAGCTAAAACACAGCCCAACATTCTGATCATTGAAGACTCCATTTTGAGATATTCAGATGTCCCTCTCACCAGGCTGAGTAAGAAGAAAGTCGTAGTCAGTTGTGTTTCAGGGGCCAGGATCTACCATATTATGCATGCACTCAGATCATCAGACTGCAAGTGCCAGTACAACTTAGTCATAATCTATGTAAATGTAATTTACCTGAGATATCCCTCTCTAGACTATATGAAGAGAGACATCATGGAGCTCTTGAAATGTGTCCCAGACTTGTATGAGCCTAGTGTTAGAAAAATATGTATTAATGTGTGAATTAGTAATATGCTGGGGCATTCAGAGCATAAAAGAGTTAACACATTTATTCTATTTCATACTGCATAAATCTGTACAAACTGCAGTTGCTTTTTGACCTTGTACTGTCAGCTAAATCTTGCCTGTGCCTTGGAAATTTACTGAGAAGCAGATGATTTCTGCTTGCGTTAGGAAAATAATGAATAGAACAATACTGCTTATATGAAACTCAGACAATAAGTTCCGCTGTGCTATGAGAACATACACAGCTGTAGAAATAACAGATAATTAGGACAAAGCCTGCTTGAAAATATGAACTGCAATCAGCATTTGCTTGTATCTGTATTAGAAAAGTACCTTGAAAAGTAACAGTTTACAATAGACGCTTGCAAATGAAGTAGTGGTCACCAAGGCCAGGTTGTTTTTCTGAAAATTTCTCACAAATCTAGTCATGTCAGCAGAAAATCCGAAGTAGCACCTGCTGTAGTACAATGCTTAAAGTTGTGTTTGATTACGTCAGCTTAGAAGGCCATGTCTTGTAAAACAGTATAAGAATGAACATACTTCCTGTTAGTAGTTATACAAATCCTTGTATTTGCATGTTTTTGTCTCCTTGCTGCAAGTGAATTAAAGTGCCTTAACTGAACCTTACCTGTATTGGTCTTTGAAGTTTTTTCCTTTGACACCTAGCAATGAGCAGCATTCTACCTTTTCCAAGGATTATGCCTCAATATAAACAGAAAAATAACAGACTTTAATAATCGGCTTATTTTCTGATGTCATCCTCTGGGGATGCAATATTTGTCAACATGAAAGGAAATGTTCAAAAGACCACACTGCCTTGCCAGGGATGGTTTTCACTTCTACTCTCTAGGCTTTCTAAGCTTTCAAGTTTTAGCTAAAACATTGTACTCCTCCACAGTGCCTTTTTAAGCAATGTCCAACTAAAAGTACTTCCTTCATAAGCAAATCAAACCAAAGAATATCTAAAAGTATTACTGCTCAATGTAAGGAGCCTAAGCAAGAAAGTTCCCTCCCTGCAAGCGTTCCTCACCCTTGAGAATGCTAACATCAGTGCAGTCACTGAGACAAAGTTTAAAGCTCAGTGAGCAACCCAACAGTGCAAGGCTATATTGCCGTCTACGCATTTAAACCAACTACTACACAGTCAGGGCATAAGTCAGGGAATAAAAGTGGAGAAGTCTTGATTTAAGTTAGTAATAAATATAACTCAATGCAGGTCAGACAGGGCAATGCACTTGAGCTTCCCCATGTTCAAATCATCACAGGCCAAGTCTCATACCACTTCTTTGCAGGCTATAGATCCCCCTTTATGACCAAATAAGCCCATAACATAGATTTAAGTTTATTAAAAAGACTCACCATTCAATCCAATACCATATTCATGGGTGACTTTAATTACTCCACTATTAACTGGAAATGATATATGACACCAAATGTGCAGGCACAGAAGTTCGTAGATTTTGTAAATACAAACTCCCTGGACCAGATTGTCAAGGCGCTGACTAAGGATGCAAGCATACTGGATCTGTTCTTCATTAATATGGGAGAGTGCTGCACACCTGCTATTGTAACATCTTTTCTGGTGAGTTCAGACCTCAAATGGACTCTATTGAAGCAAAAAAGAGCCCAGCACTGCAAGAAGTGTTGTAATGTTCAGGAACTACTGTAAGGCTAATTTCCTACTATTAAGTGATAACCTGACAAAATTTCAAACCCACCTAAACATTGTGTACACTGTTGTCTACATATAACTCTTCACAGAAACCATATACATGCATGTTAATAACTGAATAGAGGCAGTGGTAGAACTAACTCAAAATACAAGCCACCCTAGTAAAATAACATCAATAGGCTATATAACAGAAGGAATAAAATCATATTAAAAATCAGAGATGCAGCAACCAGCAGAAAAAGGTGTTCTTGTCAAACTAAACAACTCAGAAGACAATTAAATTTTACCAATGCCAAATTTAAAGTAAATTTGGCCTCCCAGGTTAAAAACAACCACAAGGCATTCTTTAGCTATGTTTGCAACCTCAAAGGCCATACACAATTGTGTACAGAGCTCGTTGTTAATGGAGACATCTGTACTAGGGTCCAAATGGAGAGATGATATATAATCAAGCAAAGAAGAGTAGTATTGCTGTAAATTAATTCATCATCAAGTCTTGGAGAGTACCTTCATGGTTGGAACCTGTTTTTCACAAAAATCTCAACAAGACTGATATATACACTGTATTTATATAACATATATCATGAACAGAAGTAGGTTAAAAATAAAAAGACCATTGGGCACGAGACCCAGGATAAAAAATTACCTAATCCTGGTAGACGCCCTGGTACCAGGACTGGAAAAAATGAAGTGTAGAATCTTCAAGACACAGACATATTCCTACAATGGGGCTAGGCCAACATCAGGGAAGAATGTCTCCCCCCCCCCATTGTAGAAGGAAGTAACAGTCCCCCCCCAAAAAAAAAAAACTGGCAAGCCAAAAAAGAGCCATAAAAATGATAGAGTAGACTACTAAGGATAAGTAAGAAATTATGCATTTTACTTTTATGCAAGAGTCCCAGAATTTCCAGACAGAAGTTATACAAAAATTAAGAGAGAATTTAGAGGAAAGAAAAATACTTGCACAAGAAAAAACTCTCAGAAGCATCAAATAAAATTTTGCACTCATTAATACAACATATTTATGAAAAACATATAGAGCAAGAAATCTTGGGCCATTTGGAAAAAAAAGCAAGTGAGGAATCTAGAGATTTTTAAAAGGTATAAAAAAGAAATATGGATGTGAGAAAGAAAGAGACATCTGATATGATGCAATATTTATGCAAAAGAGAAAGCCAAATTAATCAATACAAAAAAGCAGTCCCAAAGATATTTGAAGAAAATATAGGCAAAGGCATCTGGATATGGAACATTTTACAATGCAAAAAATAAAAAAACAAAGAGGAAAAGTTTTAAAGATGATTAGTAATGGAAAAGTTAAAGAAAAAGAAACTGAGGTTGCAGATTGCCTGTGAAGTGAAGGATTCGGTGTAGAAAATCTTACTTTGATAACATCATAACAGGATACAGCAATAGATACCCAAATTAAGGAGAAACCAGTGGAGCAGGGAACATCTGATCAGTTGCCATATGAAGATACTTTGGAGGCTTCCATAGGAAACCAGTACAAAAGTTAATTTGCAGTTGCACAGCAAGGGAAAACATGAAAATGTGACAAGTCTGATGCAGTCAATGTTGTGGAGTGATAGGCCAGTGAGTTCCCATATGAAAAATCAACAAATGACACAGGATGAAACTGAAGAGAATGTGGAACTGGAAGATGCTCTGGCACTTTCTGTAGAATCAAAACAAACAAAAAAGAAGATAATGGCTTAAAAAGAAAACTGTTTAATTGGATGATATGGTACGCGCTTCCATTCAAAAAACATCAGTGAACTTCTTCAGACCGAGAGATCTGAATAAGTTCATTGATGCTTTGTGAATGAAAGCACTTACTATACCATCTAATTAAACAGTTTTCTTTTTAAGCCGTTATCTTCTTTTTTGTTTGTTTTGGTTTGCAGTAGTTTTTTATTTCATTTGCCTACTTCTACTTTCTGTAGAATGCCCAGAAGAAATGGAGAATGAAGAATGTGTTCTCAGTTTAGAAGAAAATGGTCTAAAGGAAGAGTTGCTTGATTTAGTAGAGATGGGCACACATATTAAGATCAGTGAAAGAAGTAGAATACAGAAAGTCAATAAAATCCAAAAATAAAAGTAGAAGTTTGATAAAACAAATGAAAAAGCAATTAGGACTGTTCATAGAGATTCATGTGATATAACAGAAGTAAATAGGATATATTGCTGTGCAGCTAAATTAGTAAAAGATAAAGGGCAGGATTCACAAAGCCTCCGTGTAAGAGATACAAGGCTTACACAGAGGCTGCAGTTAAACGGTGTGATGTCAGCATGTCATGCATATGCATGAGGGCATGCTGAATCACACCTAAGGCTAACACAGTCCGTGGAAGACAGTAGGGGGCGTGTCCGTAGGCCGAGCCCTGCAAGCGGACATGCCCCCAGAAGAGTAAAAGTACCCAAAGTAAACACCCACGACAGAGTACTTGGAAATGTGAATAAACTCAACACAACACATGCCCCCACAGACTATGAACATAAAATGATATAAATGAACATGTTATATATTTTTTTTAACTGTAAAGATATTTGCCCGTGAGTGCGCTCGTTTGCGCGGGCGTGCCTGAAGCTCAGCCACAGTAAGCAGTAAGTGGAAAAGCATATAAGAACTAACTATGCAAAGGAAGCCAAAAAGCAATAGCGTAGCAGTAGAGATGTCGGCTGAAGAGCAGGCAGTCATGGTTCGAGCCCCTACAACATCAATTTTTATTTTTAGTGAAATAAGCACAAAACAAGTCCCTGACATATATGTACACATATAAAATTATATTTTATGTAAAATGTAATGACATAGGCCATTTATTTTGAAGAAATGTGAGATAACAAAATAATAAAAAATGCCAGATGTGCCTAGAGCTGAGCTACAGTTTAACAAGGTAAGTGCATCTGCCTGTGGGTGACCAGTGGTTTAACAGATGTAAAATGAGTGCCCGAAGGTGAGCAGTGGTTTAACATGCTGAAACTGTGTGCCCCTAGCTGAGCTGAGCGTAATATGCGTGCTGACAGCCAAATGAGGCGTAAACCAGCGTAACCCGTTTGCGCGGAGCTGCGCACCGCGCCAACAAGCTAACTGGCGGGCAACGTTGAGCAAGCTGTAACAAAACTGCCTTTACATAGACACACTCCCTAGCCTGTCTAGCCAGTCATAAAATATAAAAAGCAGTGGCCAGGTTCGAACCCAGGATACCATGCACCACAGTCAAGGTACTGAACCACTAAGCCATGACAGCCATATTTAGAAATGCAGTAATAGCAAATATATAGGAATGAATAGAAAGTGGAGCATGACAAAGCAGGTTTTGTGAAGTTGATACAATTCCAAAATGGCCAATCACAGATAAGTGCGGGAAAAATGGCATATATAAGCCCCATAGGTGGGAATACACAGCATAAATGATTGTAGAACTAACTTGCAGCTAGAATGTCAGGAGTAGGTGAGGGTAGTTGCTTTCGAGCACAGAGGTGGGGCATTGAGAAGTCCAGATATATGGTCTGGCTCCTAGTCCACAATCATGAGGCCCAACTCATGCAGGGCCAGGTCCTGTGGGGAGCATATAGGGCTGAGGCATGGGACCGGTTGGCTCATGATCTCACCAGTGCCACAGGGATTCCAAGGACTGGTGAGCAGGTCCATCACCACCATGCGGACCTGAAGAGACGTAAGCAGGACCAATTGAACCTTTGGATCCAGGAGGCCCGGCAAATGCCCAACGCCCCACTACTGAGTAAGTTACATTTAATTATGTATGTAAGAAATTAAACTATCTGATATTATGGAGATGTGTATTCCAATATTACTTCATTTACATTACAGCTGCAGGTGTCCGTTCTGCAAACCGCAGAGCCTATGGTGATAGGCTGGTGCGGTTGCACCACCAGGCAGGTCAGTAATCCTCTCCCAGGAACTGTAAAGAAATATAAAAGTATGACAGTTAGCAAAAGAGTGCAGTGTAGTCACTAAGTAATAAAATGTGCAAGTAACAGTGTAAGAGTGTTTGCAAGTATTGCTTGATTACAAAAGTGTGTTGCAGTCTGTAATCCAAACAGAAAAATGAAAATGTCTGAAATAAAGTCTGAAATAAAGATGCCCCACCTGTAATATAATAGTACACAACCTGCAGCAGGCTGAAAAGTACAGCTGCAGAAGATGAGCAAATCACATGTGTGAAATATATCCCTGTTGAAATACTGAAACATGACAGAAGTGAGACTGCTGGAAAGGATTGTAATCACTACAGGTAAAACATGTCAATAAAGCCTAGAAGTAAGTACCATCCTGAATAGTAAAATGAAAACAAGTGAGAGAGTGTGAGAAAGAGTTATGAATCCACCAATAAAGTAGTAATAACCCTTGAATAAAGTATACTGCAGTCAGTACAGAATTAAATGAATGTGACAAGCAGAACCAAACTGCAATATGTGTTCAAAGTGTTGCTGCAGCTGGAATGTGTATCCCAAAATCTGGATATGTTGCTGTCAGTCTGCAATATGCAGATAGTATGATTGTCTGAAATACCAAACATCCACAGTTGTCTATAGCTATATAAAGCAAATGTAGCAGGATGATGTAGCTGAACAAAGCCAGATATGAATGTGTATGAATAACAATAAAATGTATATTGATGTAGCAGTAACAGTCCTATCACCAACTTGAAGTAGTTATCATATAGGAAACTGTAGTTAGAACAGTAGTGTGCATATATCCGCAGCTATTAGAAATGTACAGCATATGTATTGGTATTTGAAGGTGTTAATTATATTTTCTTCACCCTACCCTATAACCACATATAATCCATTCCACGTGGAATTGGTATGTGCAATCACAATTAACACCCCTAGACATTTGTCCTGTTGGGTCATACATATTTGCATGTACGTTGATGCATCTGCCCTGTTCATACATCCAAACCTGATGGCCTGTTGCCATCAATCAACCCTGCATGTTGTTGGACTGTGTATTGCTGTTCATATTATGCATGTGTTATGCTCGCTGTTCAATGGTGTGAATATCTGGGTGTTTGGTTAATGGGAATACTAATGCATGCTGTTACAACTAATTGTGAATGGTATTGTATGTTACTAACCCAAACTGTCATGACATAATGCAAAACATAGGATGACAGGGAAGGCGGGTTCCAGCGGACCCACCTCTCCCACCTCAGCTGGTGAGTGCACCTGGCACTAGTGCCCAGTCTGGACCCTCCTCCGGTGGCCCTGTGCCACCTGCGGGTGGAAGCGCTGCAGGGGATAGGGACCGTCCCCCCTCTGCAAGTGTGGCCGGAGGAGAACCACCACTCACCCTTTGTAGCGTCCGGACTGTGGTGCGTAGGGAGATCCGGGACTCTGTTCTTGGGCCCCTAAGCCAGCTTGAGGCACAGGTGGCACAACATATGGTCATGCCTGTTGCCCGACCTCCACAGCCCCCAGCACAGCCCCATCCAGGGCAGTGAAGGAACAGTGACAACTGCCCATGGGTGGGGATATCAGTTCCACTGTTGCCATCTGTGGGCTCATGTGCTCTGGATATCAAAACATCCATCCCCGTCAATTGTGTAACCCCCCCACACGTGTCATACACCGCCCCTGTATGCGTCTTGTTTGTCTTGTCTGTTGACCTACCCAACCTACCTCCCCAGCTATACCGACTTCCTTTACCTGACATACCACTCTCACCTGGAAAAAAAAAAAAAAAAAAAGGGCACTCTGTACCACAAAAAAATTATGCCCCATACATAGCTGCCCATTCCGCACACATGTCTGCTGGACACGGAAACTATCAATTACAATTGGCGGTACAACAAGTATTATTGTTGTCCTGACACCTCTCTCAGGGGTGGAAGGTTTCAAATGTCACACCAAATTACAAACATATGCACAGCTGTTGCTGATGAAGAAATGGGCAGCTATGGGCCTTACCTACATCCCTCCTGCAAAACCCAAGCTTGTTTCCCTACTGTCTTACCCTCTTTGTGACCCCTTTTTCACCACTTTCCTGTCTCCCCATTTTCATTTCTTTCAAAGAAAATAGCACGGGTGTGCGCCAGAGTAAGCACTGTTAAGCGGTTGTAAGCAGGTGTGCGCAGAGCTGAATGCCAGTGCGCATGCGGGAGCTCCGTGCAAACCAGTTCTAACCCAGTTACAACTGCTTAAAAGTGCCTTAGTCACTCTGATTAAATAAACAACGTGAAAAAGAACCAATACAGGATCAAACTTAAACACTGAAAAAAAGTCGAACCACTGTGTATAGTAAAAAAAGGCACAAGCACCGAAACTTCGAAGATTTAATCCACACAATGCGCATGCGGAAGCTCCGTGCAAACCAGCGCTAACCCAGTTACAACTGCTTAAAAGTGCCTTAGTCACTCTAATTGACAGGTCCTGTAGTCAGTTCAAAAGCAAAATAAAATCCCACTGTCAGTCCCGAACCCAGAACATTGGAAACAGTAGTCTGCATGACTTACCACTAAGCCATGACTGTTATACAAGAACATTGTGCTAAAATAAATATATCATGTAATAGTAGGAATGAATGTAATGGGAATATAGGATGTGTAGTACACAAAGCATGTCATGTATACTTACTGTCAAATCTAGTGGATTTCTATAATAGTAGCGTGTGAACAGAAACAGCCATGCTAGTTGGTAGCTAGTAGGTAATAATGTCAGTTAATATACATTTATAAATGTATGTATATTTATATATATATATATATATATATATATATATATATATATATATATATAGTTGTAGGTGTCAGTGTGCATACACACTTAGTACAGCAAACAGGAGAGATGAATGGAGAAATGTGAATCTACAACACAGCCTGAATCATGAGAGACATACTAACTTTTACACTCATAGAACAGTGTCCACAGCATACCAGCATGGTCCCCGCCCTTACGATCTGAAAGGGCAACGCCTATCTCACATAACCTTTTATAGCACTGTCCTGAAATCACAGTGAGAACTGCAATCAGTACACAACTGGCTGCATGCAATTAGCAAACGCTGGCTTACAAATGGTGCAGAGGCCATCACATGGACTTAAGCAGATACCTACAAAAGCATCCTGTACTCCCACTCCACACATGCAATACTTTCATTGCACTGTCTGGAGGCAGACAGAGAGAGAGAGAGAGAAAAAAAAAAGAAAAAAAAGAAAATAAGAACACAAACAAAAACACACGTAACACAAACTAAGTTGAAGCTGTCATCAGTGTCAGTATCAAGCTGGGCTAGCAGCAGCAGGAAGCTATAGTAATGGTAACACAACCAGCTGCGACAAACACAGGTAATGTAAAGTAACAAGTTAATAGTCTACATACTGTGAACCCTCCATATGTGTCATTGGTCTGTATCTATAGGTATGTCCATGTGATAAGTTGTGTGCACGTAGTTTCACCCAAAGGGGATGACTATACATTACATGTCATTCAGTGTAAGGCCATGATCCTGGCACCAGTTGTCTGTTTCAGTGAGGCCTGTCTGTAGGATGTGTGTGTCAGCTGGTGTAACGACTAGCGCTTAGTTCGCAGTCATCTGGGAACTTTGTCATCCACAACCCGCACATGTTTGCTTTCACATCTGAGAAGTAAATGCCAAACAAGAGGGGTCCTAGGACAGAGCCCTGTGGGATACCACATGTGACTGGCTTTGAGTCTGACATGGCTCCCGCAATATCGATATTATGGATTCTGTATTTCAACCAGTGTGCAGCCCATCATGTGACATATGTAGTAACATGTAAGCTGATGAGCTTGTCTATGATGCCTGAGTGGAGTACTGTGTTGAAGGCCTTAGGCAAGTCCAGGTAGGTTGTATGGACTGCTTTGCCCTCATCAATGGCTGTAGTGACTGCTTTGAAAGGACAACCAGGTTCTAAAGGCAGGATCAGCCCATCACAAAGGCAAACTGGGTGGGATCAAGTGTCTGCAGGTACCGAATATCGCTGTATATGTGTCCCATAATGAATTATTCCATAGCTTTGCAGACCAGGCTGGTTAAGCTTATGGGGCAGTAGTTCCCAGGGTCAGTAGAGGTGCCTCCTTAGTGGAGTAGGACCACTGTTGCTGTATGCCAGTGTTCAGGTACATATCCCGTAGTACGGCCAAGGTTAAATATCAGTCTTATATGCGGTTGTATCTCCTCTTGGAGTTCACGTAGCACACATCCAGGGATACCATCAGTTCACATTGATGCTGTGTGTTCTGCTTTGCTGAGGTCAGCCCTCACCTGGACATCTGAGATGATAGGGAGGTTACATTCAGCTGTGATAAGTATTTCTAAGTGTGGGGGAGAAGGAGGGAGGATACGTGCACTGAACCTGTCTGCCAGAATGTTGCCAATATCGGTGTGTTCAGTTAATGTTAAGTAGGTATGTAGTAACTCAGAGCATATCTGAGGCATTTGGTCCATATGTCTAACATAACTGAAGAAGGCCTTGTGGTTATCTATAGTGTCTGTGGCCATTTCCCTCTCAGAGTAGGCCGTGGATGTTGTTATGAGAGACCATAGCTTATTACCAGTGCTGACCACAGATGCCTTCCCTTTATGTGAATCTGCTCTGTCCTGCAGTAGCCTCCTTCTATCGTTATACAATCTGCCTTTGGCTGGGGTCCATCAGACAGGATGCCTAACCTTTGTGCATAGGGTCTGGGTTAGAAATGTGTGTGCATGTTCCATGCATTCTTTGGGATGTCCATGGGAAGCATTCGCAAAGGGGTCAGCATTGTGGGTTGTGGCTTCCACTGGCCCAGTAGGCTGCATGGATACCATGTCAGTCCTAACAAGTGAATATCTGTCTATTCACATATATATCAAAGTAGTCTACTGTGCTGGTGGTTGTGGTGGGATATGTATATCCAGGCCAAGTAATTTGTGTCCAGATCACACTAGTGGATGGCGTTCCACATACAGTACCTTGGTATGAACCCCCAGAGTGAGGTTGTGCATTGGACCTGTCTCAGTGTGCTGACCGATGGTGCTTGCTACTATGTTGTATGGAATGTGGCAGGTATTGTTGCACAGGTGTTGGCTGAGCACTGATATCTGGCCATGTACTTGTGTATCCACCAAGAGACACACACGTGCTACATATGGGAGTAGTAGTATATCACTACAGTTGAGTATCATGTATAGTATGTGTGCCATATATTGCTGACATAGTTTGCTGATATCCTGTTTGTGTTCTCTTTCAGGGACATGGCGTGTCAGCGAAATCCTGCCTACTCTGCTGCAGAAGATGAAGAGATACACCAGAGCCTGGTGCGGGATTATGACATACCGTTTTCCCGCACCAGCCAGAATCAGCAGGAGAGAGCTGCACTGTGGCAAGACCTTGTCCGTAGGATAAATGACACTGGCACGCATAATAGGACATATGAGCAGGTACAACATCACTGCAGTGATTTAATCAGAAATGTCCGTCAGCATGCGTTGGATATCCACAGGCAACAGGTCGCCACAGGGGGTGGGGTGCCACACATCCCCCCTCACCAGACTGGAGGGGCTACTTCTAAGTGTTGTGGCTCCAGCCCAGGAACATCAACAGCAACACACCTGTATTATGATGGAGGCTGGATCCACACAGCAACACAACATGGAGCATGCAGGTAATATGCCATATGTACACTTGACTGTTCTGTACACTGTTAGTTTATGCATGTGTAAGGTGTGTCCGTGGTATGTAGCTGTCAACATAGTATGTAATTGTGCAGGTGTGATATTGCCAATATCAGCAGCTGACATGTGAAAGGCAACTGGTGTACTACTGCACTGTATCATATGCAGTATCAATGGCACAGTTGTGCCCACTGACATTAATCCCCTCATTTCTGCTGGTCCCTCCGGTGTTACAGCAAGACAGCCCATCCATGCTGGTGAGTGTGTTTTAACAATACCTATAATAGTCCTGATAGTGCTAGTAATAATAGTGTAACTCAGTAATGCTCTGTGTGTATACTGTGGGGTGTGCATGTGTGCATGTGTGCCTGTGTCCACGTGTGCATGTGTGCATGTGTGCATGTGTGCCTGTGTCCACATGTGCATGTGTGCATGTGTGCATGTGTCCATGTGTACACGTGTCCACGTGTGCACGTGTCCACGTGTGCATGTGTGCCTGTGTCCAAGTGTGCATGTGTGCCTGTGTCCATGTGTGCATGTGTGCATGTGTGCATGTGTGCATGTGTCCACGTGTGCATGTGTGCATGTGTGCATTAGTGCATCACTGGTAACATTGTGTAGACATTGTAAACTGTGTTTCCTGTCTTCCTCCCACAGGTTCTGGTGCTGCTCTGGTGTCCTGCAGCAGGGAACCTGAATCTGGTGCCACAGGTACTGATAATGATGATATCTGTGTAATGGCACAGGAAGGTGTGTCAGGATCCGTCATTGGTCAGCCAATTGACAGAACACAGTTGTCAACCCCATCATTGCGCACTGTCATCCCGCCAGTACATCCTATGTCACCATTGTCCCTAGGTGATGGACAGGATACAGTGGGCATTGGCCAGGGTAATGTGGCATCTGTGGCACATACTTCCCCACACAGCAGCCACGGGCAGGGTCCTGCGATGGTACCACACAGACAATTGCTCATGGGTTCTCCTGGGAGCATCCGTGGGTGTACTGCCTATGGCAGACATGCCCAAAGAGGTCTGTCAACCTCAGCTCTGTTTCAGGCTGTCATGCTGGCACAGTCGCGTATGGAAAGGTACACCTGACAGGGTCTGAGGGAGCTGAGAGCATGTCGCACAGCCATGACTGACAGTATGCGTGACATCGCGGATGCTATCCGTAATTTCACCGATGTCATAGACAGACGTTGTGGGGACATATTACAGCAGTTCCACAACCACATGTCCATGAGCCAGGGCAATGGTGGACGGTTGCGGCATCGACGTGGCCATATGCCAGCAACAGCAGCAGCTGGCAGTCAGCGTGGACGACAACAGGCCCACGGACGCCCCATAGTGCCAGCAGCATCCCCAGCAATGCTGGGTCTGTGCTGTCATCAGACCGCCCCAGGAGACCATGTGCACGTGGCTCTGGACAGTCCCAACAGGGACCTGTGTCCAGTCAACACACTCCTGCTTCTGATGACAGTACCCAGTCTGGCTTAGTATTGGATATGGTCCGTACCACACCTGCCAGGCACAGGTACCGTGTCCGTGCCCACAGACACTGATCTGTATGACCTGCCAGGTGCAGTCTGTGGCTGTCCATAAACTCCAATATATGGCAGCCATGAGGTGGAACTGTGTGCATGCATACACACAAGCAAAATGTTAAAACCTAGGGCTACCACATACACACACACACTGCACCAACAGTGCCCCACCCTGTACTGCTGTCCCTCACCAACACACATACACACACATGTCAATTGGTGGTATCAGTGGCAGACTCAGGCATACCGAATTCACACCCTGTGCATATGATGAAACTGTGCCACCTCCTGCAATCTCCAACATCAGTGCAGGAACAGGTAAACACGTTGCTGATGCACAGGGTGACTACATAGAAGTGTATTACTAGTATCATGTTGGTAACAGTACAGTGTGCTGATATGACTGTGTGTATATCCCAGCATGCCTGATGCAGTAACTGTATGACTGTCCTGAATTGTTATCTACAGCCATAGTAAGTAACATAGTGTAACAGCTGCACATTATTGCATACCGGTGGTAAGGATGTCAACAGATAGCCACATACATAGGTAGCACAGGGGAGAAGCTAATGCAAGTAGTGATACGCAATGATGGACATGTACAGTAATGGTGGCATGTTGCCCACAATGACTATGCAATGTGGATGTTTGCGCTTGTTGATATGTGTGCAGTACCAATGTAATACAAATTACAATTAACTATGACATAATATCAGTTCTACCATGGACATCTGAGCTGTGCATTCCTGGGTACATGTTGATAGTGTCTGCATATTTGCACTGTTACCTTCTTTGTTGTACAGTGGACTACTTCCAGCCCTGCTTACTGTAGCTTTGTTTGCATGCATGTTTGCTTGGGGTTCCCTGGAACACTGCTTCCACCTGCATTGCAGAGTTACAGAGCTTCTGTGGATTCCTAGTGACATCTGCATAGTGTACTATACGTATGTCAATTTTCCACAAGACAGAACATCACTGTCTGTCCTGTTCGCATGTACATTGCCTGTGACACATTGCATATGACTTACCTGGCATTTACCCACGTGTGCAGTCATATATGTCAGTGCTATGAAATCAGTAGCAGTACGCCCACACATACTCACCTTCAGTATGTTGTTCCCCATTGGCCCTATGTGTTGGTAATCACAATGGCAATCACACTACTATGGTAGCATGTGCAAAGGTAACCTGTGAATCACCTCTATGGTCCAGATGTGGTTTATGTGAGTTATGTGGCAATGTCACAGCTGCCACATGTATGCAGTCAACCCTCTCCCCTGGCCAGGAACGTACAACACATGTGTGAGATGCCACCACATAGCCAATCTGGGGACTGAGCACTCTGAACCCAGTACTGCCGTACCCTGTCAGGTGGCATGACATACTACAGTAACTACAATACCAGTCTGACATAGACCCGCACTGACAGCAATCCGAACATACTGGGGCATACTTGGAGACTCAGAATAGCATCCTGCCTGAGCATCACACACCTCTGCAGCTGGCACACAGGCATACGTTAAGTCAGAACAGAGCACATGCCACACATGGCACACACATCCCGTGTGCCACACACTCACAGCCTGTAGGGCTACACAACACACCAGCTACAGATGTGTCAGATATCTCTCTTGGCCGCTGCAGTGGGTTCCCACTCAACAGGCTGTACATGGTGAAGGTCACAGTGATATGCCCATGGGGCACTATGGTCCACAACAAAACACATGCATACAGGTCAGTCAGAGGCATGGACACATATGATTAAGTCATTGTCCATGCCACTATGGATGACCTGAGACATACCTCCCTGGACTACATGATAGGGAACATAGAAGGGCTCTCAGCATGTGACACGGGCCAGTATGAGCCTGATCTTGGTTGCCATCATACCCTCACCAGGTATGCTACCACAATATGTAGGAAGGGTGTTCTATGTCTACATTCTGCTCAATCTCCAATGTCATTCATAGGGTATCCAATGGCTGTCAACGTGTGCTTACATGCTAGGGAAGCCACAATGATTTGCAAGGGGCAGCTTGCACGTGACACCTATGGGCCATTGTATATTGGCGAAGCCCCTTGATGCACACATAGTGCCTTTTGCTGCAGGACACGGATTACATAGCCACCTCCGTGGGTATCACATGGGATAGGACACTAACAGTGATACTACACAACACCAGCAGTGTACACTGCAAGATGCATACACTGGACACTGTCCTCAGCATGGTAAACTGCAATATCTGTGCAGTACCGGATTCCTGATTCACGGCTCACAGATGCAACCCATCACTGCCAGGTTATACCTCATACCATGCCTGTCATCCCCTACACATGTAACACACATGGACAGGGGGGTGGTACCTCAAGGCACCACAGATACACACACCTCCAGGTTGTTGGCACAGCACAAAGCATCAGGGCCTATCCATGAGCAGCCAACAGTGTGTTGGACTGCCTTCTGGTTCATAGCCTGGCACACACAACCCTCCCATACACAGGAAACCCACCTGTCCTCCCTAACAACACTGGCAATATGACAGTCTCTAGAAATGTCTTTATATGGCTGGACTGCATCCAGCCAAACATTGTGCATGTGCATTACTGTAGCTACAACACACTAGCTGAAAGGTTCCCAACATGTAGTCACTGAATTGCAGTGGAACAACATGTTACCACTCCCACAACAGGTGGGAACATGCAGCACCTGTTCATCGACTTTATGTAGACTATATGGCCCAGACCAGATGTGTATCCCCTGCTGTTGGTATTATACCATATACAACTCACACTGTATATACACATACCGCATGCGGCCCCTGCACAGTAAGACACAGTCATAATGTTATGCATTGTGAATACCATTTATCCACTTGAGGCACGTGTCAGACATGGTAACTACTGAAGGTCACAGGTATATATGTGTATGTGTCACACACATACATCATGAGTGCATTGCCATTGCTGGTTTAGGCAATGGCATGCATTGTTATTAACAACAACCCACACATGGTCATATTACGTGACACAACCACACGTGGCAGTTGTGGGTTTCCAAAACATACCTATCTGTGCTCTGACAGTGGTAATAGACCCAGTAGCAGAGCGCACTATTGGCATTACTGGGCAAGTAGCTCTGTTTGGCTGTACTGATAGTGTGGTGACATCCCCTGTGTTTACTGGGGGAATATGCAGCATCTGGTGTATTGTAGTAGTTGCCAAAAGGATCTGTTCTCTTACACTTGCAATTATACACACCCTACTACCCCCCCACACACACACTTGCAGGATTCATACCTCTACCTAACTATGTCACGACACGTGAAAGAGACGCATTAGTGAAGCACACTATTCAGATCACTAGGAAGTTCCTCTTCTCTGGCTGTACTTATAGGGTGCTGACATCATCAGTGTTTGGAAAGGGTAATGTGCATCATGTAGTGTGTTCTCCTGATTGTCAAAAAGCACATGTTTTTCATACAGAATTGCACACACACAAACCCCCCTCATTCAAACACACACACACTTGCCATTTGCAGGTTTTAAACCGCTACATAATTATGTCATGACACTTGAGAGAGACACATTACCAGAGTGCGCTATTCAGATTATTGGGAGGTTTTCCTTCTCCAGCTGTACTTATAGGGTGCTGACATCATCAGTGTTTGGAAAGGGTACTGTGCATCATGTTGTGTGTTCTCCTGATTGCCAAAAAGCACATATCTTTCAAACAGAATTGCACACACACACACACGCTCCCTTCGTCCAAACATGCACACTTGCCATTTGCAGGATTCATAACCCAACCTAACTATGTTATGACACTTGAGAAAGATGCATTAACAGAGCGCAGTATTCGGATTACTGGAAGGTTTCCCTTCTACAGCTGCACTTATAGGGTGCTGACATCATCAGTGTTTGGAAAGGGTAATGTTCATCATGTAGTGTGTTCTCCTAATTGCCAAAATGCACCTATCTTTCATACAGACTTGCCAGCACACACACTCTCCTTATCCACACACTTCCCATTTGCAGGATTCAAACCCCTACCTAACGATGTTATGATACTCGTGACGGATGCATTAGCGAAGCCCGCTATTTGCATTACTAGGAGGTCCCTTTATCCTGCTTTACTTATAGGGTGCTGACATCATCAGTGCTTAGAGAGGGGAATGTGCATCCTGTAGAGTGTTTTCCCAGTTGCCAAAAGGGACATTTCCTTCACACAGACTTGCACACACACTGGGCAGTTGCAAGATTCAAACCCCTACCTAGCTATGTTATGACACTCATGACAGACGCATTAGCGGAGTGCACTAGTCGCATTACTGGGAGTTTTCCCTTCTCCTGCTGTACTTATAGGGTGCTGACATCATCAGTGCTTAGAAAGGGGAATGTGCATCCTGTAGAGTGTTTTCCCAGTTGCCAAAAGGGACATTTGCCTCACACAGACTTGCACACACACTAAACCCCCTCCACACACACTGGGCAGTTGCAGGATTCAGACCCCTACCTAACTATGTTATGACACCGTGACAGACTCATTAGCAGAGTGCACTATTCATATTATGGGGAGATGTCCCTTCTCCTGCTGTACTTATAGGGTGCTGACATTATCAGCGCTTAGAAAGGGGAATGTGCATCCTGTAGAGTGTTTTCCCAGTTGCCGGGCACTTCACTCACACAGACTTGCACACACAACAACCCCACTCACCCACATACACACACACACACACACACACACACACACACACACACACACACACACACACACTGAGCATTTGCATGGTTCAAACTCCGACCTAACTATATTATGGCACTTGAGGGAGACGCATTAGCAGAGCACGCTATCCGAATTAATGGGCATCTGTTCTGCACCTGCAGTATTTATAGGGTGCTGACATCTTTATTTCTACAGAGGTATGTACATCTAGTACTACCTGTCAGGTGGGGGATAGCATATATATGCATTTGCAGCCACCTACTTCAGGGTCAGATATGCACATCGCACTGGCAGGTTATGTTCTATACCATGCTTTGTGACCACAGGACCTGTAACACACAACACAACCAGTCCAGAACACCACTCCCACATCCAGGACACACACTTTGCTTCCCTGGGAACAGTGCCCGGATATGCAGGTGTTCACATACACCATTCCAGTTGTTAACATCAGGTACAGGCATATTGTGTGTGGGAACTACTCAGGCCTCTACAACATTAACCTAGACCCATTACAATTTGTGGGTCCATGTGCTATGGCAGAACCACTCACCACAGCCACATGGGGGAATACATATTGCACCTGTCCATCTGCAACATGGGTACTCACTGTTCCACACCAGAGGTAGACCACCATTGTTGATATCTGACCATACACACCTTTCCCTGGACATCCATATCCCATCCCCACCCCCAGGCAAGGTTGTCACTGCAAACAAACTGTATTTAGCTCAAGCAGACTCTACACTTGTGAAGACTGGGATGGAAGACTTCAAAAGACCCATGCTGGGGGACTATACTGGCCACTCTGCATAATCCTTGACAATTGCATTCTATGAGCATGTGTAAGGTTTGCATTGATCATGCTATCCCACATATACCCATGACTGCTCCACAACAGGACACCTGTCAGGTGTACACAAGCTATAAATGAGCCGTCCAACAGACAGAGTGAGCTAATACATTGCAGAGCTGTAGCCCACAGAGGGAGGACATCTCTGAACAGTACCGGCACGATACTTCAATCCCACATAATCATCACAACACAGTGTTGACAGTGGAATTGTCCAGACAATGCAGATAGGGCTCCCCTCAGTCTGTTATTGATGCCCACTTACTGTTAGAGGTCCTCAGCAACCCTCTTCCAGCACACACCAACAACATGGATGTGGCTTAGCACATTCAAACCCTGGGATCTCCACTGTGTCCCTGCTTGACAGAGGCACAGCACACTAGCCTCACACGTTGCCTTATGTGACCTACTTTACAGTGGCACAGTAGCCTACTGTACTGGGGATGCAGATGCCAAGCACACTCTGGCTAAGCTGTCATTCCCTAGGGCAAACAGCCTAGTATTGACCTCTACACCTATATGTTTAATTGTCAGATGCACAATATTTGTTGCTGTTAGACTGTTTGCAGGTCTTTATTGCTATAGCATTCCCTGATCCTATGAACAACTTGTGTATCTGTGGAAGATGTTTGAATATGAGGGCGATCCACTATATCACTTATGTCTCTGTAGTCATTTACTGTGTGCACTGGGCTGATTGCTGTGTTGCGGTTGGTTCCTGGAATGACACGTACAAATACCAGATATGTGTGGCCAACTGCTAAACGGAGATATGGCCTAAGTGTGTGAGCATGCCCAGTTCAGCCTTTCCATGGCATGTTGTCTGACATATGCCTCATTTATCAAAGTGTGCGAGCATGCCCAGTGTGAGCTTTCCATATGTTGAACTCTGCAGTCCACCACATATTTGGGTGAGTGTGAACTGCAACAATATCTCACATTTATAGTTGTGTGTTGGGTGTCATGTTGTGTACTTACTGGCCAACTGCTTTGTGTCTGACCACAACAGGGATTATACTGTGCCTGCAGGGATTGCATGGGATACTTTGCATACAGTTGTCAACATCCTTTCATAATGACCTAACACTGTAGTACCGTATAGTGTACTGGTTCAGTACTTTCACTGTGGTGGACAGTATCCTGGGCTTTAGTCCTATCACTGCTTGAAATCTTCATACTGAGCACAACAGACTGTGTAGTGGCCAGTTGTGCACATATGACCATGTTGCATTATGTTCAGATATGGACTACCTACACCAGGCTTGTCCAACATTGGTACTGTATTCCACAACATAGGTGGACATTGGCAAACACTAGCGATGTGCCCTAGGCCATTTCTGATGCTAGTCAGAGAGTGTGTTTCTCCTTCGACACACATTGTAACTGGAGTTTGCCATGACATATGTCATGGTTAGTATACTGTGCCTCCGTCTACCTGTGACATAACAGTGATATCCAGGGTAAACCTACCATCTCCCATCCACTCATCAAGATTCCTTTTGAGGGGTGTCGATGGGTGGCTCTCTGGCTAACCTGTACTGGGAGTTTACTCAAGAGTGGGGGTGGCTTCTGTGTTATGGATCATTCAGTACAGCTTGTCCTATGTATGTCAGTGCTGGGGTTCAGGTCTCTCATGTGCATAGCTCACTGCCATTCAGATTGTACAAGGTGCAGCATGTTCATTGATTCCAGCGTGGACATGGCTTCATACATCAGGCACAGCTTGCCTCTGGGTGGGCAGTATGGCAGTGTGTGGAGCTGCAGTTTGTTTACTCAGGCAACACATGGCATCTGTTCATGCTCTTTGCTACTCCTGGTGAGGTACTGTTGTGGACTTTACAATTGATGGAGGTGTCTGCTGAGGTACATCCCACAGGGGCTATTGTAGTCAATTGTGACACTGATGAAGGATGACTGCAGAGCCACAGTGACCTCCCCTTATCTAGATCTGACAACCTTCATGATTGGGTGGGTATATGATATGTTTCTGTGAACACTACAGCCACATGTTTGTCCAATGCAGGATATCTATCACCTTGTGTCCCCAGGTCTCTCATTAGATGTTAGGTATGTAATGGGTTAACACCTGTGTGGTAATTGGTGGGCACTTACTGTATATCCCTGGTGGTTGTCTATACACATTTCTGCAATTAGCTTGCTGACATGGCTATGGCACCAGTTGTCTGTTTCTATGTGGCCCTTTTGTGGGTTGCTTGTGTCAACAGGGGGTCAGATATGGTGGGCAGTTTGTACTCCTCTGCATACATGTTTAGTCACAGTCCTTCCATGTTGGCCTGTACCTATGGGACATATATATGGAACGAGGGAGGTCCCAGGACCAAGCCTTGTGGGATGCCACTTATATCTGGTTTGTAGTCTGACATGGATGCAGCATGTCTGACCATGTCAGTTCTGTCCTTGGTCTGGTTTGCAACCCCTCTACTGACATAGGGGTTTATATTTAAGCTGGTGAACATATCCATACTGAACACGTAGGGTTTTGTCTGGAAGCATTTGCACGGTCCAGCTACGCTGTGTGGACCACATTGCCCTCATCGATGACCTTAATGACTGTTTCAAATGTGTCAAACATGTTTAGGGGCAGGAACTGCGCTTACAACAGCCACTCTGGGTGGGGTCCGGTGTCAGTAGGTCCCCGATAGCTTTATGTCTGCGGTACATGCTGATCCTTTCCATAGCTGTGCAGACCAAGCTTGTCAGGATCCTGGGGTGGTAGTTTGCAGTATCCATTCAGGCAACACCTTTGTTGTGAAGGACCACTGTTGTTGTACACTGCTCTTTGGGTACATATCCTGTGGTAAGGCTGACATTGAGCAGTAGTGTGATTTGGCATTCCATTCTTCTTGGAGTCCATGTTGGACTCAGCCCAGGACACCATCTCATACCTTTGCTGCTGTGTGTTTTGCTTTGTAGATGATGGCTGTTACCTCAGCATCTGCAATGTCAGGGGGCCAGCAGTCTGCTGGGATAGATATTTTGCATTCAGTGGGGGGGGGGGGTTTGCACTGCACCTGTCAGGTTGTATGTTGGCAATATGTGTGTGTGTTTGGTATGTTGTTTGTAATATCTGTGTGATCCGGAGCATACCTGTGAATTCCCAACATGGTTCCTACCATCAGATGAGTAAGCCTTGTGATTATCCTTAGTGTCCTGTACAATTTGTATCTTCATAAGTTCATAGGTTCATACTAGGCTATCCAACCTAGGGCATTAGTAAGCCTAGCCAGAGTGTGTGTGTCTTTCGCCGCCCCTTGCTATGTGAATATTATGGCCATTTATGATTTACTTTACTGTGCCTCTGTCTGGATGTGACACAGTGAAGACCCCCAGTGAACATCTACGATCATCCATCCACTTGGCAATATTCCTGTTGAGGGGTGTCAGTGAGGGGCTCTGCCTAACATGGAGTGGGATCCTGTTCCAGGGTGTGGGGAGCCTCTGGGTTATGTATCTGTCCCTCCAGCACATCCTATTTCATTATGTGTTGAGGTTGACATCTGTCACTCTCACAGCTCCAATGGCTTTGATTTCCTGGGGTGGAGCATGCCCATTACTCCTGTGTTAGACATGGCCTTGTACAACAGACATACAATGCCTCTGTTTAGGCAGTCTGTGACTGCTTTCAGCTGGGGTGTCTACAGCCAGGCATCATATGACATATATTTGAGACCCTTTATCCTCTTGGTGTGGTACCTTTGAGGTCTTTCTAACCGCTGCAGGTGTCAGGTAAGGTACATCCTATATGAGTCATTGTACTAGATTATGGGTCTGATAAGAGAACAGTACAGGGGCACAGTGACCTCTGTTGATGTAGATCTGCATCCTTTCATGATATGGTGTCCAGTATAGACAGTCTTCCTAGCCACATTGGCATTGTGAGTGTAACATAACAGGTTACTGTCGACTTGTGTCCCTAGGTCCCTGATTACTCCTTTCATACATAATGGTTTACCACCTATGTGGTAATTTGTGAGTACCTTGTTTGGTATTTGGTGGGACATTCATACTGTCCAGTGTCTTCAGGATGTCTGGGTGGGGTTCCTGTGTTTGAGAGTGTGGTCTGTTGCATACTACAGACTGTACAGCAGTTTTGACTACAGTTAGGTGCACATGGGTGGTTTCCGCTGCTTCGTGCATTGTCAGTTACCTGGCCGTATGGGTGTCTGTGCTGCATATGGATACTCCCCCTCCTTTGATGTTTTGGTCCAGGTGTTGGGGCCATAACGCATGATATGAGGTATAACCTGGTAGTGCTGGTGTGCTGTCAGTAGGCTTGCAGCAGGTTTCTGTCACTGCACAGACATCGATGTTCTCCATACTGGGAAATGCCTCAAGAGCATGCATATTGCAGTTTATACATCTGGCATTGGTCAGCATTACCCCTATGTTTCTTACCACTTATGTTTTCTAGGGTGGTGGGTTAGTCTTTTCAGCCTTGCCTACGTACGGCTCTATGGTGGTGGCAAAGGCCTTATCCAATATCCAGACGCCCAGGGGTAACAGGTGCAAGCCATCCCTGGAAAAGCAGCATGGCTTGTCATGCATGACATCTCCAGCAGACAGACATTAGATCCTCTTAGACTGACAGCTGTAATTGTGCCACCTGTTAAAGCTGATCATTCTGTGTTTGTACTGTGGCATCATTCTTGGTGAGGGTTGGATGCTGCAAACGGCCAGTGTCATACCGGCCTGGAGTACATACTCAGAGAGCTCATCCATGTCTCTTTTCATGTAGTCAAGGGAGGTACATCTCGGGTCATTCACACCTGCTTGGACAATGACTGCATCATATTTCTGCTTGCTTTGGGGTGACCTGCGTACTTGTGTTATCTGGCGTATTGTAGCAGCCTACAGGCAGCTTACAGTACCCTTTCCCTTGTTCAGTCTGGTGAGTGGGACAGCAGTGTGTCTGCCTTTAGAGGCACCTATTACAGCTGTATTAGGCATGTTGTTTCTCCTTCTGGCCTGTGACTGTTTGGCACACCAGCTTTGTGTACTATGTGTTGCATGTGTTATGTTTGGAGGTTGTGGTTGCTTGGGGTCTGCTTTGGAGTCCTCTGTTGGTGTGGTGTGTTTGTAATTAGGGCCTCCGGAAATGTTTTTCTGTGTTTATGTGTTTGGTTTACATTTGTGATAGGTCTATGTGGGACTGGGTTTGTGGTGTGTGTGGTTACCTTCTCCTCCTGATTAGTTTTGACAGTACTGAGTTGGGGGAGCTCAGCCTCTGGTTTGGATAAATGGTTGCATCTCTCACATATATTTGTATTTATTGGGGGGAGTTGAGGGTTGTCTGTGTACTTGGGGCAGGTGTAACATTGCCTCAGGATTCACAGATTCTACTTGTTGTAGCTGGCCTTAGTGGTTTGTATGTGTGGACATATTTTATTGCCATACTACTGATCAGTGATTACTTCCCTTTTTATATTTGCTCTATCATGTAGTAGCTTCCTCATTCTCTTGCATGGTTTGGTAATGGCTGGAGTCCAGCATGCCAGATGCCTGCGTGTATAGCATTGTGTCTTGTTGTTATTTGTGATTGCATAATCCAAGCATTGCTGGCTGTGTTCATGGAATGCCTTTATAACAGGTTCTGCGGTGTGTCCCATATTCTGCACCTGCACAGGGCCTTTAGTGGATTCCACATCAGTTTGGAGGGGTGCAACTTATGCTTTACACATGTTTTTCACTGTGGTTTTCTGGCCAGGGACTGTGGTCAGGATGTGTATATCCGGTGTGATTACTCTACAGTCTGGTCTTACCAGTGAGGGATATACTTCTCATCTTGTCATGCAGTACGCATGTTGCTGATTATCACATCCAGTATGCTTACCCCTCTTGTGGGAGTGGTACATTGTTCCTGGGCATTTTGGTTTATGGATTCTAGGAACTTTTCTCCTACTGTGTTGGTGCTAGTATAATACTCCCAGTGTATGTCTGGGTATTTTCAGTCATCCAATATATTGTGGTTTGGGGGGCTTGATATATTCATGTATTCCAACATAGGCCAGGTGCAGTTCCTAGTGTTAGGACAGTAGTCTGCAGCAGGCTATATACTGGGAGGCGGTTTTAGCCACTGGTACTTGACCATGGCTAATCCATGCTGCTTCTTGTTGTGGTACCAACATGGGGGTGTGGTTATCCTTGACAATTATTGCTAGTCACCCTCCTTTTGTAGCTTGTTCCATGTTTTGAGGCTGTACAGCACAGTATGAGGTGTAACCTGGTAGTGTTAGGGTGCTGATGTGAGCCTTGACCCAGTTTTCTATTACAGGACAGATATCAACATTCTCCATACTGTGTGCGTTTACACTGCATTCATCTTGCTGTTTAGACTTCTGGCATTGGGTAGCATTACATCTAGGTTCCTATCCCTTGTGGTACCTATGAAGGTGGGTTTGTGTTTTAAGACTTACCTATTCAGGGCATGCTGTGTGTACTGACAGCCTTTGCCAGTATCCATGGGGCCTGGACTGATAGGTGCACACCACCCCTAGCAGGTGGTGCATCATGTCATGCTCAGCATGTCTTCCCAGGATGAAACACATTGGCTCCCCTTTGACTAACTGCATTACTTCAGCCAATTATTGCAATTGGTCATCCCATCGTCATATTGTGGCTTCATGCTTGGTGAGGGTGGATGTTGGTCAGGGTCCTCAAGTGTGCCTATAGTACATGGTGTTACATTACTTAACACGTGGCATTCATGCCTCAGGTGGTGCTGCAGGGCTGCCTCTATTGGATGCACATATTACCCTCCCTGTACATGTTTGTGAGCAGGCATGTCATTTTAGGCATCCCTGTTATTATTTGAGTGAGTCAGACAGGGGTATCATTCCCAGGGTTCCTACTGAGCCAGTGCATGTGCTATGCATTGCCTCTTTGCCAAGGCCAGGGCATACTGGGCGCGCCTCCTTCTGCCTACTGGGGCAGGCTCAGGTTGTTCCTCCTCCGAGTCATGCTCTGCCTGTGATGGCCTTGGCAATGGTGGGGGGCTGTTTGGTCCGGCCCTATGCTGGTCCTGCTGCAGCTGTTTTCGCAAGATCATATTATGCAGCATAGCACATACCATGACAATTTGGGTACATGTAGTTGGTGAGTACTGCAAGGCTCCACCAGATGTGTCCAGACACCGGAACCGTGACTTGAGCAGCCCAAACACATGCTCTATTACATTACGTGTTTGTGCATGTGCCTCATTATGGCATTCCTGTTCAGGTGTGTGTGCGTTTCTGATGGGTGTTATCAGCCACGGCTCCAGTGCATAACCTGCATCCCCCACTAGGTGTCCGTGTGGGATGTCCCCATTGGCAAATGTCTGGTACAGCTGCATCAAATGCCAGATGTGGGAATCATGGTAGCTCCCAGGGCAGCCAGCACACACATTCATTATTATGCCCTGGGAATCACACACAACCTGGCAGTTGATGGAGGGGAAGCCCTTGCGGTTAATGTAGGCCCTACCCCGCTCACTGGCTGGTGCTTTGATGCGTATGTGTGTGCAGTCTATTGCACCCTCTACCTCAGGGTATTCCGCTACTTGCTGGAAGAGACGCATATTGCTGGCCAATACCTCACGGGCATTGGGGAAATATACATGATCACCGACATGTGCTGACATGGCATCCAGGAACTGGTGCAGTACCCTGGATGCTGATGCCTATGATATCCCCATCATATCACCAGTTGGTCTCTGGAAGGTACCTGTTGCTAGTATTCTTAGGCCAACACATACCTTGGTTTCCACTGGGATGGGTTCCCCTCTGTTGGTTCTGTGTGTGAGGCGTGGCCTGCAGTATCAATGGCACAGTTGTGCCCACTGACATTAATCCCCTCATTTCTGCAGGTCCCCCCAGTGTTACAGCAAGGCAACCCATCCATGCTGGTGAGTGTGTTTTAACAATACCTATAATAGTCCTGATAGTGCTAGTAATAATAGTGTAACTCAGTAGTGCTCTGTGTGTATACTGCGGGGAGTGCATGTGTGCATGTGTGCATGTGTGCCTGTGTCCACGTGTGCATGTGTGCATGTGTGCATGTGTGCCTGTGTCCACGTGTGCATGTGTGCATGTGTCCATGTGTGCATGTGTGCATGTGTGCATTAGTGCATCACTGGTAACATTGTGTAGACATTGTAAACTGTGTTTCCTGTCTTCCTCCCACAGGTTCTGGTGCTGCTCTGGTGTCCTGCAGCAGGAATATGAATCTGGTGCCACAGGGATTGATAATGATGATATCTGTGTAATGGCACAGGAAGGTGTGTCAGGGTCTGTCATTGGTCAGCCAATTGACAGTACACAGCTGTCAACCCCATCATTGCGCACAGTCATCCTGCCAGTACATTCTATGTCACCATTGTCCCTAGGTGATGGACAGGATACAGTGGGCATTGGCCAGGGTAATGTGGTATCTGTGGCACATGCTTCCCCAAACAGCAGCCATGGGCAGGGTCCTGCGATGGTACCACACAGACAGTTGTGCATGGGTTCTCGTGGGAGCATCCGTGGGCATACTGCCTCTGGCAGACATGCCCAAAGAGGTCTGTCAACCTCAGCTATGTTTCGGGCTGTCATGCAGGCACAGTCGCGTATGGAAAGGTACACCAGACAGGGTCTGAGTGAGCTGAGAGCATGTCGCACAGCCATGACTGACAGTATGCGTGACATTGCGGATGCTATCCGTAATTTCACCAATGTCATAGACAGACGTTGTGGGGACATATTACAGCAGTTCCACAACCACATGTCCATGAGCCAGGGCAATGGTGGACGCTTGCAGCATCGACGTGGCCGTATGCCAGCAACAGCAGCAGCTGGCAGTCGGCATGGACGACAACAGGCCCATGGATGCCCCCATAGTGCCAGCAGCAGCCCCAGCAATGCTGGGTCTGTGCTGTCATCAGACCGCCCCAGGAGACCACGTGCACGTGGCTCTGGACAGTCCCAACAGGGACCTGTGTCCAGTCAACACACTCCCGCTTCTGATGACAGTACCCAGTCTGGCTTAGTAATGGATACGGTCCGTACCACCCCTGCCAGGCACAGGTACCGTGTCCGTGCCCACAGACACTGATCTGTATGACCTGCCAGGTGCAGTCTGTGGCTGTCCACAAACTCCAGTATATGGCAGCCATGAGGTGGAACTGTGTGCATGCATACACACATGCAAAATGTTAACACCTAGGGCTACCACATACACGCACACACTGCACCAACAGTGCCCCACCGTGTACTGCTGTCCCTCACCAACACACATACACACACATGTCATTTGGTGGTATCAGTGGCAGACTCAGGCATACCGAATTCACACCCTGTGCATATGATGAAACTGTGCCACCTCCTGCAATCTCCAACATCAGTGCAGGAACAGGTAAACACGTTGCTGATGCACAGGGTGACTACATAAAAGTGTATTACTAGTATCATGTTGGTAACAGTACAGTGTGCTGATATGACTGTGTGTATATCCCAGCATGCCTGATGCAGTAACTGTATGACTGTCCTGAATTGTTATCTACAGCCATAGTAAGTAACATAGTGTAACAGCTGCACATTATTGCATACCGGTGGTAAGGATGTCAACAGATAGCCACATACATAGGTAGCACAGGGGAGAAGCTAATGCAAGTAGTGATACGCAATGATGGACATGTACAGTAATGGTGGCATGTTGCCCACAATGACTATGCATTTGGGGAATTTTACAATTTTACTATAACATATTTTGCCTGCTTGCTGCTAATCTTCTGGTTTTGATATACATTACAATTTATTAAATTAATATATGTATACATTTTATGGTTTTTGATGTTTGTTAAAAGATTTTTAGAATTCATGTTAATTGTTTTATTGGTAACAATTAGTTGTGATGTCACAGTAATGCATAGTATTTAATTGTATGAGATTTCATCAGACTTGTAAAATAATTGTCTGAAGAAGGTGGGGAAGTTTTCCCTACCTAAAGCGCTCACTAAGTACTGAATAAACGGCTATCTGGTTTACATTTGTTCAGTCTTGAAGCTTGCCTTTCTTCATTTGGCCATTTTTTAGCTTCGACTATGCAATGTGGATGTTTGCGCATGTTGATATGTGTGCAGTACCAATGTAATACAAATTATAATTAACTATGACATAATATCAGTTCTACCACGTACATCTGAGCTGTGCATTCCTAGGTACATGTTGATAGTGCCTGCATATTTACACTGTTACCTACTGGAAATGTTACCCCTTCTTTGTTGTACAATGGACTACTTCCAGCCCTGCTTACTGTAGCTTTGTTTGCATGCATGTTTGCTTGGGGTTCCGTGGAACACTGCTTCTACATGCAATGCAGAGTTACAGAGCTTCTGTGGATTCCTAGTGACATCTGCATAGCGTATAATGATATCAATTTTCCACATGACAGAACGTCACTGTCTGTCCTGTTCGCATGTACGTTGCCTGTGACACATTGCATATGACTTACCTGGCATTTACCCACGTGTGCAGTCATATATGCCAGTGCTATGAAATCAGTAGCAGTACGCCCACACATACTCACCTTCAGTATGTTGTTCCCCATTGGCCCTATGTGTTGGTAATCACCATGGCAATCACACTACTATGGTAGCATGTGCAAAGGTAACCTGTGAATCACCTCTATGGTCCAGTTGTGGTTTATGTGAATCATGTGGCAATGTCACAGCTGCCACATGTATGCAGTCAACCCTCTCCCCTGGCCAAGAACGTAGAACACATGTGTGAGATGCCACCACATAGCCAATCTGGGGACTGAGCACTTTGATCCCAATACTGCCATACCCTGGCAGGTGGCATGACATACTACAGTGACTACAATACCAGTCTGACATAGACCCGCACTGACAGCAATCCGAACACACTGGGGAATACTTGGAGACACAGAATAGCATCCTGCCTGAGCATCACACACCTCTGTAGCTGGCACACAGGCATACGTTAAGTCGGAACAGAGCACATGCCACACATGACACACACATCCCGTGTGACTCACACTCACAGCCTGTAGGGATACACAACACACCTGCTACAGATGTGTCAGGTACCTCTCTTGGCCGCTGCAGTGGGGTCCCGCTCAACAGGCTGTACATGGTGAAGGTCACAGTGATATGCCCGTGGAGCACTATGGTCCACCACAAAACACATGCATACAGGTCAGTCAGAGGCATGGACACATATGACTCAGTCATTGTCCATGCCACTATGGATGACCTGAGACATACCTCCCTGGACTACATGATAGAGAACATAGAAGGGCTCTCTCAGCATGTGACACAGGCCAGTATGAGCCTGATCTTGGTTGCCATCATACCCTCACCAGGTATGCTACCACAATATGTAGGAAGGGTGTTCTATGTCTACATTCTGCTAAATCTCCAATGTCATTCATAGGGTATCCAATGGCTGTCAATGTGTGCTTACATGCTAGGGAAGCCACAATGATTTGCGAGGGGCAGCTTGCATGTGACACCCATGGGCCATTGTATATTGGCGAAGCCCCTTGATACACACATAGTGCCTTTTGCTGCAGGACACGTATTACATAGCCACCTCCATGGGTATCACACGGGATAGGACACTAACAGTGATACTACACAACAACAGCAGTGTACACCGCAAGAAGCATGCACTGGACACTGTCCTCAGCACGGTAAACTGCAATATCTGTGCAGTACCAGATTCCTGATTCACGGCTCACAGGTGCAACCCATCACTGCCAGGTTATACCTCATACCATGCCTGTCATCCCCTACACATGTAACACACATGGACAGGGGGTGGTATCTCAAGGCACCACAGATACACACACCTCCAGGTTGTTGGCACAGCACAAAGCATCAGGGCCTATCCATGAGCAGCTAACAGTGTGTTGGACTGCCTTCTAGCTCATAGCCTGGCACACACAACCTTCCCATACACAGGAAACCCACCTGTCCTCCCTAACAACACTGGCAATATGACAGTCTCTAGAAATGTCTTTATATGGCTAGACTGCATCCAGCCAAACATTGTGTGTGAGCATTACTGTAGCTACAACACACTAGCTGACAGGTTCCCAGCATGTAGTCACTGAATTGCAGTGGAACAACATGTTACCACTCCCACAACAGGTGGGAACATGCAGCACCTGTTTATGTAGACTATATGGCCCAGACCAGATGTGTATCCCCTGCTGTTGGTATTATACCATATACAACTCACACTGTATATACACATACTGCATGCGGCCCCTGCACAGTAAGACACAGTCATAATGTTATGCATTGCGAATACCATTTATCCACTTGAGGCATGTGTCAGACATGGTAACTACTGAAGGTCACAGGTATATATGTGTATGTGTCACACACATACATCATGTGTGCATTGCCATTGCTGGTTTAGGCAATGGCATGCATTTTTATGAACAACAACCCACACATGGTCATGTTGTGTGACACAACCACACGTGGCAGTTGTGGGTTTCCAAAACATACCTATCTGTTCTCTGACAGTGGTAATAGACCCAGTAGTGGAGCGCACTATTGGAATTACTGGGCAAGTAGCTCTGTTTGGCTGTACTGATAGTGTGGTGACATCCCCTGTGTTTAATGGGGGAATATGCAGCATCTGGTGTATTGTAGTAGTTGCCAAAAGGATCTGTTATCTCACACTTGCAATTACACACACCCTACTACCCCCTTACACATACTTGCAGAATTCATACACCTACCTAACTATGTCACGCCACATGAGAGAGACGCATTAGTGAAGCGCACTATTCGGATTACTAGGAAGCTCCTTTTCTCCGGCTGTACTTATAGGGTGCTGATATCATCAGTGTTTGGAAAGGGTAATGCACATCATGTAGTGTGTTCTCCTGATTGCCAAAAAGCACATGTCTTTCATACAGAATTGCACACACACAAACTCCCCTCATCCAAACACACACACTTGCCATTTGCAAGTTTTAAACCCCTACCTAACTATGTTATGACACTTCTGAAAGACACATTAGCAGAGTGCGCTATTCGGATTACTGGGAGGTTTCCCTTCTCCAGCTGTACTTATAGGCTGCTGACATCATCAGTGTTTGGAAAGGGTAATGTGCATCATGTAGTGTGTTCTCCTGATTGCCAAAAAGCACATGTCTTTCATACAGAATTGCACACACACACACACTCCCCTCATCAAAACATGTACACTTGCCATTTGCAGGATTCATACCCTACCTAACTATGTCACAACACGTGAGAAAGACGCATTAGCAAAGCACACTATTTGGATCACTAGGAAGTTCCTCTTCTCCGGCTGTACTTATAGGGTGCTGACATCATCAGTGTTTGGAAAGGGTAATGTGCATCATGTAGTGTGTTCTCCTGATTGCCAAAAAGGACATGTTTTTCAAACAGAATTGCACACACACAAACCTCCCTCATACAAACACGCACACTTGCCATTTGCAGGAGTCATAATCCTACCTAACTATTATGACATTTGAGAATGACGCATTAACAGAGTGTGCTATTCGGATCATTGGGAGGTTTCCCTTCTACAGCTGTACTTATAAGGTACTGACATCATCAGTGTTTGGAAAGGGTAATGTTCATCATGTAGTGTGTTCTCCTAATTGCCAAAACGTGCATATCTTTCATACAGACCTGCCAGCACGCACACTCTTCTTATCCACACATTTGCCATTTGCAGGATTCAAACCCCTACCTAACTATGGTATGATACTCATGACGGATGCAGTAGCAGAGTGCGCTATTCACATTACTGGGAGGTTTGCTTTCTCCTGCTATACTTATAGGGTGCTGACATCATCAGTGCTTAGAAAGGGGAATGTGCATCCTGTAGAGTGTTTTCCCAGTTGCCAAAAGGGACATTTCCCTCACACAGTCTTGCACACACACTAACCCCCCTCCACACACACTGGGCAGTTGCAGGATTCAAACTCCTACCTATGTTCTGAAACTCATGACCGACGCATTAGTGGAGTGCACTATCCACATTACTGAGAGGTTTCCCTTATCCTGCTGTACTTATAGGGTGCTGAAATCATCAGTGCTTAGAAAGGGGAATGTGCATCCTGTAGAGTGTTTTCCCAGTTGCCAAAAGGGACATTTGCCTAACACACACACTAACCCCCCTCCACACACACTGGGCAGTTGCAGGATTCAGACCCCTACCTAACTGTGTTATGACGCATGTGACAGACGCATTAGCAGAGCACGCTATTCGCATTACTGGGAGGTTTCTTTTCTCCTGCAGTACTTATAGGGTGCTGACATCATCAGTGATTAGAAAGGGGAAGGTGCATCCTGTAGAGTGTTTTCCCAGTTGCCAGACACTTCACTCACACAGACTTGCACACACAACAACCCCTCTCACCCACACACACACACACACACACACACACACACACACACACACACACACTCTGAGCATTTGCATGGTTCAAACTCCGACCTAACTATATTATGGCACTTGAGGAAGACGCATTAGCAGAGCGCGCTATCCGAATTACTGGGCATCTGTTCTGCACCTGCAGTATTTATAGGGTGCTGACATCTTTATTTCTACAGAGGTACGTACATCTAGTACTACCTGTCAGGTGGGGGATAGCATATATATGCATTTGCAGCCATCTACTTCAGGGTCAGATATGAACATCGCACTGGCAGGTTATGTTCTATACCATGCTTCGTGACCACAGGACCTGTAACACACAACACAACCAGTCCAGAACACCACTCCCACATCCAGGACACACACTTTGCTTCCCTGGGAACAGTGCCGGGATATGCAGGTGTTCACATACACCATTCCAGTTGTTAACATCAGGTACAGGCATATTGTGTGTGGGAACTACTCAGGCCTCTACAACATTACCCTACAGCCACTACAATTTGTGGGTCCATGTGCTATGGCAGAACCACTCACCACAGCCACATGGGGAATACATATTGCACCTGTCCATCTGCAACATGGGTACTCACTGTTCCACACCAGATTTAGACCACCATTGTTGATATCTGACCATATCCACCTTTCCCTGGACATCCATATCCCATCCCCACCCCCAGGCAAGGTTGTCACTGCAAACAAACTGTATTTAGCACAAGCAGACTCTCCACTTGTGAAGACTGGGGTGGAAGACTTCAAAGGACAGATGCTGGGGGACTATACTGGCTACTCTGCATAATCCTTGACAATTGCATTCTATGAGCATGTGTAAGGTTTGCATTGATCATGCTATCCCACATATACCCATGACTGCTCCACAACAGGACACCTGTCAGGTGTACACCCACCATATATGAGCCATCCAACAGACAGAGTGAGCTAATACATTGCAGAGCTGTAGCCTACAGAAGGAGGACATCTCTGAACAGTACCGGCATGACACATCAATCCCACATAATCATCACAACACAGTGTTGACAGTGGAATTGTCCAGACAATGCAGATAGGGCTCCCCTCAGTCTGTTACTGATGCCCACTTACTGTTAGAGGTCCTCAGCAACCCTCTTCCAGCACACACCAACAACATGGATGTGGCTTAGCACATTCAAACCGTGGGATCTCCACTGTGTCCCTGCTTGACAGAGGCACAGCACACTAGCCTCACACGTTGCCTTATGTGACTTACTTTACAGTGGCACAGTAGCCTACTGTACTGGGGATGCAGATGCCAAGCACACTCTGGCTAAGCTGTCATTCCCTAGGACAAACAGCCTAGTATTGACCTCTACACCCATATGTTTAATTGTCAGATGCACAATATTTGTTGCTGTTAGACTGTTTGCAGGTCTTTATTGCCATAGCATTCCCTAATCCTATGAACAACTTGTGTATCTGTGGAAGATGTTTGAATATGAGGGTGATCCACTATATCACTTATGTCTCTGTAGTCATTTACTGTGTGCACTGGGCAAATTGCTGTTTTGTGGTTGGTTCCTTGAATGACACATACAAATACCTGATATGTGTGGCCAACTGCTAAATGGAGATATGGCCTAAGTGTGTGAGCATGCCCAGTTCAGCCTTTCCATGGCATGTTGTCTGACATATGCCTCATTTATCAAAGTGTGCGAGCATGCCCAGTGTGAGCTTTCTGTATGTTGAACTCTGCAGTCCACCACATATTTGGGTGAGTGTGAACTGCAACAATATCTCACATTTATGGTTGTGTGTTGGGTGTCATGTTGTGTACTTACTGGCCAACTGCTTTGTGTCTGACCACAACAGGGATTATACTGTGCCTGCAGGGATTGCATGGGATACTTTGCATACAGTTGTCAACATCCTTTCATAATGACCTAACACTGTAGTACCGTATAGTGTACTGGTTCAGTACTTTCACTGTGATGGACAGTATCCTGGGCTTTAGTTCTATCACTGCTTGAAATCTTCATAGTGAGCACAACAGATTGTGTAGGGGCCAGTTGTGCACATATGACCATGTTGCATTATGTTTAGATATGGACTACCTACACCAGGCTTGTCCAACATTGGCAGTGTATTCCACAACATAGGTGGACACTAGAAAGGGGAATGTGCATCCTGTAGTGTGTTTTCCCAGTTGCCAAAAGGGACATTTCCCTCACACAGTCTTGCACACACACTAACCCCCCTCCACACACACTGGGCAGTGCCCTAGGCCATTTCTGATGCTAGTCAGAGAGTGTGTTTGTCCTTCGACACACATTATAACTGGAGTTTGCCATGACATATGTCATGGTTAGTGTACTGTGCCTCCGTCTACCTGTGACATAAGAGTGATACCCAGGGTAAACCTACCATCTCCCATCCACTCATCAAGATTCCTCTTGAGGGGTGTCGATGGGTGGCTCTCTGGCTAACCTGTACTGGGAGTTTACTCGAGTGGAGGTGGCTTCTGTGTTATAGATCATTCAGTACAACTTGTCCTATGTATGTCAGTGCTGGGGTTCAGGTCTCTCATGTGCATAGCTCACTGCCATTCAGATTGCACAAGGTGCAGCATGTTCATTGATTCCAGCTTGGACATGGCTTCATACATCAGGCACAGCATGCCTCTGGGTGGGCAGTATGGCAGTGTGTGGAGCTGCAGTTTGTTTAATCAGGCAACACATGGCATCTGTTCATGCTCTTTGCTACTCCTGGTGAGGTACTGTTGTGGACTTTACAATTGATGGAGGTGTCTGCTGAGGTACATCCCACAAGGGCTATTGTAGTCAGTTGTGACGCTGATGAAGGATGACTGCAGAGCCACAGTGACCTACCCTTGTCTAGATCTGACAACGTTCATGATTGGGTGGGTATATGATATGTTTCTGTGAACACTACAGCCACATGTTTGTCCAATGCAGGCTATCTATCACCTTGTGTCCCCAGGTCTCTCATTGCATGTTAGGTACGTAATAGGTTAACACCTGTGTGGTAATTGGTGGGCACTTACTGTATATCCACAGTGGTTGTCTATACACATTTCTGCAATTAGCTTGCTGACATGGCTATGGCACCAGTTGTCTGTTTCTATGTGGCCCTTTTGTGGGTTGCTTGTGTCAGCAGGGGGTCAGATATGGTGGGCAGTTTGTACTCCTCTGCATACATGTTCAGTCACAGTCCTTCCATGTTGGCCTGTACCTATGGGACATATATACGAGGGAGGTCCCAGGACCAAGCCTTGTGGGATGCCACTTATATCTGGTTTGTAGTCTGACATGGATGCAGCATGTCTGACCATGTCAGTTCTGTCCTTGGTCTGGTTTGCAACCCCTATATTCACATAGGGGTTTATATTTAAGCTGGTGAATATATCCATACTAAACACGTAGGGTATTGTCTGGAAGCATTTGCACGGTCCAGCTATGCTGTGTGGACCATATTGCCCTCATCGATGACCTTAATGACTGTTTCAAATGGGTCAAACATGTTTAGGGGCAGGATCTGCACTTACGACAGCCACACTGGTAGGGTCCAGTGTCAGTAGGTCCCCGATAGCTTTATGTCTGCGGTACATGCTGATCCTTTCCATAGCTGTGCAGACCAAGCTTGTCAGGATCCTGTGGTGGTAGTTTGCAGTATCCATTCAGGCAACACCTTTGTTGTGAAGGACCACTGTTGTTGTACACTGCTCTTTGGGTACATATCCTGTGGTAAGGCTGACATTGAGCAGTAGTGTGATTTGGCATTCCATTCTTCTTGGAGTCCATGTTGGACTCAGCCCAGGACACCATCTCATACCTTTGCTGCTGTGTGTTTTGCTTTGTAGATGATGGCTGTTACCTCAGCATCTGCAATGTCAGGGGGCCTGCAGTCTGTTGGGATAGATATTTTGCATTCTGGGGGGGGGGGGTTTGCACTGCACCTGTCAGGTTGTATGTTGGTAATATGTGTGTGTGTTTGGTATGTTGTTTGTAATATCTGTGTGATTTGGAGCATATCTGTGAATTCCCAACATGGTTCCTACCATCAGTTGAGTAAGCCTTGTGATTATCCTTAGTGTCCTGTACAATTTGTATCTTCATAAGTTCATAGGTTCATACTAGGCTATCCACCCTAGGGCATTAGTAGCCTAGCCAGAGTGTGTGTGTCTTTCGCCTTCCCTTGCTATGCGAATATTATGGCCATTTATGATTTACTTTACTGTGCCTCTGTCTGGACGTGACACAGTGAAGACCCCCAGTGTACATCTACGATCATCCATCCACTTGGCAATATTCCTGTTGAGGGGTGTCAGTGAGGGGCTCTGCCTAACATGGAGTGGGATCCTGTTCCAGGGTGTGGGGAGCCTCTGGGTTATGTATCTGTCCCTCCAGCACATCCTATTTCATTATGTGTTGAGGTTGGCATCTGTCACTCTCACAGCTCCAATGGCTTTGATTTCCTGGGGTGGAGCATGTCCATTACTCCTGTGTTGGACATGGCCTTGTACAACAGACATACAATGCCTCTGTGTAGGCAGTCTGTGACTGCATTCAGCTGGGGCGTCTACAGCCAGGCATCATATGACATATATTTGAGACCCTTTATCCTCTTGGTGAGGTACCTTTGAGGTCTTTCTAACCGCTGCAGGTGTCAGGTAAGGTACATCCCATATGAGTCATTGTACTAGATTATGGGTCTGATAAGAGAACAGTACAGGGGCACAGTGACCTCTGTTGATGTAGATGTGCATCGTTTCATGATACGGTGTCCAGTATAGACAGTCTTTCTAGCCACATTGGCATTGTGAGTGTAACATAACAGGTTACTGTCGACTTGTGTCCCTAGGTCCTTGATTACTCCTTGCATACATAATGGTTTACCACCTATGTGGTAATTTGTGAGTACCTTGTTTGGTATTTGGTGGGACATTCATACTGTCCAGTGTCTTCAGGATGTCTGTGTGGGGTTCCTGTGTGTGAGAGTGTGGTCTGTCGCATGCTACAGACTGTACAGCAGTTTTGACTACAGTTAGGTGCACATGGGTGGTCTCCGCTGCTTCGTGCATTGTCAGTTACCTGGCTGTATGGGTGTCTGTGCTGCATATGGATACTCCCCCTCATTTGATGTTTTGGTCCAGGTGTTGGGGCCATAACGCATGATATGAGGTATAACATGGTAGTGCTGGTGTGCTGTCAGTAGGCTTGCAGCAGGTTTCTGTCACTGCACAGACATAGATGTTCTCCATACTGGGAAGTGTCTCAGGAGCATGCATATTGCAGTTTACACATCTGGCATTGGTCAGCATTACCCTTATGTTTCTTACCACTTATGTTTTCTAGGGTGGTGGGTTAGTCTTTTTGGCCTTGCCTACATACGGCTCTATGGTGGTGGCAAAGGCCTTATCCAGTAACCAGATGCCCAGGGGTAACAGGTGCAAGCCATCCCTGGAACAGCAGCATGGCTTGTCATGCATGACATCTCCAGCAGACAGACATTAGATCCTCTTGGACTGACAGCTGTAATTGTGCCACCTGTTAAAGCTGATCATTCTGTGTTTGTACTGTGGCATCATTCTTGGTGAGGGTTGGATGCTGCAAATGGCCAGTGTCATACCGGCTTGGAGTACATACTCAGAGAGCTCATCCATGTCTCTTTTCATGTAGTCCAGGGAGGTACATCTCGGGTCATTCACACCAGCATGGACAATGACTTCATCATATTTCTGCTTGCTTTGGGGTGACCTGCGTACTTGTGTTATGTGGCGTATTGTAGCAGCCTACAGGCAGATTACTGCACCCTTTCCCTTGTTCTGTCTGGTGAGTGAGACAGCAGTGTGTCTGCCTATAGAGACACCTATTACAACTGTATCAGGCATGTTGTTTCTCCTTCTGGCCTGTGACTGTTTGGCACACCAGCTTTGTGTACTATGTGTTGCATGTGCTATGTTTGGAGGATGTGGTTGCTTGGGGTCTGCTTTGGAGGTTTCTGTTTGTGTGGTGTGTTTGTAATTAGGGCCTCCGGGAATGTTTTTATGTGTTTATGTGTTTGGTTTACAGTTGTAATAGGTCTATGTGGGACTGGGTTTGTGCTGTGTGTGGTTACCTTCTCCTCCTGATTAGTTTTGACAGTACTGAGTTGGGGGAGCTCAGCCTCCGGATTGGATAAATGGTTGCATCTCTCACATATATTTGTATTTATTGGGGGGAGTTGAGGGTTGTCTGTGTACTTGGGGCAGGTGTAACATTGCCTCAGGATTCACAGATTCTACTTGTTGTAGCTGGCCTTAGTGGATTGTATGTGTGGACATATTTTATTGCCATACTACTGATCAGTGATTACTTCCCTTTTTATGTTTGCTCTATCATGTAGTAGCTTCCTCATTCTCTTGCATGGTTTGGTAATGGCTGGAGTCCAGCATGCCAGATGTCTGCGTGTATGGCATTGTGTCTTGTTGTTATTTGTGATTGCATAATCCAAGCATTCCTGGCTGTGTTCATGGAATGCCTGTATAACAGGTTCTGCGGTGTGTCCCATATTCTGCACCTGCACAGGGTCTTTAGTGGATTCCACATCAGTTTGGAGGGGTGCAACTTATGCTTTACACATGTTTTTCACTGTGGTTTTCTGGCCAGGGACTGTGGTCAGGATGTGAATATCCGGTGTGATTACTCTATGGTCTGGTCTTATAAGTCAGGGATACACTTCCCATCTTGCCATCCAGTACGCATGTTGCTGATTATCACATCCAGTATGCTTACCCCTCTTGTGGGAGTGGTACGTTGTTCCTGGGCATTTTGGTTTATGGATTCTAGGAACTTTTCTCCTACTGTGTTGGTGCTAGTATAATTCTCCCAGTGTATGTCTGGGTATTTTCAGTCATCCAATATATTGTGGTTTGGGGAGCTTCATATATTCATGTATTCCAACATAGGCCAGGTGCAGTTCCTGGTGTTAGGACAGTAGTCTGCAGCAGGCTATATACTGGGAGGCGGTTTTAGCCACTGGTACTTGACCATGGCTAATCCATGCTGCTTCTTGTTGTGGTACCAACATGGGGGTGTGGTTATCCTTGACAATTATTGCTAGTCACCCTCCTTTTGTAGCTTGTTCCATGTTTTGAGGCTGTACAGCACAGTATGAGGTGTAACCTGGTAGTGTTAGGGTGCTGATGTGAGCCTTGACCCAGTTTTCTATTACAGGACAGATATCAACATTCTCCATACTGTGTGCATTTACACTGCACGCATCTTGCTGTTTAGACTTCTGGCATTGGGTAGCATTACATCTAGGTTCCTATCCCTTGTGGTACCTATGAAGGTGGGTTTGTGTTTTGAGACTTACCTATTCAGGGCACGCTGTGGGTACTGACAGCCTTTGCCAGTATCCATGGGGCCTGGACTGATAGGTGCAAGCCACCCCTAGCAGGTGGTGCATCATGTCATGCTCAGCATGTCTTCCCAGGCTGAAACACATTGGTTCCCCTTTGACTAACTGCATTACTTCAGCCAATTATTGCAATTGATCATCCCATCATCATATTGTGGCTTCATGCTTGGTGAGGGTGGATGTTAGTCAGGGTCCTCAAGTGTGCATATAGCACATGGTGTTACATTACTTAACACATGGCATTCATGCCTCAGATGGTGCTGCAGGGCTGCCTCTGTCGGATGCACATATTACACTCCCTGTACATGTTTGTGAGCAGGTCATGTCATTTTAGGCATCCCTGTTATTATTTGAGTGAATCAGAGAGGGGTATAATTCCCAGGGTTCCTACTGAGCCAGTGTATGTGCTATGCGTTGCCTCTTTGCCAAGGCCAGGGCATACTGGGCATGCCTCCTTCTGCCTACTGGGGCAGGCTCAGGTTGTTCCTCCTCCGGGTCATGCTCTGCCTGTGATGGCCTTGGCAATGGTGGGGGGCTGTTTGGTCCGGCCCTATGCTGGTCCTGCTGCAGCTGTTTTCGCAAGATCGTATTATGTAGCATAGCACATACCATGACAATTTGGGTACATGTAGTTGGTGAGTACTGCAAGGCTCCACCAGATGTGTCCAGACACCAGAACCATGACTTGAGCAGCCCAAACACACGCTCTATTACATTACATGTCTGTGCGTGGGCCTCATCATGACATTCCTGTTCAGGTGTGTGTGCGTTTCTGATGGGTGTCATCAGCCACGGCTCCAGTGCATAACCTGCATCCCCCACTAGGTGTCTGTGTGGGATGTCCCCAGTGGCAAATGTCTGGTACAGCTGTGTCAAATGCCAGATGTGGGAATCATGGTAGCTCCCAGGGCAGCCAACACACACATTCATTATTATGCCCTGGGCATCACACATGACCTGGCAGTTGATGGAGGGGAAGCCCTTGCGGTTAATGTAGGCCCTACCCCGCTCACCGGCTGGTGCTTTGATGCGTATGTGCGTGCAGTCTATTGCACCCACTACCTCAGGGTATTCCGCTATTTGCTGGAAGAGACACATATTGCTGGCCAATACTTCACGGGCATTGGGGAAATATACATGATCACCGACATGCTGACATGGCATCTAGGAACTGGTGCAGTACCCTGGAGGCTGATGCCTGTGATATCCCCATCATATCACCAGTTGGTCTCTGGAAGGTACCTGTTGCTAGTATTCTGAGGCCAACACATACCTTGGTTTCCACTGGGATGGGTTCCCCTCTGTTGGTTCTGTGTGTGAGGCGTGGCCTTCACAGCTCGACAATTTGCTGCAGGAGGTCTCTGTCCACTCTATAGTGCTCTACTATCTCCAGCTCATGTAACCCGTTGTAGGTGACCTTGGGCCTGTACCACTCTTCTCCGTCTCCTCACTGTGGGTTGTCCGGCACCATCTGCATTGTCACCACCCTCAGCAAGTTGCCTATGTCTCATTATGACAGCTATGGCAGCCCCTATCATTTCTGCTCTGAGTTCAGCTTTTTCAGTTTTCACTTCTAATAGCTTACTCCTGTCTTGCAGTGTCTCTTGAGAGAAACATCCTGCACTGCTGTTTGCAGAGTTTTAAGTGCTGGGCTGGGCTACTATTCTACCTGTGTAATTGCCTGCTTCTAATTGTTTTCACCTGCTAGCTCCAGCAGTGTTCCCCACTAGCTTCCTACTAATTCTGTTGCTTCCTTTTTCATTTCTGTTTCCTCAGGGGGGAACAGTGTGCATACCAGCAGAAACTCGCTCACAGTGGCTTACACACATGCACACATGCTTACACGGTTCAGGATCTGCCTATTCGGGTTAAAACGCGCACACCCCAGCGCAAACAGTGTTACAAATCTACCAACACGCTCCCACATGCTCATTCTGCCTTACACGCATGCACACTGTCCTACTCGCGCCTCATTGGGCGCACATGTGCGCATGCAGGCCCAGCAAGAAACTTTGGTGTAAGTAACAGTGTACACCTTCCATTTCTTGACTTTCTCATGCTTATCTTGTGGAACTCCTCTTTCCATGATCTGTGTCTGTCATCTGTCACGTAACACTGACCTCCAATGAACTGCATTTCTTTCTAACATTCCCCCCTGTGATTTCACCTATCTCCTACACTATTCCTCCCCCTTATGTATCTCTTACACTACTCAGAATGTGCTCATTTGCTATGTGACTGTGAGATTCAGTATCCTAACCCTCATTTACATCAGATTGCCTACTAATGCTTAGTTACATGTCTTAAACTCAGCTTCCCCCCTTAGCAACCACTACACGGTGGTCATGTTGTTTTTGGTCTGCTGGTCCCTGCATTGTCATTCCATGTATTGCATAAAACCCACATTTGTGGGTTTATAACCTTCATTTTTATGTTTTATAGAGCGCAGCCCATTTGCGTGGGGTTCCGCTGCATTTTCGCCGAAAAAAAAAATTATATTTTTTTAATATTTGCATCGGGGTACCTTGCCAATGGCCACATATTTGGCCATTGGCATGCTACCTGACACATATGCACCCTTTATTTGGAGCTGACATGGCTCCATTGTGATTTTTGCAGAAACGTACTCAGTTGTTAACTGAGTACATTTCTGCAGCTAAAATGGCTCTTACACGGGCTGCTTTCTGTTTCGTGGATCGCTACTCTACCTCATTTGCATGCCTTTCGGCTGCAAGTGAGGTATTTAGCATATCCATGCCCAGTCCATGTAAGAGACGTTTTAGCTGGTCTCTTACACGGAGTTTCGGGCTGTTCCTGGATCGCGAGGCTTGCATGGAGTGTAACACGTCTCTTACACTCCATGCAAGCCTTCGTGAATCCTGCCCAAAGTCTTACCACAAAAACACAGGGCAGTAAGCAAAAGGAAGGGGTGAAATCATATTCCATCATGAAAGTACCATATAGAGAAAACTATAAAGCAATTAAGGCAATAAGTGTTACTGTTAGAAGAGTATAGAAGAGGAAACATCAACAAAAATACTCCGAAAGATAGATATGGTAAAAGCAACATGCAGTATCAGAACAGATCAGTATCAATCATACACTATCACAAATAATAAAGTAAAAATAGCACAGGCAAAAAAATTCAGAAGATATGCAGATAAATATAAAGGAAAAGTATAAAATAAACAATGCATTGATGACCTAAGAAGTTTTATAGAGAATGGGAAAATTAGCCAAATGGAAATGAAACATCACCAGAAAAGAAATAGATACATTTGGGATTAATATCTATGAAGATCCTGTGGAACATAACAAAGACTCTGAGTGGAAGGAAGAAGTAAAAGAAACAATAAGAAGTTGAAATGTACAGGATATGAAATGGGATGAAGTAACAGCCAGAGTAATTGAAACAAAGTTAAGAAAAGCTCCTAAATGGAAAACCCCAGACCCAGATGCAGTACCTAACTTCTGGCTAAAAGTATTAACATTTTTACATGAATATTTCACCATGAGTAAGAACTATCTATATGCACACCCCAAACAGACACCAACCTGGTTAACAACAGGAAAAACAATGCTCCTGTTTAACAGTGAACCTGCAAGCTGTCCTAAAAACTGTAGACCAATAACTTGCCTTCTAAAGACATATAAACTATAGACTTGAACTGATGCTGACAGAGTTTATAGTCATTTAGAAGAAAACTCAATCATAACTGTAGAACAAAATGTTAAAAAAAGAAAGTCATATGGAACAAATAATAATTTGTTAAATAAAGTCATAATGAGAGAAATGTAAAAAGAGGAAGACTCTAAGTATGGCATGTATAGACTACAAAAAAGCATTGGACATTATCCCACATTCATGGATAAAAGAGTGCTTAAAATTATAAGATACAATGTACATTAATCGATTACATTACAGCGCCCATGAAATGGCATACCACTTTACAGTTAAGCCATGATAAAGTAAAAATTAATATTCCAGGGATAAAAATTCAAAGGGGGTATTCCAAGGTGACTCTTTACCACTGCTGCTCTTTTGTCTTACTCTTAACCCATTAAGCTGTCTGTTTAAAAGATTAGGTCATTGCTGCAATTTCACTCCCAAAAAACAAAAAAGTGTAAAGACTTATCATCTGCTTTTTGTGGACGATTTAAAACTGTATAGTTCATCAGATGAGGAACTGAAAGCACAACTGCAAGCGATGAAAACTTTTGCAGATGGTATAAGAATATCATTTGGTCTTAATAAATGTACAAAAGCAACCTTTAAAGCAGGAAAGCTGCAGCAACAAGAAAACAGCAGCCTGGGACAAGAATGTGATATAAAAGAACTTGAGAAAGAGACAGTGTATACATTTTGGGGGATTGATGAAGGATTGACAATAAAATATGAACAAATGCAAATAAAACTCAGTAAGGAATGTTTTGCAATAATAAATGTAATACTAAAAACAGTTCTGATGTCTAGGAACAAAGTACAAGCTATAAACCAATTTGTTCTTCCTGTCTTAAGTTACAGTTTTTGGGTGATTGACTGGCCCCAAAAGCTGTTGGATCAGTTCAACAGGAAAACAAGAAGGATGCTTCATGCTTATCAAATGATTTATAAAAATCATTGTATGCCAAGACTATATATTCCCCATTGTGAAGAAGGTATGGGTCTCCTCCAAACTGTACACATGCATAGATCTGCAGTTCCAGGACTGCATACATATCTGATGACCTCACAAGACCCAAACATAGTGAAAGTTTTAAAACATGAGGTGAATAAGTCTAAGATGACTTCCCTGATTAATTTAGCAGAAATATATTGGTGTCTAAAAGCAACCTCAAGGTTATGTTGCTAAACGCTAGGAGTCTCAACACAAAGTTGCATTCATGGGAAGCTGTCCTCACCTTGGAAGACACAGACATTTGTACAGTCACAGATACCTGGTTCAATGCTGTGGAGAGTACCCCAGCAATACTGGGTTACACCGCCTTCCACACATTCAGACCTCAAACTGAAGGTTCAAAAACTAAAGGCGGCAGTGTATCAATATTCATTAAAAATAAATACACCTCCAGATTGGTTAAACAGTATGATTTCCTGGAGCCACTTCAGGTGCAATTAACTGTTGGTAGGACACCTATTCAAATCATTGCCAGCTACAGAACCCCCTCCATGAATCAGGACACCCACTCTGCCTATTTGGATCTACTTAAGTCTATCAAGACACATCCAAACACCATGGTTTTGGGCAACTTTAACTACCAATCAAGTGACTGGGTAAATTACTCATGCTCAAACTCACTTGCCCAAAGATTCCTCGACTTCATTAACTCCATTGCTCTGGGCCAGCTGGTTGAAACCCCTACAACAGGGTGCCAACATCCTGGATCTGGTGCTTACCAATCTGGGGAACCAGTGTAGTACCCCCACTGCGAGGTCCTCCCTGGTGCGGTCTGACCAAAAATTGGTCTCACTCAAAGTAACTATCATACCTAACTCCCTTCAAGCAGCAGCTAAATTAAAGAACTTCTCCAAAGCAGATTATAACCTCTTATGGGATGGTATAAATAGCTTTACTCCACCTCCTACCACAGATGGAACTGGCAACTATGCCGAACTTTACATCAATGCTTTATACAAACACCTATATGTCTGCATTGACTTGGCCGTACCTGATAGGACCAAAACAAGCTCCTCAAGGAAGAGCAAACCTGCCTGGTGGACAACTGCCATTAACAAGTTTTACAATAAGAGGAAGAAATTGCTGTCTAAGAGTAAGAGGGAGCAAGACCTCCTAAACTGGAAACATTTTTTCTCAGCTTAAACAAGCAAATAAGACTTCTTGTCAAGTCCTCCAAAGCAAACTACAAGTCCAAATTACCTTCCTCAACAAAGGACAACCACAAGGAATTCTATAGTTACATCCGTAACATAAAAGGAAAGGCCCAGATTTGTGCAGAGCTGCTAATTAATGATACCACATATAGTGAGCCTGTGGATGTAGCTAACCTGTTGGCTGATAGATTCTGTGAAAACTTCACTTCCCTGTCACACATATCCCATGACAACCCTACCACCTGTTCCCTACCTTGTATCTCTAAAGAGCAGGTCATAAATACCCTCTCTAAGGCCAAAATAACAGCATCTGTGGGACCTGATGACATCCCAGGCAGTGTCCTACATGGGCTCCGACATATATTATCAACACCATTGGGTACTCTTTTCAGTCATAGTCTAGGCACCAGCTTCTTACCAGGTGATTGAAAAATAGCCACCATTATTCCCTTACACAAAAGTGGTGCTTCCACTGACGCTGGAAACTACAGACCTATTAGCCTGACTAGGCTTATTTGCAAGGCCATTGATGAAGTGAATCATTATGGACCTTATCAACAAAGATACAGGTAATCTCCAAACACTTGACCATACTCAGTTTGGATTTGTCAGAGGGAGATCATGCCTGTTAAACCTGATGGACTTCTTCAAGACAGGCACCAAGGGCCTGTACGAGGGGGAATCTATGCATACAGCCTATCAGGACTTAGCCAAGGCTTTTTACACTATGCCCCACTCAGACATAATTGACAATCTCACACAACAGAGCATCAACCCTTGTATCATTTGATGGGTCGCTAATTGGCTCAATAACAGAACTCATATAGTCAAAATAGGGAAAACTGCCTCCAACAGCAGAACTTTTACCAGTGGTGTTCCACAGGGCTCAGTCCTGGGGCCTCTACTGTTTGGAATCTATTTCTCTGAAGTGCAACCAAAAACTAAAGTTCTGTGGCTAAAAAAGTTTGCTAATGACTGCAAACTGGGAGTGGTCATAGAATCTCCAAATGATGTCAACATCCTACAAGAGGGTCTTACACAAATAAATGATTGGTGCCAAAGTCAAGGCCTTAAACTCAATCCAAAAAATGTATTTAGCATTCTTTTTGGTAAAAGCAATGTTCCCTGCTACCACAGCAATAGCAACACCTTAAGTATGCACTCAGTGGTGAGGGAACTGAGTACACAGGTTGAAGGCAACCTTAACTTTGACCACCGTGTCTTCACAGTGGTAAGAAGGACATTCTATATTGCTCATCTCATAAGTAAGAGCATTACCTCCAGAAAAAAAGAAGTTATAAACTCCATGTACTCTTCCCTCATCAGCCCGATAATTGAGTACAGCACCCCTTTTGGTATGTACCTTTCTAAGCACCTGCACAAAGGTTCCTCACAAGGAAAATTCAAGGTCTTCCGCATCTGTTCTATGGGGAACATGTGAAATCATGGTCACTTTATTCCATTTCAAACATACTACTCAGAGGTGATCTCTGCCTTGCATATAAGGTGATTTCTGACCCTGCGTTATTGAAATTGTTGCATATCTGTAAGTCAAATGGTACACAGGCTACTCACTCTAAAGACTTTAACCTGGTATGTGGCATTAATAAACCTGCTGGAGGGACAGATTTGTCTCCCACAGGTTACCTTACCTTTGGAACAGACTCCCCCTTCATGTCAAACATAGCACCTCATTGGTTCTCTTCAAACGCAATCTTGACGATTGAATGGTTGACGGTAAATTCACCCTGGGGGTTACACCTCTGTCCCTCTTGGACAGGGGCAATAGGTGCTGATTGTGGAAATAAGGGTAGGAACTTAGCTAGGCTTGTAGGGGGCCCTAGGGCCATTACTGTAGTAACTTCCTATGATCCTATGATCAAATAGGAATGGAAATCAACCAAAATAAAAAAAGAAGGAAAACGCCACTGCCAAACGTAGTACCAGACTCTTGCTTTAATAAACCAAAACAACACACTTTACACTAAGCACTTTCACCCATTTCATTTCATCGGCTTCTTCAGAGTAAAGCCATAACATAAAACCTTCATTTATATAGTTAAAAATCATGTGATGAACAGTTCATTCATTGATAAAAATTAAAGAAACATGTTTAAAACCAACCGTTCAAATATTAAAATGGAGAGCCATATACTAAAAATGTTTCTAGATGTTAAAACATAAAATATACTTTTACTGAAACATTGAATACACAAACACTCTTCATTCATAATAAAACTCCCTGCAAATATGCAACAAATAAAACTAAGTTGCAGTCTGAATGTTATAATTTAGATGCCCTTATTTTTAAAACACTCAAAGAGCAATTTTCATTAATACCTGGCAGGGTCCCTATTAGATGAACAAACACTTAAAGCGTCAAGTACATCATGCTTGACAGGTTTTAAGTGAATGTTCATCTAAGCAAAACAGCAGAATGTCGAAACAAGGAGTTTCAAAAAGTTGGCCAGGCGTCATGAAGCCAACGACTGACGTCAGAATGTTCACCCTGTCTAGCCGTTCTTACAGTCCTCCACTGTGGTGCAGTCTCAACATTCACCCTGTGTAATGTTATCACAGTCCTTCACTGTGGTGCGATCCCAGAGTTGGTATATTTAAGTAGGGTGGGTGTGGGGGGCTGAAGTCAGAACGTTCACCCTGTCTAGCCGTTCTTACAGTCCTCCATTGTGATGCGGTCTTGACGTTCACCCTGTGTAATGTTATCATAGTCCTCCACTGTGGTGCGATCTTGGAGTTGGTATATTTCAGTAGGAGGTGTGTGGGGAGCACAGCCCCCCACGTTGGGGGGTGTGGGGGATGAAGACCCCAATTTATTTTCTCTGTCGCTTTGTTTTTGTTTTTTTTTGTTTTTTTTTGGGGGGGGGGTTGTAATGGTGTACAGTATATTTTAGCTGTCAGCTGTTGACTTTGTAACGGCTGGCCAACTATAACTTTTCGAAACTCCTTGTTTTGACATTCTGGGGTTTTGCCTTGATGAACGTTCACTTAAAAGCTGTCAAGCATGTCATACTTGACATTTTAAGTGTTCTTTCATCTAATATAGACCCTACCTTACATAGTTGCAGCGTTTAGTCATAGCTGCCATTCCAGTTCTAGCCTCTCTAAATTTGTCTTCGTGTCCCTTCCCCTTTGTGTAGGAATAACTTTATCAATAATAAAATAAAATAAACTTTTTAAAGTTTTCACAAGACAAGCTATGGGTATATAGTGCATTTTTTTTCTTATTATTTTTTATATCTCTTACATGTTCAGTTATTCTCTCCCTTAACTTCCTTGTGGTCTTCCCTACATAAAAACCTGAACATGTAGTGCACGTAGAAATGTATACCACTAGTCTTGTGTTACAGTTACAGTGTCCTGGACATGAGATACTGCAGCTATAACTTTCAACCACCACATGAGGACCTTTGTTTATTTATTTACAGATCCTACACATTACACTTCAACATTTTAGATCTGTACTTCATTGTTTTTGTGTCTACACCTCTCTCAGGACACATTTTCAAATTCTGACCCTTACTGTAAGTTACCTTCAGTCCTTCACCCAAAATTTGCCTCATACCGTTCTCAAAGATAAAGTCCCAACAGATACTTAATAGTTCCCTATGGTACTTTTGTCTCTTGGTTATATGAAAGTATCAAGTTCATCTCGTATTGTGTTTGTGTTCTGGATCCTATGACAAGCAATTTAATTGGATAGCCTCTCTCTTTGAACATCCCTATCAGTTTAAACATTTCTTGTTTAAACTTCCCATTATCACTAATCAATCTAGAAATCCTCACCATTTGTCCCTTAATAACATTTTTATTTTGGTGTGGAGGATGACAACTCTTGTAGTGTAATAAGGAGTTCGAGTGAGTTGGTTGCATTTGTCTACACTCAGTTGAGTGTTTCTAACTTGTTTATTTGGTTTATTTTTTCACCCCACCATCAGTTCCTGCTAGACATGCTATGGATAAACTTATAGGAGAGCTTAGTGAATTGCTTACTTTATTGAAACAGCAAACCTGTTCCCCTACTGCAGCTGTGGACACAACCACTTTTACTTCTAGTCAATTGGAATTATTTACTTTGCACACTCTTTGCAATGGTTCTCAAGCTGCTGATAACACATTTGGTGTGAACAACTGAAGAATGAATGTACCAGCAAATGAGCAAATGAGTGCTGTAAATATATTGGCACCACATTTTCTTTCTTTACTCACTATGCCTGATTTACTGTTTTCCACACCCCCTGCAAGAACAGAAGGATATGGCACAATTCAGAGGCAATTGAATGCATTTGCAAAACTAACCAGGAAGTTAAGGAGCATTCAGATGGATAATCTTTTCTTGAAACATTCCTTAAAGTTTCAGCAGGTCCCAAAAGGTTTATGTATTTGGAAGTTCCTGAAGAGAACATTAAAGGATTCTATAATATACCACGAACTACTGGAGCTGTTCGATTGTACGGGAATGGACCTAATGAGAATAATTATCAAGGAAAATGAGCATAAGTTAATGAACATTGAGAAACAACTTACTGAATTAAATGACAGTATTACTAGTGACTTGCTATTTGAGCACAGTAAATTGCAATATGACAAAATTATTATAGAAACGGAGAAGTTTGTTGAAAATAGTTTAGAAAGAAAACAAAAGAAACTTATGAGATACACTAATGACAATGCAGCTAAAATGGCTTACCCGTTTCCTAGACAGACATAATTGTTAAATGAAATGAGTAATGTTGCAGACAATAGAGATGAGAATGTGAATGTCAATGTAGGTAGAAAAAGAAATAAAAGCAGGAATCATTATGTTTTAGCTCAATCACCACCTTTGAGGAGATCCCACAGACTGTTGAACATGACCCAGGAGCAGTTAGGACATCAGAATCAAACCAGTCAGTGGTGTCCACCACAACATCATCACCATGGGAGGAGGAACAATATGGTACCCGAGATAAAGGAATTAATATTATATGGAATAGAAGCAGACTTGGTTATTGATGAATGTAAAACTGTGACTGTTATTGTTAAAGATGTTTTTTCTATTTACAATTTTTCTGATTTATTAATTAATGATGCAGACATTTGCTTACTGAAAAAAGGTTTTTCATTTGTCCCCAACGTTAGATTAGATGTAGCAAAAGTTCTGACTAATTTTAAGCTATATACTAGGCAACTGAATTTAGCAATGTTCTTTTCAAACAGCAACAATGAGAACAACAAAGTGAGTGATCAGATTAAAAGCAAAAGTATATTTGTGCCACCTATGAATGTTACTGTAGAGCTATTTGAAAAATTATGCGAAAAAGAAATACGCAAGATTTTAAAAAACAAACTAGTGGGTGAAGGTAACATATCTATAGATGAAAGAACGTGCTTAAAATATTTATGTGAATCAAGAGAATACAGATTTATGAAACCAGATAAAGGTGAGGGGGTAGTAATAATGATTATGCAAGGACAATGTTTGATTTAGTAAATGATTCTAATACTTATGAGACAGCAACTATGAATGAGATCAATAGGGCTTATGCCAAAATAGACAGGTTTTTGTATGATTTACTAACACAAGGAGTTATTGACCAAAAAGAATATTCATTTTGAACAACTGAAACTGTGGTTATTCCAGCTATTGTTGGTATACCCAAAATCCACAAAGACATAAATAACCCCCCACTAAGACCTATAGTTGCAGCTATTAAAGCTATGACTGAACCTATTGCTGCATTCATTATTATTCATTGTAAGAAAGCAATTCAACACAAAAGGCAAATACTTAGAGATTCTTGGCACTGTTTAGAAGCCATGAGGGACTTAACTATTGACGAACATTATATATTTGCTACTGTAGATGCTATTAATTTGTTTTTTTGGTGATCCCACATCAAGAGGGGATAGAATTATTCGGTGATGCTTTAATGAATATAGAGGGCCTGCACAATGTGAAAAGGAGTCTATTAATGGAACTCACTGAGGTAGTTTTACAAAATAATTTTGGGTACTTTGAAGGAGTCTATTTCCGTCAAACTATGTCAATGAATGAACTGTTGATCACATGACTTTTAACTATGTAAATGAGGGTTTTATGTTATAGCTTTACTATGAAGAAGCCCATGAAATGGGTGAAAGCGCTTAGTGTAAAGTGTGTTCTTTTGGTTTATTAAAGCACGAATCTGGTACTACGTTTGGCGGTGGCGTTTTCCTTCTTTTTTATTTTGGTTACATGTGTCTACACTCAGCTGAGTGTTTTTATCTTGTTTATTAGGAATGGAAATCAAACTAGAAGTAGATAAAAATCAGGAAACAAGTGAATGTGCCAAAAAACAAAAGAAAGAATATAAGGTGAAGATCGGATGAGATGGCAAGAAATGTGGAAAATGCATAAATATAGTTGCAAGTATAGAACACTCTTGGAATAACATCATGTTGATCAGAACTGAATGCAGGAATGGTTAAGGAGAAGTGAATTTAAACCAAAAGATGAAAGGTTAATAATGGTGGCCCAAGATATTGGACTACATACACATTGGTTTACAAAGTCCATTGAAAGTCCATTGAACATGTGGGAGAAATAGACAAATGTAGGTTTTGTAAAAGAGAATTGGAAAGAGTTGCACAGCTTGTTGCTGGTTGCAATATACTAATGGCAGAAAAACTGTATTCTGAAAGGCAAAATAATGTGGCAAGACTGTTGCTCTGGGGATTGTGCAAATATTAAAAAAGCTGAAAAACATTAGAAACATGAGCCATGAAGCATGATAGAACATGATGATGTTTCTATCAAGTGGAATCACCCATTACCAACAGTTTAAAAAATAGATGCAAGAAAACCAGATATAGCAATCCATGAAAAGAAGACAAAAGTAGCATTGATCATTAAAATTGCAACACCCAGTGACTACAGCGCCTTACATGCAGAGACACAAAGTTTTAAAATACCAAGATTTGGATGCAGAAACAAGGGCAATGTGGAAGAAGGATACCCAGACAGTTCCAATAGTAGTAGGAGCAACAGCTCTTGTAAAAAAAGAATTTACAATTGTACTTAGATATATTACTGATACATGCAACTCTGTATGAATTGCAGAAGGAGTCAATAGTGGGCAGATTATGGATGCTGTGAAGAGCACTTTTGGCTAATATCAAAGATTGAAACAAAACTAATTTCATTAATTTTAATCATACTTTGACTTAGGAGTGGGCTCCATTCCTGTTATGGTTTTAGAAACTGAAAAGACTGGGAGAAATTAATAGGTTCATAGGTTCATAGGTTGGTACTAGGCTATTGGCCCTAAGACCTATACAAAAAGGGAGAAGTCAGAAGCTATAACAAACCAAATGGTAGACAAATGCAACATTTAACTTCATGCTTCTCTCCCTCTCAGCCACCATCAGGAAATACCATCAAATATAACTACTACAACTATCACTATGGGAACAGGTCTTCAATTTTCTCACTAAGAACAAAAAAGCACTGTATCAATGGTCCCTGACTGTATCTCAGGCTGCCTTCCAAATAGCATAAAATATTGTGCATCAGGGACTCTGGAATAACTGTCTAACTGTGGCCTCCAAACAGGCTTTGTGCCTCACAATTGGAAAACAGTAAATGTTGACCATTTATTGACACTGAAAACTAGAGATCCATAAATCTGAATAGTCTCATATGTAAACCCATGGAAAGAATTATCTTGTAAACAATCAATAATAACATACTATACCTACAGACACTGGTGCCAACAGAGTTTAGTTTCAACAAGGGCAAGTCATACCACTGAACCCTGTAGAGCTCTTTGAAAAGGTCACCAAAGCAATGAATGAGGGCATAACAGTTTACACTGCCTACCTTGATATGGCTAAGGCATTTAACACTTCTACACTTGGGCATGGTTGACAAACTCAGGAGGTTAGGTATAAATCCTTACTTCACTTAGTGGATAGCCAGCTGGCTCACAAACAGGACCAAAGAAGTTAGAACTGGGGAGTCCACCTCTGCAAAGAGGCCAGTCATCAGTGGAATCCCTCAATGATTAGTCCTGGGACTGATCCCTTTTGGCATATACTTATCTAAAGTCAAGGCCAACATCAAGGTCATCTGGATGACCAAATTTGAAAACAGTTTCAAATTAGGAGCAGTCATAGAAGCCCCCCCTCCCCGACACAGGCAAATAACTGGTGTCAGAACCATGGACTAAAACTAAATTCCAAGAAGTGCATTATAGTTTCCCTCAGGAAGTCATCCACCCCTGATATATTTCATATTGAGAACACACCCCTAAGGTTCGACCCACTACTCAGGGAATAGGGAACACACACAGACAGTAATCTATCCTTTTATTATCATGTATCTATAGTAGTGAGCAAATAATTCTATGTCATGCAACTTACAAACAAAAGTATGGCATCTAGGTCCAAAGAGATCAATGTCCCACTGTATTTAGCATTCATCAGACCTATCATAGAGTATGATGCCCCTTTGGCATGTGCATAATCAGGCATTTCCAGCAATTGGAACATACACACAGATTCCTTACTAAAAAAATACAAGGCATAAATTACATGTCCTATGCAGTCCACCTCAAAGCCCTATCCCTGTATTCCATTTCTAATAGACTGTTGAGGGGAGATCTGTCCCTGGCATACAAGGCATCAGCTACTGGATTAGATGACATTTCAGAAAATCCTTCCTCCCCATTGTGGAATCTGTCTGCACCCTCAAGGGCATGCTTGTCCCTGAATCTATTCTTCACTAATAGGTTATTGGAACCCACATGCAGAAGATGTGATTCCTCCCTCCATAGTGACCACCTTAGCCACTGTTTGCCATATTTTACTAAGTCTAAAAGGTGAAACTAGTCCCACTGCCAAGTGGTGTCCTTGTATACTCTGACAAGGCTTTTAACTGAACTGAAGACTAAGCATCCAAAGTGCTTTCACTGGCTTACACTTCTTTAACTTCCTCTTCCATGTTCCTATCCCTGCCTGTCTTGTCTGAAGCCTTTTTACCTCTAGGTCCATCATTCTCAGACCTCTTCACTATATCAGCTGAATACTTCACTCTCTTTCCCATATTTGATCTATCCAACAACCCTCTATTACTTTTCTTATGATACCTCTCTAATATTCTGTGTCTACTCTGATGCACCTTTTCATTGCCATCCTTATGGCATTGGCTCCTATGGCCATGCATGGCTTTATCTCCAGTCCATTACTTGTTTCTTCTGTGTATACCTCCAACATGGTGATATTTTACACTTTCAACCTTCACCTTATTTTATGTCACAGCACTTGCCTGCATTCCCGTGGCAACCATTTATCATTTTTCTTTTTCCTATCTATTGTCCTATCCTACCTTCTCTATTGATCTCCTTTTGCTACCTTATCTCTGGTCTTATTCAAACTGCTCTTGCCTGACTATGGCCTGTGTTCTCCCCTGCAATTACCTCATTCTTTTGTAGACTCTACTTCTTCTGCTACCACAATATTACCATACTGCTGGCTTGATGCCAAATGATGCACATTTATAGACTCCATGGTTAGTAACTGGCAAATCAGTTGGCCTCAAACAGTGATGCATTACATGACTTATGTAACAATAATTGCAGCACTTAGTCTCTGTCCCAGAATTTCTTGATTGTGTTAAACATTCTGCATATTTCATTTAGTGAATTAAACAACTATGCAAACTTTTGTTCACTCAATGTTTGACAAGAGGCTTTGGGCCTTCTAGATATAGTTCTTTATGAGAAAAAAAAATGAGAAAGCAATGCACAGTGGACAGAGATATTAGATGGAATGCACCCTGCAGAAACAAACATGAAAACTACACCTGAAATGAGGCCTTGGATATATTATCTACTAGACTCTTAGATTTTGGTTTAAGTACTTGCGCTTTAGGCCTACCCTTTAGCTCTTCCTGTCATTTCTCCCCTCAGATTCTGACAAATATGGATGGACAATTTCCTACAGTTTCTCCTGCCAGTCTGGTTGATATGGGCATCCTGAGACAGTTTAGCAACTACCTCATGTACAGGGAAACCATCTACTACTACCACCTAGGAACACAATTTGTGAGAGATGCAATTATATTAGGAACCCAGAGTCTATGCTCTCTCCCTCACAGGCCAGTAAGCCAGGCACTGAGAAAGTTGTCAGCACAATCACTGCACCTCAAACACCACCCACATCTCTACAACACACACACACACACGCATATGGAGGTTCTCAACAAAAACATACCCAAACAAAGGAGACTTCCAAGGCAAAAACACACCTGAACTCCACAACCCTTCATAACACATACCATGCATAGTCCACATGCCTGTATTTCACAGTGACTAAGGCTTAACCATAAACCCAACAAATTAGTCATAGGAGACTCCATTGTGAGGCACAGAGATGTGCCTCTCACAAGGCTGGATAAGGAGAATGTCACGCTTAACTGTTTGTCAGGTGCCAGAATCCGCCACATCACATATGTGCGCAAGTCTCTCAACAACAGGTACTGTTATGACTCTGTCATAGTCCATGATGGCATGAATGACAAGAGACATACCACCATGGACTATATGAAGAGAAACTGAATATGTGTCCCAGGCAGGTATGTCCCTAGCCTTGAGCAGCATTCTACCATCACCCAGAATAATGCCGTGCTGTGGTAGCATTGTCGCCTCACAGTAAGATGTTGTCCTGTTCGATTCTCAGCTAGAGAGTCTTCTGTGTGGAGACAGGCATGAAAGAGCGTACCTTCGTTGAAGGTTGTGCATCAGGGCTGGCAACTCAGCACGTAAAAATCTACTGCCAATCATTAATGGTCCGGAGTTCCGCTGTGGCGACCCCTAACCGGGAAAAGACGAAAGACACAACAACAAGAATAAAATTGTAATTATATATAAATATAATATATATATTATATATATGATTATATAATATATATAAATATTAGAAGACAATAAGATACTAGGATAAGTGAATTAACAATAATACTCACAACTATATCCTACTACATTCTAATTCCTACAATTCTTTAAAGTTCTCCAATACTCCTACAGGAAGGATGAGTTAATATTCAAAATAGGCCATATATATATAGTAATATATCATGATTTTTTTATATATATGTTTTCCATGGTCACTTTTATTTTACATATATATTATATATTATGTAATATTTTATATGATATATAATATATATAATATTTATTTGCTTATTACATTTTCTGCATTTTACATCTATTATATTTATATTTTATTTTTTATATTACTTAGTATATGATTTAGTTCAAAGTTGATGTGGAATAATTTAAAGTGCTTAGATTTAGAGGGCTAATATGTAATATTGAATGACCTGAGAGTGATTTTCCAACAAAATCATTTGTAGAACTTTTGGTTTGAGAAGGAACTGATGTTTGTAAGTATAAGTCTGATGAAGCGGGCGGCTCCAAGCTTGATTGCTGTGAAAAAAAAAATTAAAAGAATTTTTATTTTTACACTCTTGAACAGTGTTTTGCTCTTCCTGGATGTCGCTTGGTAACTGGTGTTATTTGGACTGCATTATACACACAGATACCAGAAGCATATGCATTTTTTTTTTTATTTTTTTATTGGTCCTGTGTTGTCCGTGGCTGGGTGTATCTTTTGGAATTTAGTTAACAAACAGAAAATGATTGACTTTAACAACTGGCATACTTTCTGGTATCATTCCAAGGGGATCCAGTACCTGACAGTATGGGAAGATATGATCGACAAACCACAATGCTTTTCCAGAGATGGCCTGCATCTGTCTCACTTGGGCTTCAGGTTTCTGGCAAAGGCTCTTGCCTCCCCCATAGTGCCTTTCTTTTAGGAAAAGTGATGAGGTCAAAACTACCAACATAAAAATATCAACAAAATGCAAATTAAAGGTCATGCTGCTAAACACTAGGAGTCTAAACATGAAACTGCACTCATTGCAAGCATTCTTAACCCTGGAAGATGCTGACATTTCCACAGTCACAGAAACCTGGTTTATAGTTGCTGATAGCACCCCAGCCTGGTTACTTATCCTATCATATATTCACACTCCAAACTATGGGCAGCAAAGCCAAAAGAGGTGGAGTTTCAATATATATATTAAAGACATGCACACCTCCAGGCTGGTCAAACAGTATGATGCACAGGAACCACTCCAGATGCAGTTAACCATCCACAAAACCCCTATTCAAATCATAGCTAGCTACAGGCCCCCAAATTTGTCTCAAGATGCCTACTCTGCCTATCTGAACCTCTTCGAATCTATCAGGATTCATCCCTTTACCCTGATATTGGGTGACTTTAACTACCCAAACATAGACTGGAAGAACTACTCATGCCAGAATACAAATGCCCAGAGATTCCTCGATTTGTCAATGCAAACACCTTGGAACAGCTAGTCGATACCCCCACAAGAGGTGATAATATCTTGAACTTGGTATTAACCAACATGAGAAACCACTGCAGCATCTATACATTATCATCCTCGCCTGGTAAGATCCAACCATAAAGCAGTCACTTTCAAAATCACCATCTTCCCCGACCTCCCTGTAGCTAAGGTCAAACAAGAAAACTTCTACAAAGCTGATTACAACCTCCTGAGGGATGGCATCAACAGCTTTGCAGCCCCCTCCCCCTCTGTAGGAAGTGGTACCAATGTCCAAATCTCCACCAAAGTACTGTACAAGCATTTATATAGATGCATGGAATCAGGAATACTCGACATGACAAAATCATCCTCTGCAAGGAAGAGTAAACCTGTCTGGTGAACATCTGCAATAAATATACTCTGCAACAAAAGGAAAAATTGCTGTCCAGGACCAAGAAGGTACAGGTGCCCAACTGGAAGCAATGTCTCCTTAGTCTGAACAAGTAAATAAGAGCACTAGTGAAATCCTCCAAAGCAAACTTCAAGTCCAAATTTGTGACATCTACTAGAGACAATCATAAGGCCTTCTTCACATATGTCTGCAACCTCAAAGGAAGCACTCATATCTGCTCAGAACTGGTGGTCAAAGATACCACATACACAAATGCTGTAGATATAGACAACCTGCTGGCTGACAGATTCAGTGAAAACGTCACCCCTCTGTCCCTCCCAACAGTACATCAGGACATACCTAGTGCCTGCCCCCTTCCCTTTATATTTAGGAAAAAAGGTCATCACTGCCCTCTCAAAGGCAAAAAATATAGCCTCCATGGGACCCGATCTTCTACAAAGCTTCTACAACCTATAACATTCCAGGCTGCATCCTACATGAACTCAGGCAGGAACTTACAGCAGCATTAGATGCCCTATTCAACCAAAGCCTGAGTACTGGCTTCATCCCAGCTGAGTGGAGGACAGCCACCCAGCCATTGCACAAGGGTGGAGTATCCACTGATCTAGGAAATTATAGACCCATCAGCCTAACTACTCTAATCTGCAAGGCCATGGAATGGATTATCATGGACCTCATTAATAAGGACATTGGCAACCTCCAAACACTCGATCCCACACTGTTTGGCTTTGTCAAGGAGAGGACATGTCTGTTAAATTTGGTCGACTTCTTTGAGACAGTCACTAAAGCCATGGATGAGGGGAAGGCAGTGCACACCACCTACTTTGAAAGCCTTTGACACTATTCCCCACTTGAGCATAATAGATAAATTCTCACCTAGGCATAAATCCATATGTTACCAGATGGTTAGCAAACTGGCTCACTGATAGAACCCACCTAGTTAAAATAGGGGAAGTTACTTCAACCAGTAGACCCGTAATGATCGGCATACCCCAGGGATCGGTCTTGCTGCCTCTGTTATTTGGGATATACTTTTCTGAGATTCAGGCCAAAACCAGTGGGCTATGGCTGACCAAGTTTGCAGATGACTGCAAGCTGTGTGCTGTCATCAGTTCCCCCTAGTGATGTGGAAATCCTCCAAGAATCTCAAACACAAACAAATGACTGGTTCAAGAAACATGACCTCAAGCTGAATACCAAAGAAATACATCATCATCCCTTTTGGGGAGAGTGACATTCCCACAAATTATCACATTTTTAACAATGTCCTAAGCACACAATCAGTCGTGAGGTACTTGGGCACCCGGGTTGATAGCAACCTGACTTTTGACCACCATTTTGATTCTGTTGTACGGAAAACTTTCTACATGGACCCCCTCATAAGTCAAGGTATCTCATCCAGAGACAAAGCGGGCATAACATCCCTGTATTCTTCCCTTATAAGGCCCATTATTGAGTACAATGCCCCTTTCAGCATGTATCTTGCAAAGCACATGCAGCAGCTGTAGAGACCACAGAGGTTCCTCACCAGGAGAGTCCAGGGCCTGAATAGCCTAAAACCCTGTCCCTCTATTCAGTTACATACAGACTCCTCAGATGTGACCTATGTCTGGCAGACAAAGCAATCTCAGACCCATTCTTGATGGGACTGCTGCATATCTGCAAGTGAAGCTCCACTCACGTAACCCATATGCGTGTCCTCAATCTGGACTGTGACATCAATAAGACTTGTTAGCAGGAAAGATTTGTGCCCCAGAGACTCCCCCATCTGAGGAATAGACCCCCTTGCTATGTCATTATCCCTTTCTAAGTGCAACCTAGATAACTAGATGGGAAACAGAAAATACACTCCTGGGATTCCACCTGTGCCCATGCTGGACAGGGGCATCAGGTGCTGACTTGTCTAAACATGGGATAAACTCTTGGCTAGGCTTATAAGGGCCTCAAGGCCAATAGCCTAGTAACTTCCTATGATCCTATGATCCTATGAACAGTAGATCTTAATCTTCATTACAAACTAATAACTGATATTCTATCATTATCACGTATAGTTATTTAGGAATGAAGCCATGCTCTCATGCACCACCTCTTTGCCTGTATTTATGGAGAGGCAATGCTTCTTGACTTCACATTTGAAAATATACAGTGGTGTTCATATCACTGCAATGTATCACAATGCTGGCACACAAACAAATACTCTGCGCTTTCAGTTCCATGGGAAAGAAAGTCCATTTCATAGTCATGACAAAGGAAGTTTTATGAAATCTAAATTGTAGCTCAAATGTTATCCTGCATCTTTTTATGTTATCACTGTAAAACAAAATATCTAAAAGTACTGTTTATGTCTGATACACAGTTGGAAAAATGTATATGTAATTAAGTGAAATGGAGGGTGTTACAGGGTTCATTTACCTGTTTTGTTCACACCCAGCCTGGTCTTACAAAGAACACTGCAAAAAGCCTTGCCCTTATAAACAAAATTATATTAAGAACAAGGTAGCTGGGAAGGTCTGCCATGTCTAGCCTATCTAATGGTCAATGCTCTATAGAACAGGAAAGTGCTACTCAAAGTATTATCAGTGATAATTACATCAAGAGGGAACACTAGGGAAGCTTGTGAATTTTGGATTAAAAGAAAAAAAAGCTATGTATTTCCTAGTGATATGAGTCACCAAAACATTCCCTGTTTCATTTAAAGAACTGCCAGAGCTTAATAAAGTTCAAGAACTCCAGACAAAAGATTACTTTTTTTGTTTTGCTACTTCTGCTAAAATGTGAACATTAAAAGATTGCACTTGCATGCAACAATGTTGCTGCACAACTTGTTTTCATTTTATGAAAACCTTTTTCCTTGAAAAGGTTACCAAACCTAATTTCATCATCTGCAACAAAGCCTGTCTATAAAAGACATCCCTCACATCACCAGTCCAAAGAATGCATGCTTATAGAAGCCATGATGGATGGTTTCACATTTTACAGATCTATAAATTGCAAAGAGCTCAAAGAAATGACTGGAGAGAACATTCAGCTTGTTTCAAACCAAGTAGTTACTAGGAAAACATTGATAGTTCACCTCATTACTTTCTGTTACTGTTATGGACAAATAAATTCAATCTTTAAAACAATCAATAAAGTGCTCCTCTTCAAAGGATGCATATACAACAACAGTGATTTGTTGCCAAAATGTCTACTAGCCCCTTAAAAAATGACAATTCCGGTTTCATTACTATGAATAGGAAAGATCAATTTTCTTTTACTGCTATAGACATATTGCCAAATAGTTCCTGTCTTCAGGAATAAAAAGTCGTTTATACTAAGTAATCCTCAGTTATTAAAGGGAGCTGGGAGTAGCTGAACACATTTTCTGCATTCAGTGTTGAATACATGTGTTGGATAAATTATGATACCTATTAGTCAGTCTGGATGAAGGATTTAAGTGTGCTGATAACTGTGATACTACCTTAGAGCTTCTGCAATGCAGCTCAATGTTTTCAATTAGCAAATTCGAGAGAAACACCACTTTTTAACCTATTTTAACTGTGTGTGAGATTAAGCTCGCTCACTCACTTGCTCTCTCTCTCTCTCTATATATATATATATATATATAGCTATATACTATTTTTCTTCTAACTAAAATTTGTAATGTATCAGCAATTCTTATAAATTTCTCATTGTGTTTTCTGTTTGTATTTATATAATGGAAAGTCCAGTATGAAAATGGGCCACAACTAGAGATACTGGTTTTCAAAGTATTAACAAAATATAAATAAAAGTATACATGCATGCATGCACATATGCACACATGGCTTTCTGTCTACCTATTATTGATATTTTCATTTTTTTATTTTATTATATGGACAAGCACCAGACATTTTCATGTTTATTTGAAGAAGTGAACATGGACACTTTTGTTCAATAAATGGCATCTATTTCATAATAATGAGTTGTTGAACTTAATCCTATTAACTGTATGTCAAATGCATTGCTATTTTTTACACTAGATTCCAATATATGTTGAGCATAAATATTATTTTTCTATGGCAAAACCAAAATATGATTAAGTAAAAAGCATGCTTTTTATGTAAACATGAGCTGTGTGACAAGTTCATGAGACAAAAGATGAAAAGGAAAGGGTGACTGACTGAAAACAGTAAATGTTGAAACTTTCTGTGAATCTAGTTCATATATTTTTTTTGCCCTAGAGACCATCCCCACTAAAATGAGGTGTCTCTACGCTCTCAGTGTTCTTACTTATATATGTTAACTCTTAGATCACTGTACCTCAGAGTAAGGTGAATTTTCCAAGGTGAGTTAGTATCAGGGGTAATATCTGCAGAAGCACCCTGGCACTTTTTCATATGAAGTTTAAAGGGTCAAAATTTCTACCTTGACTTTCTGCCTTGCTCTCAAAAATATGATTTATTTATGTAAGGTACCCAGTTACATTACTCCTAGAGGCATTTATTCATTCCGATACACACTGATTGTTGAATATGTTTGATTTCTCCCTTGGCAACAGTTAAATGAAAGAAAACTGACGCTAAACTGTAAAGTGTCACAAAGAATTATTCTAAACAAATTTAATAAGTTTGTTCACTAATATTTTAATAATTAAGAAACATGCTAAGCTGGTTTGCAGTTGTGAACAGATGCTTGAAATAGTGTAAAAAAGCAGGAAATGAAACAGCATAGGGTAAATTACTCTAGAAGGCAAAACTAACTTGGCAAATGTATAGATGTAGTAAAAACGAAAGTACAAGTTAATCTAATCAAAAGACTCAAGAAACAAAAAGGTAATAGATAATACATAGCATGTAGAGAACTGAGCAGAAGGAAAAACAGGTGAAAGAGGTTAAGAGGAAAAAGATCACTCAAAAGAAAAGAAAATCATGGCTGCAATAGTGACACGAGTCATATCAGCTCCGTGAGCAGACTGGGGCAAAGGAACAATACTGTTTTGGGTATGAGCTGTTAGGGACTTGATCTGCTAATGACGGGGTTGTGAGAAGATCAGGGCTTCAAAAAATGGATGTTGATACAAAATACATGCCTTTGATGAAGTTATGTGTGAGCTAGTTGTTTGTTAGAGTCCATAGCAAGTATCCTGATTTGCAACAGTTACAGAAGTACAGATGCTAGTTGCTTTTAGTCCTCAGTTTCCAAAGACTTTTTTTTTGGGGGGGGGTCACAACTTTGTGTTGAGGATGCCAGTCTAGTGAGCTGTGGTGGATACCAGATGAACAAGCTGTAGTACTATGTCACACAGAAATACAGTAAAAGCAAAATATATTACAAGAAAATATTCATAAAAAGACAGCACCATAAGTTCTGTCAATACTAAATCTCTGTCTCATCATCTGGGTGTCTATGTATCAGATTATTTACATATCTCAGCATCTATCTGCGTATCTATCTATATATCTATCTGACTGTAAATATGCAAAGGTACACAGACTGATTGGAGATAGATAGACAGGTAGATACATAGATAGATAGATTAGATAAATTAGATATTGTGAAATATAAAGTATTTGACAGTTTTGAGTTTACTCAGATCAATAACTTTTTAACAGAAAACAACTGTCTTAACTAACCTCTCCCAATCAAACAAATGACTGTATCATTTATCTTTTACTGGAAAAGTCTTTAAAGTCCATGCACAGCAAGAAGTTTCATAGTTTCATAGTTTCATAGTATAGTACTAGGCTATCTGCCCTGGGGCATTTGTAAGCCTAGCCATAGTGATGTGGCTTTTGCCACCCCATGAAATGGTACAAAAAATGTACAAAATAAATTTAGAATACTGTGCCTCTGTCTAGTAGTGACACAATGAAGGTCCCCTTATATAATAGAATTAGTTTACTGTGCCTCTGTCTAGCAGTGACACAGATGTGACCCTGGGGTAAACTTACGATCTCCCATCCACTCATCAAGATTTCTCTTGAAGAGAGTCAGTGAGGGGCTCTGCCTAATACGAACTGGGATCTTGTTCCAAAGCATGGGAAGCCTCTGTATTATGAATCTATCCCTCCAGCATGTCCTATTCATACTTGTGCCGAGGTTTAAGTCTTTAGCTCTCGTGGTCCTGATGGATTTGGATTTTTTGAGGTGGAGCATGTCCATCAGATCCTGATTGGACATGGCCTTGTACGTCAGGCAGAGATCACCTCTGAGCAGGTGGTATGCTACTGAATAGAGCTGAAGTTTCTTTAGTCTGGCAGAATAAGACATATGTTGGAGACCCTTGATCCTCTTGGTGAGGTACTTTTGTGGTCTCTCTAGCTGTTGCAAATGGTGGGTGAGGTACATACCAAATAGGGCATTGTACTCAATCATGGGTCTGATGAGGGAGGAATATAGGGGTACAATGACATCCTTGGATCTGGATGTGAATCCCTTCATGATGAGGTGTGCAAGGTAGAATGTTTTTCTAACCACTTTGGCAACGTGGGTGTCAAATGAGAGGTCGCTGTTGACTTGGGTCCCTAGGTCTCTGATTACTTTTTCCGTACTCAGTGGGTTGCTGTCTATGTGATAATTTGTGGGTACTTTGTTTTTCCCAAAGGGGATGACTATACATTTCTTGGCATTTAGTTTAAGGCTGTGACTCCGGCACCAGTTAAGTGTGTTGTAAGCTCTTTGCTTTCAGCTATTTTTTGTAACACTAATTAAATATCTGTTTGGACTTTGGTTAAAAGAGTCGTACAATAACTTTGTGCTGAATAAACCCCCAAAAGGAAAAGTCTTTCTTTCCATATCAGATGTAAAGGTTTCTAGGACTATCATCAAGGTACATAATCATTCTGACTATTTTTCTCAGCTCAGTAACTCATTCAGAATCCTCTGAAACCTTAATCATATTTGAACTCCTGTCCAGACATCTTAGCCCAAACTTATCTTTTGAATCCTTAGTCAGACTTTCTCTGGACTCCTTAATCTGAATTTCTCCCTGCCCTGAACTTCCCAGTCTGATATTCTTTCTGTACCGTCAGTCCAAACATATCTGACAGGCTCTTTACCTCACAAAAACAAGGTACAGGGTTTGATTCTGACCTCTGGTTATTAGTTAGGCTTGCAATAGTGTCTTGATTAATAGCGTAATATTTACCTGTGAACCAGTAACTCCAAGGGATGAAAAATGTTGGAGGGTTGGAAAATTCAAATGTGGCAAACTGGAGATATGGCAGCAGTTGGTACCAATTTTTCTATCCTCTTCTATCATTTTGCTTCATATGGACTATGAAATTATTGTACTGGGTCATCTGTTTGTGGACAATACAAAGTTTTTACACAATCAATGAATGATTTTTCATATAAATCGGATTGTTGTGGTCTGTGAGTATTTCCATTAGTATACCCATATTAGAAAACAAGATCATCTCCTTTGATATACCATTACATTCAGCTTTCCAAAGAAGGATTTGGTTGTATAGCCCAGCATGACTAAAATATAATGGTTTCCATTACTGGACTCGATTAAGGGACTTATGAAGTCCATGGCAATCTATTAAACAGAGTGTCTATGATGGGCATATGAATCAGCAGGATCTTAAATCCAGGAATTAGAGCACTCCTTTAGCACTCTTGGCAGAGGCTGAAAAAGTTCTTTATTTTTTTATTTTTTCATGAATCCTAGTTAGTAGAATATGGTACATTTTGGTCTTTAACTCTGTTCACACCCTTATGCCCTCCTAGGATGTAGCTAAGTGCCAGCTTCATTACTATCACTCTAAAGGGCATAGGTACTGCCAACTGGCATAACATTTCTTCCAGTTATTTGACTAACCTGTATTAGGTCATTTTGAAGTTCAAAATAAGGGCATGTTGAACAAGGGAATGTGGTGGATTCTTCCCCAACCACCCTGGATATGTTGTCGCTGGTTCTGCTCAGAGATACTTCCTTCCATTAGGCCTTCTCAGCATTCAGTTTGCTCACTTTCAGGTTAAGCAACTTGGGTTTCTCCTGTCTGGTAACATTTCAAGAAGTACAAGACACTTCTTTTTTTCTTTTCCTCAGACTAGAATAGGGATATCTGTATCTCATTCTTCTCCCCAAAATGGCACCCTTCAGTAATTACAATACCCATCTAACTGTTACTGCGGCTGATTATAGTTTGTGTCTGTGGCTTTGAAAGAAAGCAATTTCCTTTACAATAAATACACTGCCATCATGGCCAGGAATACTAAGGATTGACTACTTTTTTATTTTCTTTATTTTAGAGGTTACTTTGTCTCCTGGATTTTCAGTTAAATTTGTTGTAGGGTACACAATTTGTTCAGTACCCTTTTACTTCCCTTTCATGAGCAGTATTATGTCTGCTTCTGGTTCTTCTCCAGCTCCTTTTGGCATACGTTGCTCATTGTTAGAACCTACTGGAGGTTACAGGGCTGTCTTCTTCCTACATCTACTCCCATACTACTACTCAATGGAGAAAAGTACTCATTAATCATTAACACCTATGCAGTGTGAAATGTCACATCTCTAGTAGGCTTCACACATCTTGCATTGCACAGTATTTTCTAAAAATAAACTTAAAAAGCACAAGAAAAACAAATGTAAATATTTTGTGAACAGTAAAAAACTTAAAATTGTACAAATAACAATGTTATCAGTAAGAAGTAGTCTCTATAGTGATAATAGTCAGTGCATTTGTATTTATTTCCATAAATACTACAATATAACACACACGAACTACAAATTATATTTTTTCTACACTTTCATAAACAAAATTTCATATCTTGTAACTATAAAACTTGGACATACGTTGTTAGAATGTTTTTGCTAACCAGATATAAGTTGTCGCATGAAAACAAGACATACCTCTGTAAGTGCATGTTTACTGAAATATTTTCAGAACTTTGAAAACATATATTTAATGGTATATTTATCAATGCAAATATTGGATATCTTTCAAGATGTACAATTCAAATATCAAAGACAGTTTTCTTCAACAACTTCTAAGGTTTCATCAAATGCCATGCAACAGTTTGTAAGTCACTTGGTTTCTGAAGTATGAATTTTGAACTATGCAACCCTTTAACTGTTTTACTGTTTACAATTATTGTCTGTTACTGTATTAACACCAACAGCCACTCATGTTGTATGTAATTTATCTCTACTTTGTGTTCACATTCACTCATGTACAAACTGTGGAGCTTTTCTCCCCGGGCATCCGATGAAAAAGGACCTGTGTCCAGTCGGAATTTCCCGGTAAACAAATGTAAATAAATAAATGAAGTACATATGGAAATGTTGCTTATCGTTATAATTATGAATTATAAACCAAGCAAAAGAGTGCTAAGGAGAAGCTGATACTCAAAGGAGATATATATATTCCTTTATTCAATCCACACCATGCAGAGAATACACTCCATAAATGCCTTTCCACATCAAATTCGCATTTTCGTTTCTATAGATGAGTGTATTCTCTGCATGGTGTGGATTGAATAAAGGAATTATATATATATATATATCTCATTCGAGTATCAGCTTCTCCTTAGCACTCTTTTGCTTGGTTTACTAGTCTATTTTGAGTGCTTAACCACAGCATTTTGAGTTATATAATTATGAATAAACAACTAACAATATTGCCTGTATAGTGCAATATAAGCCATCATTTTCAATGAATTGACCTTTCTGTTACACAGGTGTTTCCCACCATGTACCTCAAAAAAATGTATGTCTCCCAGTTATGAAAATATGAACATAATTATGAATAATAAGTGGCAAACAAAGATTAATTTCTCCACTGTAGTACATCCTAGACTAATAACCTCAGTGTTGTTTTATTAATAACTCCTTGTCCTTTCTAATACTGCCTATTATTAGCTGGCAAATCACTTAGTTAAAGAAGCCAGACCCCAAAGAATCTGGAGGTATGGGTGTGAACTGGAAATATACAAAAACATTATAAGCTTGAGTGAGTTAAGATAAAATATATAGACCTCCCTCAAGAGTAGTGTAAAAAAATAGTCATGGAAGTCTGCGAGTGTTTTTTTTTTAACAAGTCAAATTTATTACTGGGCCTTGCCTCCCACATGATTTATCTCTGAAAAAATGGTGGGGTATGTTGCAAGGGGTATGCTGAGGGAAAGGGGCTCCTTACGACTATTCAAAAAATTGGATGGGAGACCATCCCATTGACTGCACAACACTTTAAAGTGGGAAATACTTTTCATAATAACCAGGTCATGAGTAAGGTATGGTACCACTTTCATAAATGTTGTTTGGACATCTAGTGGGCTATCAAGTTACCTTTTATTATCAACATGAATATATTCAATATATAATATTTAGTCATAGTGCTTGCTTGACTTGCTGTTCTCTGCCTGATTACAACTGATCTCTGCATTTCATTTTGAATTAAAGTTATTCATTTAAGGTTTGGTTACTTCTATGTTTTATCTTTTTCTTATATTGCATTTTGTTTTAAGTTTTTTCTTGGCTGGGGTCAGAAAAAAAATTCTTATACAGACAGTGAATAATATCCAGCTAATTAGTGGAATGAACTATGAAATATCATTCATCATTTGACTACAAATATTTTTATTTATGTGTAGTAATTCTTTGACTTCCTGTTTTCTGCCTATTACTGATCTGTCTGCATTTGATTTTTCCCACCCACCTGCACTTCTGATGTTGCATTTTTAAACCTGGTGGCTTTTGAGTTGCCTGCGCCTACTATACATTTGATTTTTGAAACTCCTCCCAGTCCCATCTCATCAGCTCATTCTACTGAGCTGTGGGAGATCAACTAGAAAGGACCTACCCCTTAGTCACTTAAACATTAATTATATTCCATTTTCTCCCTTCCCATTTAATGAAAAAAAATCTTTATTCAGCTGCGTTTACTGGATTTATGCTTCTTCCCACTTCATTTAGCTTTTTGCTGAACATTCTTAAAGTGTTCAGTTGCATTTAATCTGCTGCATATATTATTACTTGTTAGAAGCCTGGTTACATTGTAACTGTTATTCTAAGCTTTTTACTTTTGATTTAAGCACTTGGGCTTCATACTAGTTATCTTACATAAGGAAGGTTTGTGGTCTATGCTCTTGTGGCAGGGGAGGTATCTTGCACTCTTTTGAATTGGAAATTACTGATTGAAGGCTTCTTGTGTCTGTTATTCTAAAAGTTTATTAGTTCCGGTTTAAGCGCATCAGCTCCAGATCAGTTATTTCACGATAAGAAGTTTTGTGGTCTACACTGTTGTGGGAGAAGAGGGTAGCCTCCACCCTTCTATGCTAAGGGTTCCTGGTGAAGGCTTATTGTGCCTGTTTTTCTAAGTGTCTTTCTTCTGATTTAAGCACATGTGCTCCAAAATGGTTATTTTGCATTAGGAAGGCATGTGGTCCACACTCTTGTGGCAGAAGAGGATAGCCTACAACCCTCTGAGCTGGGAATCGCTGGTAGAAAGCTTATGGTGTACGTTATTCAAAATGTGTCTTAATTCTGGTTTAAGCACTTGGGCTCCAAACCAGTTATTTTACATTAAGAAGGTTTGTAATCTGCACTCTTGTGGGAGGAGAGGTTAGCCTCCACCTTTCTGAGCTGGGAATTGCTGGTGAAAACTTATTGTGCCTGTTATTTAAGTGATGGTGTTCTGGTTTAAGTACTTGGGTTCCAAATCATATATTTTACATTAGGAAGGTTTGTGTCTACACTCCTGTGGCATCGCTGTCTAGACAGATTTTTTTTAACTAATAGAACATCTAGTTACACATAACTGAGTGTTACACATCAAGTCCCTAGATTTATTGACCTATTCAATATTTAAATTTCTCTTACGCCTCCCTAGTAGATCAGTAGCCATAGATATGTTCTTCCTGACTCTCTCTCTCTCTGGCCAGTTGGGTTGAGATTGGTATTCTGGGGCATCATAGCAAATGCCTCTTTTACACCAGCAACCCACATATTCTTAATAAAACAGATAAAGTATGTAAGAGGTGTAAATACACTTTAATGCTGGAGGCAAAACTGTTTCATACAAACAAAACTAATCCTATAGAGGTAGTCAGTGACCCTTGCACAATGTCTACTGCACAGGGTAATGACCTTACATATAACTATGCTGAGGCACTTACAGGTAACCTATCTAAGACCACCTGCATAGTACAATCAAAGAAAGGTTCCTCAGCCATCACGTAAATACTCTGTTAAAACACCACCCAAGGCCACACATACTAACACTGTATTTGATGCCTCAACTGCTACGCCATTAAGGCAAACCAGTGCACAGCCAAATTTCCTAGTCATTGGTAATTCTATAGTGAGGCACACTGATGTCTGCCTCACCAGACTGAGTAAGGAGAGAATCACAGCTGCTTTCCATGGCTAGGCTTTGTGAAGTCATACAGGCACTCAGGTCATTGGACCACAGAAACCAGTATTTCTCTGTCATAGTCCATGTGGGTGTTAATGACCTGAGACATATATGAAGTAAGACATGATTCAGCTCACTGATTATGTCTCAGGCAGGTATGAGCCTAGCACTGAGCAGCAGACTACCTTCTTCAAGGATGATGCCATGTTACCAAGAGAAAATGATGGATTTTAACAATTGACTTAGCTTCTGGTGTCAATCCAGGGGTGTACAATATTTGACAGCCTTGAAAGTCACAGTTGATAGATCTCTCTGCTTTGCCAGGGATGATCTGCACTTAACCCCTCCAGGCTTTCTGATATTGGCAGAGAGCTTTTCTACCCCCATAGTGCTTTTTTTAGGAAATGCCAAACTGATAAATTTACCAGCTTAACTGAACTTATGGAGGAAAACTAAAGGTGGTGTGGTGCCCCTGCACTGGCCCTGTAATCAAGGAGCCTCAATCCTAACCTCTGGCAACAGTGAGGGATGTACATAATGAGAGGATGACAAGTACACACACAGTAAAGTACAATTTCCCTTAAGAGCACACAGAGATCGCAGTCAGTCTGGGACTGATTTCTGCCTCTTTCTCCAGATCCCCAATAAGACTCCCCACTGGCACAGCCATAGGGTTAAGATCTCAGCTGAGGGGTCAAACCAAGACTTCCATCACCCTCTCTGTACAACCAGTGCTTCATGTCCCTGCTCAAGTAGCCGACACATACACACTTTGAGATTTGATTTATATGCAAACACACAGACACTCCTGGAGAAGGCTGGCACAGGTTTACTAGCTAAGCCCCCCTTCTTCCCAGACTATAAGGTAGTTATCATTGCCACCAACCCCTTATTATCAGCTACTATAAAGCTCTTAGTAAGGGTGCCCAAATCTACTGTGTAATGTTACTATTATCCAAATGGTAGTTTTTGACCAAGCACCAGGCTATAAGGAGTGACCTGTACAGTGTCACCAAATGCATGTGCAAGTACTCACATAGCTTAAATATGTCTCACAAATATCAGCCACAAAGATAGGTTTAAATATATTTAATAATAAATAATAAAAGAACAAGACAATACTCAGAAAACAAACACAGTTACTTCAGAGTTCAGAATCACAGGAAACATTTTATAACAACATTGCAGAACAGTCTGAAATAAATACAGACATACACCTCAACCTAATATTTACTATATTCTTATCTATATCTAACATATACTATGCCCTAAATAACATACTTACAGAGCAAGGCAATGCAGATGAGTGGATGTTCTTGCTAGGTCCAAGACTAAACACAAAATGCAAAGTCTCTCTGAAAGAATTCTTAAATTAATATCAACCATTACTGCTGGGTTAGCTTGGATGGCATCACTCTTTGTCACCTGCCTTCAGTTCCCAGGCTAACAGAAAATAACATATATGTGCTAAAAATACATATCTCTCAGATGTGCTCAGAACAGGAAGTTGTAAAACAGTTAAACACTTTTACATTTTAAACCTAGTAATTTCTTCTCTCCAAGACAATAGAAAAACTTCTAGCTCTAGACATTGTGTCTGCTTCATTGAAACTGAGAGATAACATAATCATAAAACAATTTCAACTTATTTTCTTGAAGTTTTACAAGTTAACTCTGTATGTTCTAGCTTCTACTATTAAGACATACATTTGCACAGGTGTATAGTTTATATACATTTCTGTTCTTTTCCAGTAGGGTATGCTGTGGTCACATCCTTGAAGCTCAGTGCTATACAAACCCTGTTCAACACACACTTCTGCACCAGTAGTTTAATATACACATAACATATAGTTATCTTACACTTGTAAGACAATCATAGAAGTCATGTTGGTATTCACAAATGACATATGATTATTTAGAAAATTCCAGATAGCTAGGCTGGCAGTGTCACAGGTGGTACTGCTTAATGCTAGAGGTCTTAAAAAGAAACTCCAATCCCTGCAATCCTTCTTCTCCCTGGAGAGTGTAGACATTTGAGTAGTAATGAAGACATGGTTTAAAATCACTGAGAGCACTCCAGCAATGCAGGGTTGCCTTTCAGACCTTTAGACCAGCTACTGTACATAAGGATACTAAAGGTGGAGGAGTCTCAGTCTATATATAAATCAGTGTAACAGCCAGACTAATTAAAGTGTATGACCCACTTGAATTCAGACATGTGCAGCTCATGATTAACAGGGTATTGTACCATATTCTTGCAACCTATAGGTTCCCTTCCATGTCCCAGGAAACTCATACTACTTATCTCAATGTACTAGGGTTTCTCACTGTTCAGCTTAATAGAGTGTTCATGGGGTATCTCAAATACCCTTCTACAGACTGGAAATCCTACACCAGTTCTAATGCACAAACCCAGTGATTCCTAAACTTTTTTAATACCAACATCCTGAACAGATGGTCCATTCCCCTACCAGTTGTACAACATCCTTGAACTTGTACTCATGAACATAGGAGTCCAAAGATCTTCACTCAATGCACTGGCTTCACTTGTTAGATCTGACCATAATGTAGCATTACTTGAAATAAAAATTAAATCCAGGGATCCAGTGAAACCATTGACTTTTGTAACTATTCCAAGGTTAGCCTCTCTCTGCTAAACAATACCTTTTCTAAATTCTAAGCACCACCAAACCTAGTAAACACCATAGCATATGTTGAGCTATTTACATACAAAATCTCTTTACAGCCATATTGACAGCTGTATAGAGTGTGCTATTTCTGCTCATATTAAGAATAAGACAGACTCAAAAGGAAAGCCACCCTGGTGGTATCACAGTATCATGTGGTTATACAACAAAAGAAAAAAAATCTAAGCCAAGCGTAGGAGAAAAAAAGCCGTACATAGTAATGGCCCCTTGACCAATCTAAACAGGCAGCTAAGAGGGTTACTTAATATTTCAAAGGCTAACTCTGAAGAAAAAAATAGCTTCTCAGGCAAAGGACAACCACAAAGCTTTCTACAACTATGCCTGTAACCTCAAGAGGAAATACGCAGCATAGCGCAGAACCTACTGTAAATGGCATCACCCACAATGAAATGGAGGTCATTGCCAATATTTTGGTTGACTGGTTCAGGTCAAATTTCTTTCCACACTCCCCTGATAGTATAAAGAAAATACCATATACCACAATGCCCACAACCATTGCTAGGGAACAGATCATCATTGCACTTTCCAAGGCCAAAAAACACTGCATCAATGGGCCCTGATAACATCCTGTGTTGTTTAATAAGCGTGACCTCTCTGGTCCACTTGAACCACTTTTCAGCTGGAGCTTTCAGTCAGGTTTGGAATGGAAGATGGATACAGTCATTTTCCTATACAAAGGAGGTTTACCCACTGATCCAGGTAACTACAGTCCTATAAGTCTTACCAGCCTCATATGTAAGGTCATGGAAAGAATCATCATGGACATGATAAATGAGGACAAAGGTAACTTGCAATCACTGGACCCATCACAGTTTGGCTTTTGTTAAAGGAAGGTCATGCCTATAAAATCTGGTGAACTTTTTTGAGAGGGTCACCAAAGCATTGCATGAAGGTAAGACTGTGGATACAGCTTATTTTTACCTGGCTGAGACTTTTGATACAATACTCCACTCAGGCATTATTGACAAGCTCATTAATTAAGATATAAATGTTTTTATTACCTGCTGGAGAGCCAACTGTCTCATTGATAGGAAGTCATCTCCACCAAGGAGTCCAGTCACTACTGGAGTCCCCCAGGGCTCTGTACTTGATCTGCTCCTTTTTGGCATCTATTTCTCTGAAATGGAAGCAAATGTAGAAGGTTTATTGTTGACTAAGTTTGCAGATAATTGCAAGTCTGGGGTTATATTCGACTCCCCTGCAGACACTTGCATGCCTCAACAAGGTCTATTTCAGACTAAAAAATGATGTCAAAGCCATAGTCTTAAATTCAATGCTAAGAAATGCATAATTGCACCCTTTAGGAAGTCAAGTCATCTTGGCTAATTACCATGTTAATAATACACACTTAAAAGTTGACCCAGTGATCAGGGATCTGGGTACACACATAGACAGTGAATCATTTTATGTTGTGCAAAATATATGTAAGTGTATGGTATTTAGGTTCAAAAGTGGTCATTATCCCACTGTACTCTGCCCTTATCTGACTAATCATAGAGTACAATGCTTCCTTTTGTATGTTCCTGACCAGGCATATGCAGCAACTAGAGTGACCACAGAGGTTCCTTACAAAAAGAATACATGGCGTAACAAACCTAGCTTATGCAGAGTGCCTTAAAGCCCTTTCTGTCTACTCAGTCTCCTTTAGATTGCTGAGCGATCATCTATACCTGACATACAAGGCATCCACAAACCCCACACTTATGAATCTCCTACATATTCATAAGTCAAAGAGTACCAGAAATACAAGGTCTAGTGACCTTAATTTTGTCTGTGACTTAAACAGAACATGCATCCCAGAGTCTGCCCCTCCTATAGGTTCATAGGTGTGTACTAGGTTAATGGCCCTGGAGCCTTTACAAGCCTAGCCCATAGGGTTACCCTGGCATTGTGCCACCTGACCTTAGTTCCCAGTGCCACTGTCGAGTAGAGCCACTGGAATGATCCCTGGGGTGAATTTTCTATTTCTCATCCACTCATCAAGATTTCTCTTGAAGAGGGCCAGTGAGGTGCCCTGTTTGACATGTATGGGAAGTCTATTCCATAGCATGGGCAGTTTTTGGGTTATGAACCTGTACCTCCAGCTTGTTCTGTTGATTGTGGTAATGAGGTTGAGGGCTCTGGAGCATGTGGTGTGGAGAGACTAGGATTTCTTTAGATGTAGCATTTCTAACAGAGCTGGGTCAGACATGCCTTTGAAAGTCAAGCAGAGATCGCCTCTAAGTAAACGAGACAAGACCAAGAATAGTTGGAGTTTTTTGAGTCTGTCCATATATAGAACAGGCTTCCCATCCATGTGAAGCTGAGTTCATTTATTACCCACTTTAAGTGCATCCTAGACCAGTGGATGGTGAATAGGACATTTACACCATACCTGGCACCCATGTCTGCTATGGGCAGAGGTAGCTTATAAATGCCTGGCTCTTAATGTCCTATTCAGATACAGGACATCATAATACTTACGGGAAAACTTGGCTAGGCTAAGAAAGCGCCCCCCCAAGGTTGTCAGTCGAGTAATCATCTATGGATCTATGAATTTATAAACAGCCTTACCACTTTAAAAATCATGCCACAGTTGCCATAATGATTATTGTCCTCCAGCCAATGATTTTATGGAGATTGCATTTTCTCCCTAAGTCTTTATGGGGTTATTTGCACCTTCCAAAAACATGCTGATTGTTTCCACCTCAAACCCACTCAAGAGTGAAGTTGTGGACAACAGTATAGATACTAGATGGTGCCTATGGTGGGAAAAGTTGTATAGATGAATCACTTTTGGTATTAGCTATGGTGCACAGCATCCTCTGGATATGAAAACACAGATCACATACTGAGTGCTATGTCAGGGCTAGCCACTTGATGGTGTAAACACTGGTCTAGGTTATTTGGTTGTGTTGATTAACATTGACACAAATGTTCATGGGTATTTGCTTGTGATAAGTGGGTTGATGATCTGACCTACACCAGGGACTAACACTAATGTTTCCAATGACAGAAGTCTATGTGCCCCTATTAGTCAGTGTGTGCCTGCTCTAATGCTCAGAAGCCCAGTTGCACAGCCTGAGTTAGGTTACTTGTGCTAAGTGAAATCTAGATGTAAAACCAGTCAACCTGCCTAACATGAACTAAGGATTGCGAAACTTGATATATATTCACTAACAGGACAGAGTTTGGAAGTGGATGACAGGATATATTCATGCATACGTACATACAAATGTTTCAAGCATGGGCATTAATGCCCTTCAAGTCTGCCAATATCCCAAAACACTTGTTCCTATAATAAGTGTCCGGGCTGTTCTTAAAAATATCTAAACTAGTACTTGTAATGTAATTTGGTAGCATGCTCCATGCATCAGCTTTTATCTCAACCAATTAGTTCACTTTTCATTCCTATAGAATCTTCAACATAGGTTGTCTGATGATTCTCTAGTACTTTTTAATTACCTCAAACATTCCCAGAGGTAGTTGTCTCTAAATGCCCTATATACCTGAATAAGATGTCCTCTTAGATATCTATAGGAGACACTGTATATTTTCATATATTTTAGTCTTTCTTAATAACTTAAATTTTCACATCCATGGATGCCCTTGGTATATTTTCACTGTATTATTTCCAGTTTACTCATGCTTGTTTTCTTCTAAGGTTTCCATATTGTTATTCCACACTCAAGTTTGGGTCTAATATAACTAACAAACAATGGGTTCATTTCTGATTTCCTAGACTTTATAAATCTTTTTATACAAACTATAGTTCTATAGCTATCATTAACCAATTGGCTGATGTGATTAGAAAACCTCAATACTGGATCTACCTATATACCCAGGTCCTTAAATGAAGCTACAGTTTCAGTCACTGTGTGCTGTACTAAATATTCACCTTTCAATTTATGTCTCCCATATCTCATATACTTAGTTTTTGATGTATTTATCAGAATATTATTCCCCTATGCCCAAATGGTCGATTTAGTCAAGTTCTTTTGCAGACATTCCTTATCTGTAACACATGTAATGAGTTTACCCAATTTCAGGTCATAGGTTCATAGGTGTGTACTAGGCAAATGGCCCTGGAGCCTTTATAAGCCTAGCCCTTACGATTATCCTGGCATCATGCCACCCGACCTTAGTTTCCAGTGCCTCTGTTGAGTAAAGCCACTGGACTGATCCCCGGGGTGAATTTTGCATATAGACAATAGAACACCTCAGAGGAAAATGTTAGGTCTGAAAGATATGATCTAAACAATTAAGGATATAGGACAGAGCCCCGTGGGCCACCCTGACTGTAAACAAGAATTTCACCTGTACAGTTGCTGTTCTATTTGTAATCCATCCAACTATCCATCTTATCAACAGTACATCAGTACCTAGTTGTTCTAATTTATTGACCGGTGTTTTGTGTAAGACCCTGTCCAGTGCTAAAGTATCTATATAAATTACATCCCAGCACAATTTTCATTCATATTAGTCATTACATCGTTATAGAACATTATGCTGCAGGTGGCAATAGATCTGTTTTCAACATATGCATACTGATATATGGTTTCAAGTCCTAACTTATCCAGTTCTGAGAATAACTTATCCAACACTTTCAGAACACAAAATCACCAAACCACAACAGAAACAGCAAAAATGAGCCAGACTGTTCAATCACCTTGCTTTAATACCAAAAGCATCTGGTACCTCGGCTACTCGCCTTCTCAGAATAAAATGCATTACACACAGCAACTTCTTTTATACAGGTTGGAACCAGTTGTTAAATGATTAATAACATAATTAAACAATTAAATTACCTAAAGTGCAAAGAATATAATACATAACATCTAATTACCTTAATATATTACCTAGATATTAAATATATTACTATCCAAACATTTCAAAAATTAGTGGAAAACATTACTAAAAATAAATAAACATGCAATATACCACATAACAATACTTAAAAAGTTGACTTTCAGATTCAGTCCCCTTGGGAATAAAGTCTTGTAATTAAGAATCATTTTACTTTCTAATTAATTTAATTTACTAACAAATCACCCCCTCTGTTCAAATAAGGCTGAGCTAAAATACTAAAGAAAAAGCTAGCATCTGAACCACAGCGAACCTTAAGGAATAATTTATCCAATATCACCTTCTTCAGTATTTTAACACAACATGAAAGTAGACTTAAGGGTCTGTATGACTCTGGGTTTGTTCTACTTCCCTTTCCCTTAAAGACAGGTTTAATAAGCACATGTCCCAAATATGAGGAATCTCCCCATATTTATATGACCTAGTAAGTAATAGATATAATGGTACTGTAAGTTCTTGCTGAAGTGTTCTCAGGTCATTACTACTAATTCCATCTCCTCCCTGTGCTTTGTTTGGATCCAGTCTGTGCAGTTCTTTTTCAATATAATCTAATTTGATTCCAGTTTTTGGGGTTACCTGGATGACACTAGGACAGCATATCACCCTCTTTGTGGAGCCAAACTGTCTTGTATAAGATTTTGTAAACAATTCTAGAATCAGTTGTGTCTGAGAATAAATTTTAGAATCTACACACAGTTTATCAATTTGTATGTCTTTACTCCTTCCACATCTTATGTATCGATAAGAAGGTTTCCTGTTATGCTCAATATCTTTATATAAACTTTTGTCAATTTTTTCTTGATTTTGTCTCACACAATGCATAACTTGTTTGTCCAGCTTATTTATTTCAGTTTTCAAAGTTGTACTTCAACCTTTCTTCAATTTCTTATATTTTTTGCTTCCCACCTTAATCAGGTATCTTGTTCTTTTGGAAATATATCTCCCTGATGTTGTATGCCTAGGTCCTGATGTTAAATATTTTTTTGATTTTTGCACTCAAACAATTTCTTTTTCAAAACTTTCCATATTCCATCCATAGTTTTTCCAATGAACACATCAGTCCACTTAGTTTTACATAGTGACTGTTTTGCTTACATATAATCTGTAATTAATGTTCTTTGCATTAATTTAGATTAATTTAGATTTCTAGCAACAGATTAACCTTTATAACCCCATGATTGCTACACATCAACGGTGGTAAACCTTGACTTGAAGTAACAGTAGTTTCTTTAGGAACACAAACAATGTCTAATATGTTCCATTTCCTGGTAGTTTTTTTTTTTTTTTTTTTTAATAATCTGAAGCAATTTTTTTCTAAACATACATTGTGAATAATTTCTTTACTAATGTTGTTGAATCAATATTATTCTAACCTGTTTCTGGTAAATTTAAGTCTCTAGCTAATATTATTCTTATTTATTTTATTTTTATGTATTTATTTATTTTACATTTGTTTATCGGGATAGTCAGACTGGATACATGTCCATTTTCAGTGGAGGACCGGGAGAAAAGCTCCACATAGACAAACTTACATAGATTACACAGAAGTTAGCAAACCATTATAAAAACAAAGTGATTATATTTATATGCAATGGCTTAGTAGTGTTCCCTAGTAGGGACTCACAGTTCTCATGGACAGACACAATTAAAAGTAAGAGACATCAGTTTGGAAGCAGAGCTTGGTGACGTAGTCACAAGTTATGATAATTACAGAATATGCTTTCAGTTTATAACTTAATCAGGGTTGGTACATGAGCATAGCCAATTCATGTTGAGATACTGTTTGAGGTTTTTTTGAAGAGACATTTGGAGGATTGTAGGGTTATATAGTTTGGCAATGAATTCCAGGTTTTGCCAACAAAGTTGGCAAACAGGGATTCACCAGCAGAGTTATTAGCTTTGTGGGTTTGGACCAGTAGTTTATCAGCTGACCATAGAGATCTCAGGTTGCTATATGGCTTAATAATATTTTTAAGTGAGGGGGTATCCTCAGGGTGATACAAAATTTGTGCTGTATTAAGAGTTGATTGAAATGAATTAAGCTGGGCAGTTCTAACCACTATAGTTGTTTAAGGTTCTGATAGTGGTGGGTTCTATAGGTGGAGCCAGTGGTGAATCTGGCAATATGATTGTAGCTATGGGACAGCTTACCTAGTTCAGATTTGTTGAGGTTTGAGAGTACAGGAAAGGCATATAAAAGAGTACAGAATAGGTGTGATCAGGCAATTGCAGTCCTAGCCAGTGGGGTTAAAAATGTCTTGTTACTATACAGTGATCCAAGCTACTTATTGGTGGTCTGTATGGTTTTGTTGACCTGTAGGTCAAATTTGAGATTTTTGTCTATGATAACCCCTAGCAGTTTGTGTGATGATCTGGGGGTGTAGTGGTATCATTGTAATATGTGACAGAGAATGGAAGTGTGGTAGACCTACTAGTGGGGGAGAAGAGTAGAAGTTTAGTTTTATTGGGGTTCAGAAGTAGGCATTGGTTGGTGAGCTAGTTTTCGACAGTGTTAAATGTATTTTGGGTTAAGGTTTGTAGTTCGGATGGGAAGGTGGCTGAGCAGATCAGAGTGGAATCATCTCCATATTGAATGCAGGTAGCTTTAATGATAGAAGTCTGAAGGTTGTTGATAAAAACAGAGAGAGTAGTGGACCTAGTATGGACCCTTGAGGGACACCAAGTGTGAGAGGTAGCTGGCTGGAGAATTTGCCCTGCCATAGTACCACCTGTTGTCTACCAGTCAGGTAGGATTGGAACCACTGGATAGCAGGCTTGTTGAGGGAAATAGATTTTAGTAAAAGAATGAGAAGTTCATGGGTGATCACATCAAAGGCTTTTGATAGATCAAGAAAGAGGGTGGAATTTAGCCTATTGTCATTCCTGATTTGGTTTATGGCAGTAGTAAAGGAAAGGAGGGCTGAGGTGGTGCTGTGGTATGGCCTGAAACCATGTTGGCAGTTGGATAGTAAGTTATTCTGTGTAAGGTATTGCATTAGTTGCTTGTGTACACATTTCTCCATTATTTTCGCTAGCGGGGAAAGAATGGCAATGGGTCTATAGTTGGATATGTCTGAGGAGCAACCACCTGTATGGAGTGGGATGACGTGAGATATTTTCCAGAGGGAGGGGATAGCATTTTTGGATAAGGTTCTGTTGATGAGGATAGATATGGGATATGCAATGGCATCTGCAGCTATTTGTAGGTACTCTGCAGGGAGGAGGTCAGCATTGAGGGTGGTAGGTTTTTGTTTTTTTAGAAGTGTTTTGATAAAACTAGTGAATATTGATTGGAAGCTAAATTCAGGGTAATTATTGGGTAGATTAGGTGTGTGGTTTAAGTTAGAGGGGGTTAGTTGTTTTGCTAGGGATTGGATTGTTTCAGTGAAAAAGTTATTAAAGGCACTAGCTATGGTCTCTGGGGAACTATGGGTGTAGTTAGCCGCGGTTGGTGTCGTGGATTGACCTGGACAAAGTAGTTGATTTAAGCCTGCCAGGAACTTCTGAGGGTTGTTATGGTGTTTTTGTAGGAGATTTTGGTAGAAGCTTTTTTTATCCAGTAAAATAGATTTTTTTGTATCATTCCTGAGTTGACGATATTTTACATGGTCAAATGGGGCTTTAGTTGTTCTCCAACTGGCCTAAGCTCTGTTTCTAGTTTTGATTTTAGCTTTGGTATCTTTTGTGAGGCATGGTGCTGTATTTGATCTAGTTTTTATTGTACGTGCTGGAGCATGGGAATCAAGGATATTAGGAATTTAGTGTTAAAGTGATCTATGGCCTCCTCTAATGTTAGATTTTTTAGTTTTGACCAGTCAACTGCTTTTAATTCATTTTGGAATATAGCAGCGTCAAAGTTTTTCCTGTTTCTAACTGTTTTATATTTGGGCTGGTGATGGCTTCCTGTCTAATGTTTTTTGATATAGTTTAGACAATGGTCACTGAGGTCATCCGGGAGAGTACCAGCTGTGTACAGTTTGGGTTGCTTATTAACTAGGGTCCAGTCTAAGATACTTTTCCTGTTGGTTGGTTTGCTTATCCTAGTGGGAGAGATTATGGTCTGTTTAAACCCAGATAAGTATATATGGGTGAGGGAGGGTCAGAGGAGCAGGGGTGCCAGTCGGTGTTAAAGTCACCAAGAACTATGGTTTCGTGGATAACCAGTAAAGGATATCTTCTGGGGTATTTAGGTTGTTGCCTGGTGGAATGTATGCACAAACGATGTTCAAGTGCTTGTTTTGGCTAATCTGTAGCTTGGTTATGAGGAATTCCGCGTTATTGAATTGGGGAGGTTGAATGGTGTCTCTATTAACAGTTAGAGTATTTTTGTAAAGGACTGCTATCTCAACTCCTTTCCTTGTAGCATGGTATAACTGGTGAATATTGTATCCTGGAGGTAGTATCTCATTGTCAGTAGTACTGGGTTTTAGCCACATTTCTGTAAGACACATAATGTATGGGGAGTGGGTTGCTAGGAGGGCATGTAGGTTGTGAATCTTATTGTTAATACTTCTAATATTTACTTGAAATGCTAGGAGGGAACTAGTGGGAGTATACATGGGTAGCTTGATTGTGGGGGATGTGGTAGGGGAGTGGAGGTTATTGGGTGTGGGTGGGCCAGGCTTGGGATGAATGTCTCCATGAGTTATAAGGTTATAATGACAGGATATTCTGAGCTTTAGGAGTTTGTTTATAAGCTTTATGTAGTCTTTGTCTTTAGGATTATGTTTTGTGGCTGTGCAGGGTGTTTTACCATTTGGGTAGTGAATACCATGGTCAAGTGTTTGTTCATAGGCAGTGAGATGGTAAAATAGAAACAGTATAGGCATTAGGGTAATTAGCATTTTTTTGCTTGTTTGCATTTTGTTAGGGGGGCAGACCAAATTTTGATTGCTGATTGTGCTAACAGGGTGTGGAAAAATGGGAGAGAAGAAAATGGGTTAAAGGGGAGGGTGTTGAATGATGTGTGAGGTGCTGATTGGTACTTAGCAGGAGGGAAGTGGCAAGGGAGTGGCCAAGTCTGGTTTAAATTTAGCTCTAGTGGGGGTGGATGGAATTTGGGGGCAGAGCAGAGAGAGGAGCGGGCACTTGCACAGAGAGGGCGAGCGGAGCAGGCCTAACACTGACTCTGAGAGCTACCTTGGGCTTTTGGTTTGTATGATTGTATGTAAGCAATGTTTTTCGCTGTACTATAATTTGTTTTATTGTTTTTTTATTTTTACACCAATTTTCAGGCTAATTTTAATAGGATCCTAGGGGTAAACTAGCTAATTTAGTCAAAATGGAGGGAGCCAAATTATAATGGGGAAAGCCTAGAAGCAAAATTTTACCAAATTAAAAAGTAAATGCTTGGGACTGGAACGCTGTGTGACTGTAAGGCTGATTCAAGGTATTATAGCCCAATCTAGTGGCAATTGGCTGGATCCATTCACTGTTGCTGTGCATACACCTTTAAGCCTCAACAGTTTACAAAAACTAAATTGTAATTCACCTATTACAAAAAAAAGCTGGAGAGAGTCAGGTTCTTGTTTAGATAGCCAGCTTCAGTGGAGAAGGTAGAGATTACTTTATGCAGTTAATCTTAGGTGGGGGTGGGAGGTCACGCGGGAAAGAAACCTGTGCAAACTGAAAAATAAAGGTAAATAAGGCAGAATTAGTGCAAAGGTTACAAGAATGTGAAGTGGAGAGCATGCAAGGGATAGAGCCGGAGAGTAAAATTAATTATATTGCAGACATTATAATTAAAATTGATTATACTGCATACAGTATCAGCTCTGTAAAACCACAGACTAACAGCAGTAACATACAGCCTTTAAGTCCAGTGATAGCAGCTGTGTAATTCAGCAGTGAATACACACAGGATATAATGAACAATGTAAAGTATGGCTGTTTTAGGACAATAGTTCTAGAGTTGTTATTCACTATGAACTAACAGTAACATATTCTTCCCTCAAGTGTTTCATGCAAGAAATGTATGAATTCATCCAGGTCATCAGGACTTGACTTTGGTGGTCTATACACTCCAACAATTGTTATATGTTCAAGGGTTGTCTTTATTGTCACAATTATGCAGTCTATTGTAGTGGTGTTAATATTGAACATGTAATAATCACAGGTCGCATAACTCTCTTTAATCCCTATCATAACACCTCCACCTGATTTTATGTTAGAATGTATCTTACAGTAAAAACATTTATACCCTGACTGAACTGGTTTCAAATCATTGTTCTTTAACCATGCTTCACAAACAATAGCATCAATACTGTGGGAATGTTGCAGATTTTCCAATCAAAAAATGTCATTATTAACGTAGCTAGCATTAACAACCATCAGAAATGCATCAGATGTTGCTATCTGTAAACTGTTTAATTTTTGACCTAGCAAAAATCCTGTATAGTGTTTGCAAAATTTTGCAAAATACCTACTGCAAAAATTCTCATCCCTGCTCTTGACAAGTGCATGCCATCCTGTCTGAACACATGTGCCCAAAACTAGGCTTGGATGCTCTACACATTTCCATTGTTTTAAAAAGGGACATTTTTTCAATGTAGGTATTTACCCCAAAAAATCTTCTCATTCACAGTGACCTGACTATCCTTTCTATGTGTGATTTGTGAAAAATATGTCCTAACACCAGTGCAAGCTATACTATGTAAAGGGCTGCAAGTTCCTACTAATAGTCAGAGTCCTTGCAGATGAGGTCATTTGTACTGACTTGGATGAAAACAGATCCACACTTCCTTACATTAAGCCATTCCAAAGCTTTCTCATATCTTCTATTGTTGCTCGTAGCAAGCATAACACTATTCATTGTTCATTATCTCCTCTGCAAATGTACGTATCAGTTCATCTAATAGGTTCATAGGTTCATATGAAGGTACTAGGCTATCAGCCCAAGGGCCTATGTAAGCCTAGCCAACAAGGATCACTTGCTTAAGCCACCCAAGAAAGTTATTTTCCTGCACCACTGTCGAGCAGAGACACATAAGTGATCCCCAGTGTGTAATTCCTATTTCCCATCCACTCATCAAGATTTTTCTTGAAGAGTGCTAATGAAGAACTTTGCTTGACATAGATGGATAGCCTGTTCCAGAGTATGGGAAGTCTCTGGAACAGGAATCTTTCCCTCCAGCATGTCCTGTTTATTGTGGTGACAAGGTTTAGGTCCCTAGAACATGTAGCTCAGAGGGATTGGGATTTCTTTAGGTGTAGCATGTCCAACACCTCTGGGTTTGACATAACTTTATATGTTAGGCAGAGATCACCTCGGAGTAGGCAATATGCTACGGAGTAAAGCTGGAGTTTTTTGAGGCAGTCAGTGTAGGGTATTTGTTTGAGGCCAGTAATCCTCTTTGCGAGGTACTATTGTGGCCTTTCCAGCTGCTGCAGATGTCTTGTGAGGTACATTCCAAAAGGGGCATTGAACTCTATAATGGGTCTAATGAGTGTCGAGTAGAGGAGAACAATGACCTCTTTTTTGCTGGATGAGAACCCTTTTATGATGAGGTGTGCCATGTAGAAGGACTTCCTGACTACTGTGGCGATGTGACTATCAAAGGAGAGACTACTGTCCATCTGGGTCCCAAGGTCTCTTTTCACACATTCAGTGTTAAGTAGATTGCTTTCTATGTGGTAGTTCATGGGTACAGAGTTTTTACCAAAGGGTATGACACTGCACTTTTTGGCATTGAGCTTGAGGCCTTGGCTCTGACACCAGGCATCTGTCTCAGCGAGGCCCTTCTGTAGGATGTCCACATCATTTGGGGACTTGACTATGACTTCTAGTTTGCAGTGATCTGTGAAATTTGTTAGCTAGAGACCTTCTGTGTTAGCCTGTACTTCCAAAAAGAAGATACCAAACAGGAGAGGTTGCAGGACGGAACCCTGTGGTACTCCACTTGTCACTGCTTTGAGGTCAGATTTGGAATCTGCAACTTTTACAGTGTGGGTTCTGTCAGTGAGGCAGTTGGCAACCCATCTGGTGATGTAGGGATTTGTACCTAGTTTAGTGAGTTTAGCTATAATTCCAGAATGGGGGATGGTGTCAAAAGCCTTGATGAAGTCAATATAGGCTGTGTGAACCATCTTACCCTCATCTACGGCTTTGGTGACTGCCTCAAAGAAGTCAATCAGGTTCAGGAGGCATGGTCTACCTTTCCCAAACCCGAACTGGGTGGGATCCAGAGTTTGGAGGTTACCAATGTCTTTGTTTATGAGTTCCATGATGATACGTTCCATGGCCTTGCAGACCAGGCTCGTTAGGCTAATAGGTCGATAGTTCCCTGGATCACTGGTGGCTCCCCCTTTATGGAGTGGGATAACTGTTGCTGTGTGCCATTCAGTGGGCACAAAGCCTGATGCGAGGCTATTATTGAACATGGTGCTTAAGTGGGGAGCCAGTTAGTTCTGAAGTTTGTGTAAAACACAGACTGGGATGTTGTCCGGTCCCATGGATGCTGCATTTTTGGCTTTAGAGAGTGCAGCTTTTACCTGTGTAGTTGTGATTATAGGGACTCTGCATTCTTCCTGTATAGATATGGACCCTTTAGGGGGTGAGAGGGGTGGAAAGTTAGCACTGAACCTATCTGCCAGGATGTTGGCAATATCAGTTGGTTCTGTAATTTTTGTGACTTTGTGCTGTAACTCAAAACAGATCTGTGTGTTACCATTGAGATTCTTGACATAGGTATAGAATGCTTTGTGGTTGTCCTTGGAATTAGTGGCAATTTTGTTTTCATAGCTAGCTTTGGAGGATCTTATACGGGATCTCAGCTTCTTACTGAGGTTGACCAGGGAGCTCCGCCACTCATGGGATTTTATTCTCTTCTGCAACAGTTTCTTCCTTCTGTTGTACAGTTTGTTTATGGCAGGGGACCACCAGATTGGCTTCCTTTTTTTGGAGGATAGCGTCTTGGTTCTGTTTGGGTTAACATGATCCATGCACTTGTGTAAGTGTTTATAGAGTGCATTTGTGTAGGATTCAGCATTTGTAACGTATTGTCCATCTGCATGGGTGTCATGAAGTTCACCACTTCTGTCTTAAGAAGCATGAAGTTGGCTTTGGAGAAATGTTTTACTGTGGTTTCCTTAATGGGGGATGGGGGCAGGATGTGGATATCATGGGTGATTAGCTTATGGCCGGATCGGACCAACAAGGAGTTGACTTCAGGTGTGGAACACAGGTCACTCATGTTGGTAATGACTAGGTCTAGGATATTGTTGCCCCTGGTGGGGTGTGGATAAGTTGATCCAGGGCATTGGAGTTTATGAATTCCAGAAAGCATTGAGCTAAGGAGTTGGTACACGAGTAGTTTTTCCAGTTAATGGTAAGGTAGTTGAAGTCACCCATAATCAGGGTGTTTGGTTGAACCCTAATATTTTCCAGTATATCAAGAAAAGAGGAGTGGGAATCCTGGGGCATGGTGGGAGATTTTTAGCAAGCTACAATTTGGATTGCAGTTTTGCCCAGAGTTAGTTGCACTTGGATAACCTTGGATGCATTGTGCTGAGCAACGAGCCTGGAGGTGTGGATATCCTTAATGAATATAGACACACCTCCGCCTTTGGTGTTTCGGTCCAGGTTACATGACCGAAAAGTTTGGCATGAGTTATAGCCTGTTAGTGCAGGGGTGCTCTCTGAAGCCTTGAACCAGGTCTCAGTCACTGCACAGATATCGATATTCTCCATTTTAAGGAGTGCCTCGAGTGAGTGCATTTTGAGATTTAGACTTCTAGCATTGAGTAGCATTACCCTCAGTTTTTGCGTGCCTGTTCCTGTTATGGTGGTGAATTTGTTAATTGAACCTTGCCTAAAAAAGGCACTATAGGGGCAGCAAGAGACTTAGCCAGTATCCAGAATCCCAGGGGCAAGAGGTGCAGGCTATCTGCGGCAAAGCATCGTGGTCTGTCGACCATGTCATCCCAAGCAGACAGATACTGGATCTCCTTAGAATGACACCAGAAGCTTAGCCAATTGTTGAGGTCAATCATTTTGTTCTTGTACTGCGGTATCATTCTGGGCTATGGTAAAATGCTACTTAGGGCTAGGGTCATACCTGCCTTCGCTACAAGATCAGAGAGCTCTTCCATGTCTCTTTTCATGTAGTCCAGGGAGGTACATCTCAGGTCATTCACACCAACATGGACAATGACAGAGTCATATTTGCAATTGTTGTGGAGTGACCTGAGTGCATGTGTTATGTGGCGAATCCTGGCACCCGACAGGCAGCTGACAGTAACCTTCTCCTTGTTTAGCCTGGTGAGTGGGACATCAGAGTGCCTGACTATAGAGTCACCTATGACTAGTGTGTTGCATATGTTGTTTTGCCTTATTGGCTGTGATTGAGTGGCACATTGAGTCTGTGGGCTATGTGTCATTTGGGTTGTGTTGGGGGATGGAGGTTGCTTGCTTTTCTGCTTTGGAGGTCTCTGTTGCTTAGACAGATTATTATTGAGAGCCTCCGTGAATGTTTTTGTGTTACTATGTGTGGATTTTGGTGGTGTAGATTTAGTGAGACTATGTGATGAGTGTGGTGTGGTGCAAATGTTTACCTTCTCCTCATGACTGTCAAGTTCAGTCTTGGTTGGACAGAGCTATACCTCCAGTTTGGCTAGATAAGTGCATCTCTCACAGGTTGTAGTGTTGGGTGGTAGGAGGAGAGAGTTGTCTGTGTACATGAGGCAATTTCGACATTGCCTCAAGATGCCCAGATTCATCAGATAGACAGGAAAGAACACTGGGAGCTGACCCTTGGACATGTCTGAATAAAAAACTATTTTCTTCTAGATAAATGAGGAAAGTGAGTACAAGAGCTGTTTTTCTCTAAGCCAGTGAGAAAATTAAGTAGAGTGCTATAGTAATTAGTAGCTTATTTAGTGCTTACAATTTCTGAACAAGTGCTGAGCATGAATAAGCAAATTTAAGTGTATCTGCACTAGATGAGTTACAGGACAGAAACAAGTGCAAATGTAGGCTTTCAAATCAGAAAGTTGAGAGAGATGGAAGAGATTGCCCAAACGGCCAATAACTACAATTTCTTGGCCAGAACCACTTCTTATCTGGTAGACAGGTTACCTAGTGCTTACCACTCAAACTGATAAGCAAGAAGGCTTCCCTCCAACACAGAAAGGCTTGGGGGGCTCAGAAGCTTACATACAGTCCTGGATACAGCAAATCTGTATCTGGAACACTAGTTACAGGAAAGGTTTACAGTTTTTATTTATTTTTTTTACAGAAAAGTACCAAAAACAGTAGTAAAAACAATTCACATGCAGTGCAAGCTAGCACATTTGAGTATCTAGCAATATTAGACCAAACACAGTTTAAAAAAATGTAATTAAATTAAAAAGGACTAAGAGCTAATGCCGAACGAGTTTATTAGGTAGAAAGTGGTAAAGAGATGGGACTGGGGGAGTGTCCCAGATCAAATCTACAGTGGGGCGGGCAACTGCAAAAGCCACCAAATTTAAACTACAAACCAAAAATAGGGAAGGTGGGTGGGACAAAACAGTTTCAACAGAGATCTAAGCAATAACTAACAGTACAAACTTTAAAACCAAAAAAAATATACTTAGCTCTGTATATTTGTAGATCAGTCTCTCAGAACAGTGAGACAACAGTTTCAACAGAGATCTAAGCAACAATGAACAAACTCTATAACCAAAAAAATATATACTCAGCTCTGTATATTTGCAGATAGTCTGGAAGGCAGTCTCTCAGAACACAGGTTCCAGCAATTAAATGCAGGCTGTTACTAACAGGTCAAATTAAGTGATCCTTGAGTTAGATAACACACAAGCTGTAAAAACCAATTATACTAACTGAAGACACACAGAAAATGGGGGGGGGGCAGTTTCAACAGAGATATAAGCAACAACTAACAGTACAAACTTTAAAATTAAAACCAAAATAAATATACGCAGCTCTGTATATTTGCAGATCAGTCTCTCAGAACAGTGAGACAACAGTTTCAACAGAGATCTAAGCAACAATTAACAAACTCTATAACCAAAAAATATATATACTAATATACTAATCTAATAATAGAATCTGTAATTATAAGAATATCGTCTCTCACCAGATGTGAAGAATCTTCAACTTCTAATACAGTGATATCTGCTCTATCAATTCTTACAAAGGAATGATCGTCATCACTATTAGTCTTATTAATCCCACTGACTTCATTGTGGATTAAATATGCAAGCATACAATTCTCATCCAGGTGGTGTACATCCACAGCTTCAGCCATGTAGTCAATATCTTTCTCTTCTTTTTTCTTACAGTCACATTCTTCAATCCTTCCATGTTCAGTTTTGATTTCTTACTTTTCATCTGCCCCATGCCTCTTTTTTCTACCTTCTTTTTTGGAAAAATGATGACTTTTTCAGTAGATTGAAGGTTTTCTGATAGAAAAATGGTATCATTCCCTATAATCTGTGTCTTACACAACAATGCAGTGTCATTTTTAGTACATATTCTCTTTACTTTACAGACATATTTCTGTTTCTTTTTCTTCCTTGTTAATTGCTATTCCTTTCTTTTTTGTTTCCTTCTAAGTGCTCTGAACCCTACTTGCATAAAGAATTCTAAATTTGTCAGTGGTAATGTCTTATTTCATAGAAGTTGAATGATCTTTACAGACAATAGATACATAATTTCCTAAATTTGTTCTAGTTGCTGTTTGCCTAACATTATTTATCTTATCAGTCCAGTCATTCCCATAAGTAACAACAGTTCTCCAAGTCATGCCAATTGCACATATGTAATCATCATCTGTATGTCTAGACTTACTTCTAATAATGGTAAGCAAATCATCCACCATTTTACATGAGGAACACAGATCTCCAATGTTATCAGGTGTTACCTTTAAATATGCATAGCATTTATTACACTGTACAAGATATTTGTGCTTTAGCAAATCATTAATGGCATACTCAATTAAGGAATCCATATTCAGCTTCAAATGAATAAAAAATTATAAAAGAAAAGATTAATCAAAATCAGAAACGACCGAATTCAAAAAGAACTTAAATCACATTCTGGAAAACCAACACGAAGAAACCAAGAAACCAAGAAACTGAAGTTTAGATGTAAATCAAATGACCACTTGGAAACAAGTTGTTTAACGCTTTCATTCACAATTTATTTAGTGAACTTCTTCAGAAAAAATATCTGTCTAACCCTTGCTTCCTTTTATATCAAATCTTACAGGAAATGACCTCATCAATCAAAAATATTTTTTTGTGTATACATGAAAACTAAAATATTAACTTGTATTAAAAAAATACATACATATATACTATATACTGATGTATCTAGAACATTTTTACATTTTGTTATAAATTATCTATTCTTTAAAAAACATTTAAGATTAATGGACTCATTCAGTCCTGGTACATCATCAGCTCCTAATAGTAACTGCCAAAAAGCTTCTTTACATTCTAAAATGTTATTCAAATCACCTCCAAACACAATCTTGTCTATCTTTTCTATGACAAAAAACTCAAACTTTTTGAAGTCTACACATGTAGAAGCATGCTTTGCCAAAGAATTTGAAAAGTCCTTGTTTTTTATAGCCAAATTGTGCTCATAAATCCTCCTCTTTAAAACTCTTATAGTTTTTCCTATATAATAATGGTTACAGGAAACACAATTTGCAATATAAACTACATACTCTCTATTACAATTGTAATAGTCCTTTGCCCACAAAGTATAGTTCAAATGTCTTAAAGTGATAAAGGAACTGTTGCTAATGAATCTACATTGTTTGCAGTTTTTGCAAGCATATGTACCTTTTTTGGTACTGCCTAGCCTTAGATGACTGTTTTCTTTTTTGTTGCCTGATTCTAATATGGACTTAAGGTTACGTTCTCTCTTGAAGGTGAATTTTGGTCTAATACCTACTAAAGCAACCAAATCCTTGTTGCCCAGTAAAATTCTCCAATTGTTCTCAATTATTTCTTTAACAAACCACATTTCATTTACTATAGGTAAAGGAAATTGTGTGGTATAATTAGTTGCGTCAGTGATGGCAACATCTAATGTTGGACCTACACAAATGTCTCTAGATGACAAAATAGGTGAAGCCATACCTTTTCATAACACCATAACTTCTTTCTCTATCTTTTTCAACCAGTCTGATGTATATCCTCTAGACAAAAAAGGGTCCTTAAAAAGGAAAGTTCACTGATAAATGTGTTGTCATCTGTGGTTAGTCTACTAAGTCTTATCATCTGACCCTTAACCACACCCTTTTTCATGTGTGTTGGATGTAGACTATCCCTATGCAAATACTGGTTGGCAAAAACAGGTTTTCTGTATACTTTACTAAAGAAGGTGTTTCTTTCTTTGTCAATACTTAAATGTAAATCTAAATAGGAAATGGATGTACCAAATCCACTCACTTTGAATTCCAAAAAATCAGTAGTAGAATTAAGATCCTCCACCATTTCAATGAACTCATTGTATGTCCCTGTCCATAAAAAAGACAAATCATCAATGTATCTGTAATAGACTTGTGTTTTGGAGTAACTAGAATGTCTAGTTAGAAATTTTAGCTCCCAATTAGACATGACCAAATTTGCAAAAGCGGGAGCCACCCTTGCCCCCATGGCTACTCCTGAAATTTGTTTATATAAACTTTTGTTAAATTTAAAAAAAATGTTGTCTAATACTAAGTTCATTAGACTACAAATGGTGTTGACTTTAGTACTAGTAAAATCTGTATATTCAGTCAAGTAGTCCCTAAGATATTCAACACCTTCTAATTGATTTATGGAGGTGTATAATGACCTAACGTCTAAAGTACCAAAACTAGTGACATCTAGTGTAACATCCAAATTTCTTAGATTTTCTAACAAATGCCACGAGTCTCTTAGATAAAATTTTGATTTTTGAACAACTGGATTGAGAATATGGTCTAACCAAACAGAAATATTTTCAGTTTTTGAATGTCTGGCTGAAATAATTGGCCTAAATGGTGGAAGTCTCTGATGCATTTGTATTTTAGGAATTCCAAAGAAAGATGCCATTTTGGGGTGTTCAACTGATAAATAATTATAACTTTCATAATCAAATTCACCCTGACTATACATGTCGAAAAGAGCTGCATCTATTTTTTGGTAACTACTTTTGACTTCACTTGTATTAACCTTTTGGTATGTACTTGTGTCTTCTAACATTTTCATTAGGGAACTATCATAGTCTTTGTTGTTCATGACCACTATTTTCCCACCCTTATCTGCTCTCATTGTCCTAATCTCAGAATTTTTTCTCAGGTCATATAATGCATCTTTTTCTTCTTTAGTAAGATTTTCCAAATACCCACCATGTGTGATTTTCCTAAATTCTCTTTCACATATGTCTTGAAAGACCTGCAAAGTGGGGGAGATAGATAGAGTTTGCCTGTCTAACACCTATCTCTTTCTAACAATCAACAGTGGAAATTAAAGGTAAAGCAACAAAATACGAACCAAAGTAAATATTCTTGTCTACAAGCTATCTGTGCCTTCCTGCAAACAGTAAAAAAACAGTGATAAAAATAAAATATAAATTCAGATAAAACTTATCTTACCAGTCAACTCTACTGTAAATCACAAACCAAGATATAATTGTTTAGATAAGCTGCAGATTTTCCTGTCTGCCATCTGTGTGATTTTATAGATGACTAGACCCCTTAGGGTGGCTGGAGATTGCCTGTCTAAAACCTATGCCTTTCTAACAACCAACAGTGAAAATTTAAGGTAAAACAACAAAATATAAATTAAATTAAATCTTCTTGCCTACAAGCTATCCCTGCCTTCCTACAAACAGTGAAAAACAATGTTAAAAATAAATTCAAATAAAGCTTCTCTTACCAGTCATCTCCACAGTAAAGCACAAACCAAGACAGGATTGTTTAGATAAGCTCTGGATTCATGACTTGATAGTAAGAAGTAGGCTGGACATCCGCTGTATCCTGGATCTGAGATGGAAAGGACAGTGTAGCAAAGCCACTTGGCCTCTTGAATCAAGAGTCTATTATTATGACTATAACCTAGAACAGTAAGATTTTGGAAAAGGGGCAAATAAGTGTTGAGCCAGCTTATCATCATCCACAGACAAGTACATTAGTTACATTACAAAGTATTATATTCTGGCCTAATTTTTTCTGACAGACTAGCCTGACCAACACAAGATAAATTAAAAATCGTTTTCCTGATTTTTGAACATAATCTTGGCAGTCCATGCACTACAAATAAATTCCTAGTGAAGTTTATTGTTCTTGACATACTGTGTAACTAACATTGATGTCACACTGAAATAAAGGGCTTTACTATCACATTGTAATAAACAGCTGTCTATAAGGAATGATCATTTTACTGCACCTTCATCTTCCCAGATGCACAAGCTATTCCAAGTATTTTCTTTCTAGTACTAATTCTTTGCAGTATAAAATACAAGCTCACTGTACAGTAGGGCTGTCATTGAGATGATTCACAAATCTGTAGTTTTCCCCATAAAAGTGATCAATCACTCTATTAGTTGACAGTTTGACATATGTTCTGTATTATATTGCATGAAAAGCATTACACACCTTACTAAAAATCTTATTCTTTTACTTTTCACTTGAATATAGCTGTGTTCATTTATTAATGTATTGTCTGACTGAATAACTGATCATGCTGCATTCTGGTTACTTTGTAATAAAATCTGCTGCAAACTAAAGAATGCAGGCCTACTCACTACAAACTGTTTCTCTTCACTATTGCATCATCAGACGGTGTGGCTAGATGTCATGTAATTAGGAAGTAATTGGACAGTTGCTCAGAATACAGTAAACTTTCAGCATGCCTGTTTATCAATCTCTGTCAGTGTTAGTAGTGCAACAGGCAATACACTCACTTTTGGTGTAGAAGGGTGTGGTTTCCATTCCCACACCAGGTAGATTGATTTTTTACACTGTATTGCAGCGTAAGGGGGAGGCTGCACTCCTGAGTTTATCATCCTTCATGTGATGCCCCCATCAGCTTGAGTTGTTGGTCACTCAAGTAGATGTATACAACCCCATAATACCTATTGAAAAAAGGGTTTTACTGAAAAAGCTCACTCAGAGTCTGCCACAGGTTGCTTTGAGGGAAAGGTTAGTTTTTGTTTTGCTTTCCTGTATTTCGTATTGCTTCATTACCTTCTTCTATTGTGTATAGTGTGATTTATTTTATTTACACTGTGTTTTAATTATATTCTTTTAATTGCATATTTAAACTAGAGAAGAGACCATAGCTGTGTCTCTTGTGAGTCACACAGAAATTAAGTTTCCCCCCACCTTCCCACCCTGGAGGTGTTGTAGTTTTAAACTCAACTAAAGTTTTAGTTGCCTGCTCCTTATGCTAATTTGACCACATATTTCTTTCTCTCTCCTTTTTCATTCATTATTGGGAGTAAGCACAAAATTATCAGCTTGTGAAATCACTCCCCTTCAGCAAATTAAATTTATTGGCTATCCCACTGTATTCCATAGATCCAGAATACAGTACCCACCCCTTCCTAAACTATTTCCTCTTTTAAAATGAGTGCATTCTACTTAGACAGCCAAAGCTTACGTTACCCCCATTTCATATTTATCTGCTTAGCGCAAACTGCATCTCTTAAGATATTAACCCATTTTTCCACCTTACATTTAAAATCTGCAACATCTACTCCATAACCACCAGTTATTAGTGAGCCCGCATTCTCCCTCTTGGTAGGCATCTTGGGAATAGTGCTTCTGTTTTGTTTCTGATGGTAGAAGAAACATAGGGACATTATTATCTGAAGACTGCTGAACACCAGAAAGCCTAACAACTGTGTGAAGACTGATAGAGATGGGTAAAGGCTTCCAGCCTAGTCAAATAGAATTTGATACATAATTCTGTCATTTGTAAATATGACTGTTGAAATACAGGCTTTTTTTCTTAAATGAAAGAATATGCTGTGAAATGTTGAACTTCAAAAAAATGTAACAACATTGCCATCTGCTGTAAAGAAAGCTAAGTCAAGCATTTCTTATCTGTCCTTTGAAGTTGAAAGTATTTCATGCCTGTCCCTTTGAAGTTAGAATTTAGAGTCAATGAGTCTGGAGTGAAGCATCCTGCCTATTGTTTTAACTTAAGGAATAATTACTAGAGGTTACATATGGAATGTCTTTTATTGATGTAGTTTCCTGCAGGTGCAAGATAACAAGAATGTAGTATCTGTCAGCCTGGGAACCCCAGGAAAGTGTGAAATGATGTAATGGGAATCAGGAATACAAATAGCAATTTAAAGAGAGATAATCAGAAAACATTAAGCATTTTTGCCTTGACCATCCAACTCACAGCATTGTCTTCTCATAGGTAAGTTATCTTAGGCTTGTGTTTTCTTTCAGAAATAGCTAGGAACTAGAAAGATTAGTCTAAGTGTTTTTCTGTGATGTCAGAACTTTGCTACTGTGTTATTTTAAGTATTTCTCTGTGATCTCTGAACTATTGACTAGCACTGTGTAGTACAAAGTATTGTCTTGTGTTTTTAATTATTTATTATTAAATATTTGTAAACCCTTTTAACTGTGGCTGTTTTGTTTAGAAATAATTTAAGGTCTAGAGTACATTGCATATTTATAGATTTACTGACCAAGTCACTCTAATAAGCCTTGACTGCTTAGTCATACTACCAATTGAATAATAATATTGCACAGTAATAATTGGACACCCTTTTAAGGGCCTTTGAGTAGCTGATAAATATTAGCTGGGTGGTGGCAGGATACTACCATATAGTCTGGGAAAAGGAGGCACAGCTGGAGAACCTGTGCTAGCCTTCCCCAGAAGTGTCTGTGTGGTTGTATAAACTCTTATCTCAAAGTGTGTGTGTGTGTGTGTGTGTGTGTGTGTGTGTGTGTGTGTGTGTGTGTGTGTGTGTGTGTGTGTGTGTCAGCTACTTGGGCAGAGACACAAAGCACTGGTTGGACAGAGAGGATGCTGGAGATTTTAGCTTGCCCAGCTGGCTGAGGTCTGGACTCTATAGCTGTGCCAGTGGAGAGTCTTATTGGGGACCTGGAGAGCAAGGGAGTGACCAGCCCCAGGCTGACAGTGATCTATGTGTGTTTTTAAGGGAAATTGCAATTTACTGTGTGTATTTGTTAGCCTTTCCTCATATATGAGATGCCCTCTCTGGTATTAGTGGTGAGGATTGAGGCTCCTTGATTGCTTGGCCAGTACATGGGCATCACAAACTGCTTCATAGATACCAGCTTGGAATGTGTGCTTATATTTTGCTCCTAGTGAGAGAAAGAGCAGAGTGCATTGATTTCTGACTGTTTTTTATTTGGCGGTGAGTATCTGTGTTTGACCTTCCTGACTGGTCTAATTGCTATTAAAGGCATCTAACAGGATAAGACTGCAACAGGCCAACAAATCCTAGTATTATCTGGGACAAGACTGTTGATCACAAAAGAGCATGTGGCTTTCTTCTCATCCTGAGAGTTGTGCTGCTGTTTTGTTTCTGGTGAGAGAAGAACCAAAGGGGCATTGTATTCTGGTAGCACAAAGCTGTGGTGAGAGCAGCACTAGTAGTAACCAAGCAGTAGCTATTCAGTTGAATCCCTTCATTTTATCATTCTTGAGAAAGTTAATTCTTTCTTTTCAATAAATACTGCTTGATTTGCTGCTGTCTAGCCAATTTCATTAACCTATCTTATCTCCCTAAACACTTCATCCATAAATCATCAGGGTCTACTTATTAGTTTCCCTTCAAATATTGGGAGTGCCCTGTATAGACACTGGCACCCTGAGCTGACATTTTTCCTGTAAAAGCACCCTTGAAATGTTGCCAATACTTAGTTGTACACAGGGCAAATAGTTTTCAGTGACAACTACTGCCAACAGAGTTGCAAATGAGATACTCGACATTACTTTGTATTCTCACTTCAACTGTCTGATCAATAAAAAGGGTCTTTTGTCATGGATATGAATTTTCATACTATCTTTGTTACTAGCTTGGTGGATATGGGCATAGTGAGACAATGCAGAAATTGACTAATGTTTACTGACAACCCGTTCATTCTCAAACAAACTGATGTGGCATTTGAGAGATGTATTTACACAATATCACTGGAGGCAAAGCTCTGACATAAAAATGCTCTTAATGTCAATAATGTTGTCAATAGTTCCCACACTGCACCCACTACACACAGTTCAAAGCAGACCCATAAATGCACGAATACTGAGCCACTTAAATATAACCTTTCTAAACCTCCAAAGACGTCTTAAACAAAGTACACATAACAAATACCTTCAGAGGCCCTGAATGCACACTTTCATATGTTCATAGGTGATTACTAGGCTAATGGCACAGAAGTCTTTACAAGCTTAGCCAATAATACCCAAGATATGACAGTATTATATCTTAATTCCTCAACATGGGATGGGCTAGTGTCAGGGTAGGGTTTTAGAGCCCTGAAACATTTTACAGACTGCCTCTGTCTATAAGGAACATGGGCAGTACCCCAGGATTGAATTTACAGTTCTCCATCCATTTCTCTTTTGGAAGAGAGTGAGGGATGAGCATATTTCTATAAAACATGGAATATTGTCCACCACCAATTTATAAGAAATTATAATGACACTTTTTTTTACTAATGGGCACTGTTCACGGAGTATTCTCACTCACTGCACACGATACCTGGAATTTGCTGTTGAACCAAATTTAAATAGGCCTATTCCACTTAAGCTTCTGCAAAATACTTATGAGTTCCTTATCAATACATAATAATATCAATGCTTCATGGACATTAGTAAGTAAGATAAAGGTAGCACTGGACAAAATGTTACCATGGATGAACTCTAAGCATTTTATTTCTCTTTTTCTCTTTTTTTTTTACAAGTGAGTCAACCAAATCAACATGCATGTATTATATACCATTTGCTTCATGTATGACTACTTTATATTTTTAATTTATATACTATGTATGTCATTATTATCAGCTAAACTTATCAGTGCCGATTTCAAGTATTTGTACATTCCAATTTCTGTTTTAATTTGTTCCTCTGGACAATGCTGTGGTTGAAAATAATCTTTTCTCAGTCTACCTACTTGTTTATCGTATAGCAAATGCCCAATTATTGAAAAATATATAGTCATTCAATCTCACATGTAAGACTTTGTCTTAGGTAAGTACTAGGCTAGCTTCCCTTGTCGGCCATTTTCAGCCTAGTCAATTTCCCTTTCAAAGGTAAAAGTCATACCCTGGATCTTGTGCTTGTCAGGTTAACAACTATTATGCCATATATTGACTATGATGGGGTTCTTTGTAAGACTACATTTCTTTACTACTGCTTAAAGTACCAGAAAGTAAGAGGCATAGTAAGCAGTGAAATGTATTTCCCATTTTTGCAGGTCCAATGCAGATCTGTGTAGAGTGATCGCCAGTTAATACAGATATTACATTTTTATAATATATTTTTGAAATGTTAAAGACATAAAAAAATCTAAAGAACATATTAAGACCCACCTTGAGGTAAAGCTTGAGGTAAAGCTCAATGTTGTGCATTATTTCTATAAACCATTCTGAAGCTAATATACTCTGAATGTTTTTCTTCTCTAAGTATAAACCTAATTTTTCTATTTGTTAGGCTATTGATGCCATCACTCAATAGAATACTTCACTGCATTTTCACTTTATAGTTCTTGATTTTCTCTAGCGCATTTCATAATGCACATATTGAACTGTAATTTCAGAAAGCTAGAGTATAGCCATTTTAATTACAATTTATTGACCCAATACAGTTTGACTAAGATGCTATATCTTGCTTTGCATGCACTTCTTCTAGTCATTTCTACAACTGGATACTCTTCACTGGAGCATTGAGTGTATTGACTTTACAAAAAACACATAATGAACATACAGTGTACTTACTTCCTAGTTACAGAACTTTGATCAATATCATTATGCACTGTTATTATACAGTATGACATTCACTCACAGTATTATGTTCTCTTTCCTTAAGATGATAATTGATATACTGTCTTGGCATACAGATGTACAAATATGACTGTGCATCCCATACAAACAAATATCATTTCTCAGAGACCAATAACTGTCTTGAAACAACTAATAAAAAAGGAACAAACAATTAAAAAAGTACTACTGTTTTTAAATGTAATTAATATGAGACAGCTGTCATGCCATGAACACTGTTATGTGGAGAAAGCTCAATAGAATACATGTTGTATGGTGCATATTCCTCATTTTATTAATATATTACATTTTTAAAAGCTCAGCTAATCAGAAAATGAAATGTCTTTCTATCTGATAGGTTATTTAAATTTTTACTCCTGCTCATTTGTTATTCAAGAATGATGTGTAGATCATGTGATAGAATTTCTTAATTTAAATATAAATTAATTGCGGAATTAATTGCAATCCATTACTGCAGGTTTATTAGCTCTTTACAGAAAAGAATTCCATTACTTTCTTGACATATTTTTCTTTTGTTTCCTGCTAAGAACTCCTTTGTGCAGCAATCCCTACAATGATATGTTAATAAGTACTCCATATGGCAGAATGTAATTCTTTCCTGAATCAGATTAATTTGCTTGTTGCAGAAAATCTGCTTATAAAAGAAAGCTGCTGATTTTGGTTCAGCTTAAAATTGCATTATGTTAACTATGCTGTTAACATACAATAGTAATAGGTTTAGTTAAATATTCATTAATATTAAAAAAGGGCAGCACCTAAAAATGGTCATTTGTGAGGTGTACTACCCAGATAAACAAATGTAAAAAAAAGGTGAATTTGTCATATAATCATGCATTTAATGAGATATCTGGAAATATTTTGTGTTGATTTGTTCATAGTTATAAAGCAGCTTGACATATGCCTAGGGAGACATGTTCTTTGGTATATTTTTATATTTTCTGTAAAGAAATTCTTCTGAAGGATTTCCTGTGATCTGTGTCTATTGTATGACATGTTCCGTAAAACACTAATCCTTCCCATTTCATTCTGAAATTAATGCTGAAGAAGATGTTTAACCATGTGACCATGGCTGCTGTTATTAAAGCACCAGCTAATATTAGCTTTGTTTTTCTAGCTGAAATGCTTATTAAAATGGGAAATTGACCAAATTCCATATTTAGTTTAATTTGTGAGATACTTGTAAAACATATGAGAAAATTTTCCTTAAGGACACTATTTAAGCTGGCAACTACCAGAGCACAACTGCTGATTATGTGCTCTGTTGCTGGGACTTGAAAAAACTTAAGTTAAAATACATTGAAGATGTTGTTAGCATCTTGATACACTTGAACTTGGTATGTCACTGAAGCTATACATTTTGTGAGGTTGTGAGACTCAGTGAAGAGTGAAAAAGTGTGTTTACTAATCTCTACAAATGTGCCTGTTTGTCAATGTTATTGTAACCTGAGAAGTAGTTTATCTATAGATAAGGCATGCGGAGCTGAGGTCCAGAAATGGGGATGCAAAAGTAACAATGCATCTGGAAAAGAACTGCTTTTTTACTGTGTTGCACTACTTTTTACAGCAATTTTCTGGCACAATGATTTTAATTATTTCTAGTTATTGCAGCTAGAATGTTTTGCATCTCAGGTAAAAGAAATAAAGTAGTTCACAGCAGATATGGCAACTACTCTGATGTTCTTCTTTTGGCTTTTCCCAGTTAGGGGTCGGCACAGCGGACCTCCAATCTGCTAATGATTGGCAGTAGATTTTTATGGTGCCGAGGTGCAGCTCGACGCCCAACCTTCAACAAAGGCACGCCCATTTACACATGTTGTTCGAACGCCACTTGACTGTGGGGAGGACATGCAGACTCCACACAGAAGGTGCTCTAGAATCAAACGGGAGAACCTCTTGCTGTGAGGCGACAATGCTACCGCTGCACCACCATGTGGCTTACATGGCAACTACTCTCCTTAGCATTAAGAAAAATAACAAAATAATTCAAATAAATGGCAACTACTCTGATAGTTACTTGAATTATTTTGTTGTTTTTCTTAATGCTAAGGACATTTTTTTGAGGAGGCTCCATAATGGTGCTGACTAATCTGAATAGAGACATCTGATTACAAGAGGAAATGTATTCAGGACACAAAGACAATCCTTTTCCCTCTTTAGTGTTTTTTTTTTTTTTTTGCACCTTAGCTGCAAATGTATTTTGAAACCAACAGTTGCTTTCATTATTTTTGGAAAACATTTTTATGTGCAGTAGGTTGATATTCCATGAATAAGCAGGGAAACACTGAAACTAATCTTATACAGGATAAACTTGAGAGACTTGATAGAGACAGTGATCTGCAGTTTTCTACAATCAGGTGTGGAATAATTAAAAGAAGGTAGGTAAAGTCAGGGAATGCTTTGTTTTATATTATGATGACTAAGTGAGCTTCACTTGCAATGAATTTGAATTAGAATTTTCTGTATCTTATTTACTTTTTATTTGATAGCATTTTCATTTTTCTGACTCCTTCTTGACTAAGTTGCAAGATGTTTCATTTTTGCTTTTTCATTGTGTATGTGAATTTGCTTATTAATATAGTTACCTTACATGTTTTTGCCTTTTCATGGTATTCAAGATTTGGAGGAAAAAATAGTGACCATAGCTACTGGGGATTTCTTGTTGTGTATACATTAATTAATGTTTATTATCTTGACATGGTGGATTACTATTAACAATAGTTAGATGTCTACTGCAATTGCCAGGTCAATAATGTTTTTTTTTCTGTCAATCTGTCAGAACATGAAGACTCCTACATACGCCATAGTTAGTTCTTCAGTGTGCATACTTTCTTCTCTGTTTACCTCAGTTTAGTTTTTTTTTTATGTATTTTGTTTGTATGCTGAGCATTAACTACCTTTGTGATGAAGTGCATCTAAATGGCATTATGGCTAGTGGAAGAGACATGCAGACAAGCTGGTAGAGAACTTTTAGGCAACATAAAACAAGCTATGGCACAAAAATAAATATATCACTATAGCAATTGTTTGAAGGCATGTTGTATATGCATATTCAATGACTGCATATTATCAAAGTGTCTGTTGCCAAAATGAAAAAAAAATACCCCCAGATTTAATAAACTCTGTGTAGGAATCGTGCAAGCCCTACACGTAGTGTACCATGGCTGTGTCTGCAGCTCCCCCTCGGCAGTGCTCCTTGCATATTAATGAAGGAGTGCTACTGAGGGAGAGCCATATACATAGTTACTGAATCAATGTAAGGGGTGTGTTACAGTGCTCAGAGATGTGTAACACACCCCCTGAAATGTCAAAGTGCCAGATGGTACTAAAATATTAAGGAAGTTGGTCTGTTCTGCAATATATATATATATATATATATATATATATATATATATATATATATATATATCCGTAACACACCCCCTGCGCTGTCAAAGTGCCAGATTGCACTAAAATATTAAGAAATATATTTCCACAGCCAGTTCTGCAATGTATCAGCAAAACAATGAGGCAGGCGAAGGCACTGAAGGTCTGCAGTAGTAAAAATCACAAAATGCCAAAGAAAAAACTCCGCAGACCACCAGACTAAAACACCAGACCTTAATCCAAACGTGGTAAGCACACCCATCATCAGACAAATTCCAAGAGTACAAACACACTATTTAAATAACAATTATCCAATCAAAAGTCAGAATTTTAAACTAATGATTTACTCCTCTATAAAACAGGCTTTAAAGGTATAACCGCATTCAAACCTGAGCTTCTATCAGCCCCAAGTTCAATTATCGACTGTTTCTCACAGCACTCTGTATTACTAATCAGATCATTACTCCTGGGATTGATTTTTAACTACCTGTAGGGCCATAAAACTAAAATGGTGTCCTGGATGTTTAGTAATATGCTGGTATAAACTGTATGTATTAAGATTCTATATTTTTAAGAGATCTGATTGATTTATTAATCAAGGTATTTATATATTTTATTTATTTACTTATTCATGCATTTAATAGCCTTGTTTTTGTTATGTAACATTTCTGATGCCACTTATTCATGCATTTATTAGCCTTGTTTTTGTTATGTAACATTTCTGATGCTATATCTTTATTTTTATTTCCTCATTAACTGGCTTTATCCACCTTGGAACTGTTTGATATTCAATTTATATAGTTTCTGTGTGGCAATGTGCATATTGTCTAAGCTGAATTTCATGAGATTTAATATATAAAACATACAGGTTGAAGTGCATGATTTTTAATACATGCAATCTCTCTCTTTCTCTCTATATATCTTGTTTGCATACTTATTTGCTCTTTATAAATATTGTTTTAACTGTTTTTTCACTGTATGCTTTAGCTTTGTAAATTCTGTGCTCTACTTTTTGTCCACTGAGTCCAGGTCATGAATAAAATATTTTTTCTGACCAGCCCACCAGCCCAGTTATGAAAATGAAATAAATAAATAAATAAATAGTATGCAGAGCTGATAAAGCCTACTCCCTTTAAATATTTTTGTTATATGAGACTGTGACTGGTGCATTTATGTAAAATTTTGGAAGAGTAGTGTACATTGTTTATGTGAATATCAGGCAGGGTCCTGTTTCAGACATGTGGAGTTAGAGAACAAGGTGCTTTTACTATTGCTTTGGAGTAATAAAATTGCCCAAATTACATAATGCAATTTCTGCAGGTAGCATGGCAATGCATTTTCTGTTTTTGCAATGCCATCTTTGCTGAGAAGAAAATGTTTAATAAAAAGGAAATTTTGCAACATTATCTGTAACATCACAAAAGCAATAACATATTACACATATAAGGCTTTCAAAACAAGATTTAAACCAGCAGTTGTCAATGCTGAGCATTAACTACCTTTGTGATGAAGTGCATCTAAATGGCATTATGGCTAGTGGAAGAGACATGCAGACAAGCTGGTAGAGAATTTTTAGGCAACATAAAACAAGCTATGGCACAAAAATAAATATATCACTATAGCAATTGTTTGAAGGCATGTTGTATATGCATATTCAATGACTGCATATTATCAAAGTGTCTGTTGCCAAAATGGAAAAAAAAAAATACCCCCAGATGGAATCGTGCAAGCCCTACACGTAGTGTACCATGGCTGTGTCTGCAGCTCCCCCTCGGCACTGCTCCTTGCATATTAATGAAGGCGTGCTACTGAGGGAGAGCCATATACATAGTTACTGAATCAATGTAAGGGGTGTGTTACAGTGCTCGGAGATGTGTAACACACCCCCTGCACTGTCAAAGTGCCAGATGGCACTAAAATATTAAGGAAGTTGACCAGTTCTGCAATATATATGTAGGGGATGTGGTACATATCCGTAACACACCCCCTGCACTGTCAAAGTGCCAGATTGCACTAAAATATTAAGAAATATATCTCCACAGCCAGTTCTGCAATGTATCAGCAAAACAATGAGGCAGGCGAAGGCACTGAAGGTCTGCAGTAGTAAAAATCACAAAATGCCAAAGAAAAAACTCCGCAGACCACCAGACTAAAACATCAGACCTTTATCCAAATGTGGTAAGCACACCTGTCATCAGACAAATTCCAAGAGTACAAACACACAATTTAAATAACAATTATCCAATCAAAAGTCAGAATTTTAAACTAATGATTTACTACTCTATAAAACAGGCTTTAAAGGTATAACCGCATTCAAACCTGAGCTTCTATCAGCCCCAAGTTCAATGATCCACTGTTTCTCACAGAACTCTGTATTACTAATCAGATCATTACTCCTGGGATTGATTTTTAACTACCTGTAGGGCCATAAAGCTAAAATGGTGTCCTGGATGTTTAGTAATATGCTGGTACAAAGCAGTATGCTTATCTTGCAGTCGTATGGCAGACAATGTCTCAAAATCCTATCTTTAAGGTTATAGGTAGTCTTCCCAACATAGAAAGAGGTGCAGCACTTGCACCTAGCCAAATATATCACATTGGTAGAATGACAGTTGGCTTGTAGCTTAGGAAAATATAACTTTTGACTTACTTTATGGACAAATCTACTATTATAAGAAATATACCTGCATGCTTTACAATGCACGCATGGGTAAGTGCCATGTTTACCAGTTACCCTAGCCTTACTCCTCTCTCTGTCACATTAAATTTGTTTCACATTCCTATTCCTTTTAAATATAAAGCTTGGTGCATCACCTACTATCCCCCTTAGCTGATCATCAGTCTGTAGGATTCTCCAGTTTTTACATATTATATTACAAATGCCACTAACATCACTACTATACTTAATGCATACATTTATGTTGTTCTTTCATTATTCTGATTTTTCAAATAAATAGATCTATTCTCCATATCCTTTCCTGAATACCATGGGGCTGCTCTAGTCTCTGTATACTGTAGACTATCAGTAACTACATTAGTGACTTCATTAAACTGATATCCTCTGTTAGTAAGCTGTGTAGTTAAATCACCTATCTCAGACTTTAGTTATCTGTCTTGTGTTCAAAGCCTAGATAACCTAAAAGTCTGACCCTTAAGAAAGATACAACAAACTTGTAAGTCCAACAAAAAATGCTCCAAAAAGCCGAGTAAGATCGAAAAACTGTAACGCAATTTTATTAAATAAATAAATGAAACAGCATTTTCGCTACCGCAAAAGCAGAAGCTTCATCAGCACTTAAAGAGCGCAAACTCACAATATTTAAAACCTTCAGTGGTGACTACCCATTGATGTCACTTCCTGAACCTATACAATTAAAATATATTAAAGCAAAATTTACATAACAAAAATAAAAAATATATCACTAGAATGCTACTGGTGTTAGATTCACCGGCGTATGAAATCTCCTCATTAAATGAACTGACAAGTACTTATAATAAAATCAAGGGGTACTTTAGGGACTTATATCTTGAAGGTAAAATTAATATTGATACCTACAACTTTATTGATATCTCTTACCCTAGGGTTCCAGTCATGTTTGGGATCCCCAAGATACATAAGAGCTTATCAGATCCACCTATGCGTGTGCTAGTGGATGGTAGATGTTCCATCACACATCCTTGTGCCCGCCTTATTGATAGTATCATTGGGAAATACCTGAAACTTATACCACAGATTTGTAAGGACTCATGGTCTTTTTTGAGCTTGATCAATGAAGTCCAATTTGATAGAGACCTTAATTTTTTGACCATTGATGTGGTGGATTTATATACCTCGATCCCACATGAGGAGGCTGTCGAATGGATTGAGCTTATTTTGCGGGAATGTGGTGCATCTAACAATGATATCACAGTGGTCACAGTGTTACTTGACATCATCCTTTCTTCCAATTTTTTCATTTTTGAGGAACACTACTACCTCCAAAAGAAAGGAATTGCAATGGGTTCTCCATGTGGTAGTAGTGTGGCTAACTTATTTGTAGCCTATTGGGAGAGGAAGTTTCTTTTTAACTACCCAATTTTTCAGGAGTGTTCTAAAATTTATACCCGGTTTCTAGATGACGTGTTTATGTTGATTAAAGGTGGTGAGGATGTGGCTTTGAATCTCATTTCACATATGAACGCCTCAACAGAATTTCTAAAATTCACACACCACTTCTCGACTTCTGAGATTGACTATCTCGATGTCCAGTTAGTTAAGGACACCAGTAACAACAGATTCTGTTCATCCATTTTTAGGAAGGCAACTTATTGCAATTCCTTCTTGCATTTTTCAAGTTGCCACCCATGGAAGCAGAAGCGTTCCATTGTCAAGGGCCAACTTGTCAGGGCTGCCCGTATGTGCAGCACAGACTTTGCCTTTGACAAAGAGTGTTCCTTCCTAATGGACATGTTCTTGAACCGAGGGTACCCTGAAAGCCTGATTGTAGACTTAATAGCAGAAGTGTCATTTAAACGTTTGAATGGCACTTATTTACCACTGCTTGTCCCTAATTTGCAACCGTCTCCGGCTGAATCTTTTTCTAACACACCATGTGCCTTGTTGGCTCCAACCCCGGATATTGATGGCAACTTTGAGGGTTCTAACTTTTCTACCAGCTTCATTTCCTCCTTCAATACAAATTCTGGGTTTCTATGTTCAATTGTACGGAAGAATTGGTATTTTATTACCAATTCTGGTTTACATGAGAGACTGGGGGTAACTCCCCTATTTACATTTAGAAGAGGGAGTAACCTTAAGGATTTGCTACAGAGAAACAATGCTGTTGTCCTTATGGTTAGACAAAAAGGCACTCATATTTGTGGGTGTTGCAAATGATGTAGATACCTCCGGGTAGGGAACTCTTTTTCTATAGGGAAAAGGAAGTACTTTATTAACCATAAGATTAATTGCAACACCAGATCTATTGTCTACTTAGCTTTTTGTGAATGCTGCCCTGCATTTTATGTTGGTAAAATGGACCAGCAATTCCGTGACCGTATTTACCAACATATTTATGCTATTAAGAGCAAGAAAAGTGATAATGCTCTTTCTAAACACATTTTGAGTAATAGTGGTCATAGTTTTCAATTTATGGCCATTGACAACATTAAGCTTGACATCAGGGGTGGGCCCCAATCTCTAATTTTAGAGACCCGTGAGTTAGAGTGGCAACTCCAGTTAGATGCCTTCTCTTACCCCGGACTCAACGACAATTGCAATATTGCTTCCATTTTAAAGTATAGGAGCTATCTTAGGTAACTTGTTGTTTATCTTGTCAGGTTTCTAATTGGCCCTTTCAAGTGATTTCTTACATGCTTTTTAGTTTAAAATTATATCTGCCTGGTTGTTATGGGTAGGGATGTCCATGTACCTTTCTTGTAATTGCTAATAGAATTTTTAATTAATTTTAGATATCTCTTACATTGACTTTTGTACTATCTGCCTTTATATAGGCAGGGTTTCATGTCCGGTTGTGGCAATTTGCTTGTTACATTTTTAAATAATTTTTATCTTTGTTATGTCAATTTTGCTTTAATATATTTTAATTGTATAGGTTCAGGAAGTGACATCAATGGGTAGTCACCACTGAAGGTTTTAAATATTGTGAGTTTGCGCTCTTTAAGTGCTGATGAAGCTTCTGCTTTTGCGGTAGCGAAAACGCTGTTTCATTTATTTATTTAATAAAATTGCGTTACAGTTTTTCGACCTACTCGGCTTCTTGGAGCATTTTTTGTTGGACTTAAAAGTCTGACCCTTGGTTATATTATTAAACATATAGCCATGGTTTCCTAAACATTGAGTATTGAATTTATTAAAAATATCACATTCTAACTTAACATCTAAAAGAATCAATCTCTGTATATGAAGTACAAGCAAACACAGGAGGGTTATGGCTGACAAAGTTTGCAGATGACTGCAAACTGGGCGCCGTAGTCGAAAACACATCTGACACAGATATCCTTCAGAAGGGTCTCACAGAAACGGATAACTGGTGCCAGAGCCATGGCCTAAAGTTAAATGCCAAAAAATGCATAGTCATACCCTTCGGGAAAAACAAGGTTACCCCTAGCTACCATATAGGTGGCAATCCACTGAGCACAGAAGAAGTTATCAGGGACCTGGGGACCCAGGTTGACAGTAGCCTGTCATTCGACACCCATGTAGCTAAAGTAGTTAGGAAGACCTTCTACATTGCCCACCTTATCATGAAGGGATTCACATCTAGATCAAGGGAGGTCATAGTCTCCCTATACTCATCACTCATCAGACCAATGATTGCGTACAATGCCCCATTCGGAATGTATCTGACCCGACACTTGCAGCAGATGGAGAGGCCACAAAAGTTCCTCACCAAAAGGATAAAGGGTCTCAAAAATCTGTCCTATGCTGCCCGACTGAAAGAACTCCAGCTCTATTCAGTTGCTTACCGCTTGCTCAGAGGTGACCTGTGCCTGACATACAAGGCCATGTCAAACCCAGATTTCATGAATATGCTTCACCTCAAAAAATCTAGATCCGTCAGAGCCACAAGGGCGGGAGACCTAAACCTCGACACGGCTATTAATAGGATGTGCTGGAGGGATAGATTCATCACCCAAAGACTCCCTATGCTGTGGAACAAAATCCCGGTATATGTGAGGCAGAGCACCTCACTGGCCTTGTTCAAGAGAAATCTTGACCAATGGATGGGAGATTGCAGATATACCCCAGGGATTACCTCAGTGTCACTGCTCGACAGAGGCACAGCAAAATAATGGGTATAGTTCCCCATACTAAAGGGGTGCCGTAAGCCACAAAACTATGGGCTAGGCTTGTAAATGCCCTCGGGCAGATAGCCTAGTATGAACCTATGAACCTATGAACCTATTTCAATGTAAAACGTAGAAAACTGGTCATAGACTGTAGATATAAAACAAATTCCCTCAATGCGTCTACTGTACCGGTCCATAATAGGAAAACATCATCCACAAATTGAGTGTAGAAAACCAAAAAATTCTCTCCACTCATGATCTGTTTTCATTAAGACCTCTTCTTCCCAATACTCCAGCACTAAGTTGGTGTATGAATTCGCACAGGGGGTGACCATAGCTACTCCCGAGTATTGCCAGTAGTACTACTTTTCGAAGATAAATACATTATTTTCTAATATAGCTTCCAACAATGACGTTATCTGTAATATTGTTTTCCTGTTTATACAACTATGTGTCCATATAAATTGCTTAACAGCCCTTATGCCATAAGCATTAAATTCTGTAAATCTAGAGTAACTAGCATCAAACATTCATTAAAACTCTTACCTGCTAAAAATTCATACAGAGAAATCAAAAAATGGCAGTATCTTTCAAAATGCTTAGAATAGAGGGCACTATTGGTCTTAATTTAGAGTCAACCCAAAAGGAACTAAGTTCATTGCCTGACACTATAGATCATAGGGGTGGATCTATTGCATTCTTATGTATCTTTGGCAATGCTTTAAATATTGGCAACACTGGGTGCTCTACAAAAATAAAGCCAAAACTCTTATCAGAAATAACATCACATTCCCTTAATTCATTAAAGACAGTATTAACACATGTGATAGTATTCTTCACCTCAGATAACGTAATGCATACATACGTTTCTTCTTTCTGAAGCATGCATTTAACCTTATTCACATAATATGTAAAATCCATTAAAACAATAGCATCACCCTTAAACGCAGATCTTAGCATAATTTCTCTGTTATTAATCAATTAATCCAGTGCTTTCCTTTCTTTCAAACACAAATTCTGGAAGCATTTACTCTTATTAGAATACTGAAATAGTCTAATCTTATCTTTACATATCCTAATAAAAGTTTCAATCACGGGATTATTTGGTGGAACATACATGCTGGTCTTTCTCAAATTGCCCACACTAGCATCCACATTCAATCCATTACCAAACATTTGTCTCAGTTTTAAATTTCTGCAAAATTGTTTCAAATCTAAGACAGCATCTGCATATCTTTTTATTTATTTATTTATTTATTTTTATTTTTAGTATCTAAATATCTTGACCACTCTGTTGGAACAAAATTCAATGCCTTGTTAAGTACATGATACTGCAAAAGAGACAGAATAAGGCTAGATAGATTGTACACCAGTCCAACAATACCTGTAGTCAAATGGAAATCTTTCTCCATTTGCATTCTCTGCTTTCTGCATGTTGACTCTGTCCATTTTCCTGTAACTCCTGTTTCTTTTCATTCTTCTTCCTTACTGGAACCAGCAGCTGTGGAAAAAACAGTTGGGAGTACAAAGTCTTGGGTTTGGCTCCTAACCCAAGATCCAACATAACTGCTGCTGCCTTGTTGGATACGGCACCATAACTAGACCCCTTGGTGCCGACTTGGCTTTCTGTTGCCCCACTCACAGCTAGAAGAACTTCCAGTGATGCCTCTCTCTCTCTCTCTCTCTCTCTCTCTCTCTCTGACTCCACATTACTCTGCTGCAATTGGTTATAAGCCACCCCTGTAGAGGAAGCTATATTGGTCAATGTTGCTTCTTCATTTTCCTTAGTTGGAACAGGTACTTTAGTACTATGTACCTATTTGCTCCTGTCAATTCCTTCTCGGACCTTCAGCCACAAGAAAATATTACTAAAGTCCAGGAAGTCTCTGTTCAACTTCCTTATTTTAACTTGTAGTTTTGTATCAAAGGCACTGACTGCACAGTATAGTCAATCCAATTTAAGTAGCTAACACTCACTAGGAGACTTTCTTTGAATCTCAGCTTGGTGCTTCTCTATAGACTTAATCAACTGTTGTTCCTTGGGGATGAAATATTCAATGAGCAGTTGCATATATTTAAAACTAGTCTCAATATTAATTTCTTGCCAATGAGCCAGTAACTCTGGGTGAATGTCTCCATACATACGCATACATAAAACCCTCATTACCCGAGGCACTACACAAAAATGCATGCAGGCTTCCAAATGGAAGTGCTGCCATTGTAGTCTTTTAAGTCTATACAGTTCATTCTCACACACCATAAATAATTCCATGAAGGACTCAATTGGGAGTACAAAGTCCTTAACTAAAGTTGTATCAGCATTTATTCCATTGTCCTTTGTGAGTTTCACCTTCATAAGAGGGTTGTTCTCCATCACAGCCAGTTTCCTCATCCTCTCATAAAAAGTCCTTGTTACTGGTGTAGCAGGATTATGCTCAAGTTCTAATGGATCATTAACAAGATTAGCCATGCGTGCCTGATACCTTGCAAAGCCAGAAGAGTAAAACAATGAGGCAGGCAGAAGGCACTGAAGGTCTGCAGTAGTAAAAATCACAAAATGCCAAAGAAAAAACTTCACAGACCACCAGGCTAAAACATCAGACTTTAATCCAAATGTGGTAAATGCTTTCAGGATACACCCTTCATCAGACAAATTCCAACAGTACAAACACACTATTTAAATAACATTATCCAATCAAAAGTCAGAATTTTAAACAAATTGTCTATGCCTCTTTAAAACAGGCTTTAAAGGTATAACCACATTCAAACCTGGGCTTCTATCAGCCCCAAGTTCAATGATCCACTGTATCTCAAAGAACTCTGTATGACTAATCAGATCACAACTCCTGGGCCATAAAACTAAAAAAGTGTCCCAGATTTAATCAACTGCATGTAGGAATAGTAACACCCTGTATATTAAAGAAGGCGCACTACTGAGGCGTGTACTCAGTTACTGAATCAATGTAAAGGGTGTGTTACAGTGCTCGGAGATGTGTAACACACCTCTTGCACTGTCAAAGTGCAAGACAGCACTAAAATAGTAAAGTACTCGACCAGTTCTGCAATGTAAATGTAGGGGTGTGTGTTACATTTGCATAACACCCCCCCCCTGCACTGCCAAAGTGCCGGACAGCACTAAAATATTAAGAAATGTATTTCCATGGCCAGTTTTGCAATGTATATGTAGGGGGTGTGTTACAGTGTCTGTAACGCACCCCCTGTACTGTCAGAGTGTTCGGGTGGCAGTGAAACTAAAAGTGAAAATGTATTGTCCTTTTCATTTGTTAATTGTTTTTATTATTTTTGTTTTGTGTGTGTGTGTGTGCGCGTGTGTGTGTGTGTGTGTGTGTGTGTGTGTGTGTGTGTGTGTGTGTGTGTGTGTGTGTGTGTGTGTGTGTGTGTGTCTGTGTCTGTGTGTGTGTGTGTGTGTGTGTGTGTGTGTGTGTGTGTGTGTGTGTGTGTGTGTGTGTGTGTGTGTGTTTGTGTATTTGCCCAGCATGGTGCTTAGCAACAAACACATGTCAAACATCTAAAAATAGAAACCGGATGGTTTTAATTTTTTGCCCACGAGGTCAAGTTTAAGCATAGTTGAGTAGGTTTGTGTGACGCGTCACTTTGCTCAGCAATGCATAAACATAACAAAGAGCTATATATAACTGTATAGCTGAAATTGCCACATCCAAGTTAGCTGAATGGTTAAAGTCAGGGATTTGTGTGCAGTAGGTGCACCATTCGAATACCTAGACGGACCATTCAGCTTTTACATTGCAAAGCATTTCTATATGCATTTTTTTTATTGATGTTGTTACTGATATTTGTTAACAGGCTTAGTGCAACTGGCCCAGAATCCCAGTGTCAGTGGAGATAAGAGGTGAAAACCTCCAGCCAAACATTAGTGTCCAATACAGTACAGTCACACCTCAAAGTAACATAATTAAAGTACATTGGTTTATCTCATGTAAAGTAACATACATACACATAATAATATGTGGGGGTTGTGGGTTGGCATAATGGTTAAGGTGTTTTCTTTACAAACACAAGGTGCAAGGTTTGATTCTCAAATGGGAAAATTGACTAGACTTAAAATGGCCCACAAGGGCAGTTAGTCTAGTACTGACCTATGAACCTAATAAAATATCAATAATAAGTAATTAATGTCAATATATATATATATATATATATATATATATATATATATATATATATATATATATATATATATTATTTAAAAATCTTGTTTGCCCTTGGCTACATTTTGCTAAGCACTGCTAAGCCAAGATAAGCAATGCTTAAACAGGACCTGTCTTAGCAATACTTAGCAATGCTCAGTTCTGCTTAACTGGTCTGAGCATTGCTAAGCAGCCCCACTTTAAGCAGTTCTCACTTCAGTTAATCATGTTTGTGCAGTGCTAAGTGGAGCTAAGCATTTTTAAAAATGGTCAGTGGTGGCAAAGGGTGGGAAAACAGCGCTATTTAAACCAAACAGGTAGGAATACAGCCAGAACTTGTTGGAGTTTATCACTGCAGGAACTATGGCTGGAGTCAGAGAGGGAGTGCACTTTTGGGCACAGTGCTGGGGCATGTTGGAGTCCAGGGTCATGGTTGGGCTCCTCATCAAAAACCATGATGACAGACTTCTGCAGAGCCAGTACCAGGGCTCTGAATATAAGTCTGAGGCCTGGGTCATCTAGCACATGACCTCACCACTGCTACTGGAATCCCCTGCACTGATGAACAGGTGCATCATCATTATGATAACCTGAAGTGAAGGAAGGGGGGACTCTTGGCCCAAATGATCCAAGATGCTCAAGACCGGAATGCCCCAGAATTTTGTAAGTATAGGAACTGGTGGTTTATCAAATTGTAGTATGAATATCTGATAGACAGGTATGCATAAAGGTGTGTTTTCTCCCCCACAGCTGCAGTGGAGAGGGCTCACAACTTGGAGGCCCATGCAGGGTGCCTAGCGAGGATGTGCCTACAGTGTGGTGAGTATAGATCTAGCTTGCAAAATATAGTACTATAAATAAGAAAGAGTACATTGGTGACTGCCAGTAGGTATAGTCTGTTCTGAGTACACTGCAAAGAATGTGTTCTTAGACCCAGAGTGATATAAATGAGAAATGCCAGGTACTGTGCAATACAGATGAAGGCATCAAACATGCTACTAATGATGATAAAAAGCAAATACTATAGTAATACTGTGCAGGAATGATATAAGTATATACTGTATTAATACTAAGGATCTTGTAATAAAGTACACCGTGATTGAAAATGTGAAGGTAATAAATGAGGTTCATTCAATATCTACAGGATAGACAGTACAGCTGCAGTCAGACTTGTGAATAAAATTAACCACTGTGTCATGTCACTCTCAATAAAGCTTTTTTTACAGATGCTCCACAACAAATATGGCTATGACACCATGAAGTGACTGAAGTTTGGCCGGTAAAGAACTGTTATGCTAAAGTGTAGATGTGGAGCTGTGCAACAAGATAGAATGCAATGTGATATATGTTCTGCACTAAGATCTGAACCTTGAATAGTAATGTGTAAGGTATTATAGTGTTATTCCCTTAGGATTGTCTTGTGTTAACCTTTGCATTTCAGCTATATGCAATCCTGAATGTAGGTACATTGATGCAGGCAAGTATGACACTGTAATAGCTGTAGACTGCAAATATACCATCTGCAAATATATATGGGTCAGCTAGGCAACCCAACACCCCAGTATGGTCTGCACAGATCACACATATTACCATCCACTAGGCGTTAAATGTGTACATCTGCATTCCTACTATTGATATACACCACCTATTATCTCTATCATGCATGAATCTCATGCATGTATGTTCAACTGTCACTGCAATCTTCTGTGACACTTTACCTATATTACCAGGTGAGACTTTGGCACCAGGTGAGCTTTAGGTATAAATCAATCAACCAGCACACAGCAGTGGCCCAGTAGCTCAGTGTGATAAGCAATACATATGTCATTAATTTTCCACACACAGACCAGGCTTTGAATCCAGAGACCAGTACTAAGATGTATTTATAGTAATGGACAAGTAGTTGTGACTATTTATAGAAACAGTCATACAGTGTTAACATATATTTTCTCAACAGGACTTACAGGTAAAGAAATGTCTGTAGTAGCTGTATGAAAGGTATACTAGCAGTCTGCGTCCAGATGTAAGAGTGTGTAAACAGCAGTGCACAGCAAGTTGATAAGACTCCATTAAATAAAATGTCATGAAATACACTAGTATTCCAACTGAATTACACAAATTAAATGTTCTACTGGTGGTACGGCTGCATGCCTGGTGCATTTGTGAATGTGTACTGATAGTCCAACCCTATGCCTATGAATGACAGCAGGATAGGTATATACTCCATGCACTGTGCATGATACATGTCTCTCAAGTGTCACGCTGTCATGGCTAGTGATCACTGTTGCCAATAACCTTGGACACAGATATAAATCCAGTTGAAGTATGGCAGTAGCACACTCACACATCAGTGCAGGGTACACCTTGTTAGTCATATATGTTACCCTGACATATACAAGTCCCCTGTAGTTATGTACCTATAGTTCTTACAAGTTTTCCCATACCATGCCATGTCGACAGCTTGAGAGGTATGTTCATGCTAAAGAAACTGTAGGCCACATGTAGATATATTGTAAGGGCAGACCTGTAGAGTACTGAGCAGTACTGTTGTGAAAAATAGAGCATATGCAGCTGTTGATGGAATGCCCTCCCCCCAACCCTTATCTTAATCACAAATTATTATTCTTATACTGTGGGTATGGTTTCATTTCCACATATGTTGTTCTCAAAAACCTAATGTTGGGCCTTGTGTTGTATTATTGGTTATATATTTCAATGGTTGCATACTGTCATACCTTATTGAAATTCCACTGTTGTTGGCCTTTTGCTGTAACTGTTACTGGCATACTGTTACAATAATGACTGTTATTCCATTTATGACTGTGTTCCATATGCTATGCAATTCTATTGTTCTAGGTTAATTGGAACACCCATGCATGCTGTTGCAACTAACATTGAAATGTTTTGTTCATGACTAACCAATACACTTTGACAAACCTCAACACCATAGTACATTTGGGTAGGCTGATCCCAGCAGATTCACCTGTCCCTCCTCATTTAACCATAGCACCGGGTCCCAGTACGTCTGGGATCCAACCTAGAGCTGCCTCCTCTGCTGGTCCTGCACCACCCTTGGGTGGAACCACCTAAGGGGATGGGGAACATCCCTCCCCCAGGCATGGGCATGGAGAGGATCCTGTCACCTGCCATCAGTTTCCAAGGATGGTGCGCCTGGTCATCTAGCAGGATTTGGATGACTGTGCCAGATTGAGGGCAGACTGGTGCACCTCATGGGATAAGCCAGTCCTGGCACCCAGCCCCCAGCACAGCCACCTTCAGAGCCATGAAGGGGCAGTAGAGTTGGGGATCTCAGTCCCACTGTTGCCATCTGGGGGCACTTGGTGCTATGATTCCCAACCTCCAAGGTGTTTACCCCCCCTCATGTGTCATACACTGCCCCTGTCTGCTGTCTTGTCTGTCTGCAAATGCAATCTCTCCTACAGAGCTTACCTCTTCAAACATACCTACAACCCTTTCCCAACATCCCACACTCACCTTAAAAAATGGGCATCTGTCCCCCCCAAAATTTTGTCCCATACATAGCTCCATTTCACAACCACATACACTGCTATGAATCAATTATCTCATCAATTAATCAACAGTTATGTCACCCACACCCCTCCCTGAGGGGTGTGTGGCTCCAAATTCCAAATTGTCTACATCATGCATAGCTGTTGCTGAACAAGAAATGGAGAGCTATGGTCCTTTCTTACACCTGTCCTGCACATCCCTAGCTGCCTTTCATATTGTTTTTCCCCATATTTGCCCCATTTCACCACTTTCCTATCACCCCTTTTTTCTTTTCTTTTTTTGGAAATAGAGTGAGTTTAACTGGGGATAAGTACCGCTTAGAATTGCGGTGTGGCATGCAAACCCATGAAAATCCACTTAAACCTGCTTTAATCACCTTATCTGATTCAGACAGTGTTCTGACCAGCAATATAATAACTAATCCTGCCAAGTCTCAAACACAGGACCCTTTGATCTACAGTCACAGCAACACACCACTAGGCCAACTCAGCTGTGGGGAGTTGCTGCTGCTTTTGTAAATATATCATGCAGTACAGTGATGTAACATTAGGGAAAAAAAGGCACCCCTGTCATGTCTTGAAACTAGGAACCTCTGAACTACACTGAGAGCAACATACCACTAGGCCAACTCAGCTCTGGAGAGCTGTTGGTGTTTTTACAAATATATCCTGATTACCACTAACATTACTTATGTAATGTGATAAATGACAGTGTACGTCGACCTGTGATGGAGGCATTGCACTAGTACACAGCCAAAGACATGTTGATGGATTGACAGGAGACATACAATATCAGGTACAGCTGACAACTGCACAGATTGTTGCAGAATACCACAGTTTTGTCACCTACTTATGACATGGTAGTCATCAAACCTATTCTGTGTGCTGAAGTACTGGCAAGGCGGTCCAGCTTGATTTTACAAAAGCATGACAGACAGGTCAATGTCACACTTCATAGCCACCCAAACAGACATGTCCATGCCAATCCAGTGTAACATACTGTATGCATTCACATATGTCTTGCAAATACACCTCCCTTAATAATTACTCGATATTTCTATTTGTTACATTCCTCGCATGTCTGACATCTGGACACCCATAGTTCAGGCCCACATTCCAGTCTGTTGCACAACAACTACATACTTGTCAATACAGCCTAGACATAACTGAGCCCTGCAATTCCCAGCAGAACTGATTGCTACCACCACAGTCACTGCCACCCACAGTAGCATGTCAAAGGCCTGGATGGTGGGACACATGTCATAAATATAAATATGTGTCCTAAATGTCCCCCTACCACTCTCTGGATGGTACTACTACTTAAAATATGTACCAGAGGCACACGCCACACTGGGCTGTTATTGGTACCCTCAGCCTGGCCAGTCAGTGACACTGCTCCCTCACTGACATATACAGCTTATTGTCCACCAATCTCTTCACAATGCCCAGTATGACTGCTGGCCAGGATGCAGCAGCTGTGGCCTGCTACACATGCAGCAATGTGTTCTGCTACCTGCTACAGATCTACCACACCTCCCAAACACCTAGAACAGGGCATCCACACAACAACCATACATAAAGGATTTGGGGGGATGTGCAGGTGACAGGGACATGTGTCATAGTCTTCCCCTACAAACATACACAGCTGATTGACCAGCATCAACTGCAGTAGCATGCACAGTCAGATAAAAATGATATATCACACTCACATCTGCCTGTCTCCTTACTATCCACAACACACATTGTTAAACAGTAAACTGCCAGAGAATCAGAAAGTCTATTAATAATGGCTAAACACAGCATGCAAAACTGTGAACATACCACATCAATCCAAACAGTGAACAGTAGTTCTACCTACCCTCTGTGATGCTGTAGCTCCCACACTTCAATAATGTCCTCCTCATAGACCAGAAAAGGGCCAAGGCCTACATGAAGGCCTTAATTATAGCTCTGTGCTCCCATGCCATTGGCTAATGGCAATGCAACCCAGCTGTTCTGCATGCTATTAGCAAGTGTGAGTCACAGATTGGTGTATAAGCAATCAACTGTTCATGAGCATTACCTACAAAAGGCAAGTTGCTGCCTATGGTATAGTGGTCTGTGATTTAATTCATGAACACAGACTGTGATTTCCAAAGAAAAATACCACTGGAATTCTGTTCACAAAGGAGTACAGCAGTATACCAAGTATCTCATACAGTTAACCATGTAATGAAATGCAGATGTGGGGATGCAGTCATGGGAAACAGGAAAGTCAACAGTAGGTCTCAACAACATATCTTGGAATGAGATTTTGCTGTTAGTCTACTGTCCAGCACCTACAGTCTTGCCTTTTGGCTCTGTCTGCAGTGACATAGATTGCAGCTCTGGCCCCTGAGTACCCCCAGTAATGGTCAGCCCACATAGAAATACTACTGGATTGTCTGTTGTACAATAATGACAGCAATTACTCGTGGATAGAGCTGGCATATCACATCATGTAGTGTCATGAGCCCCTCTCGGTCTGTGAATATCATGCAGGGTTAGTTCAAAGACTGTCCAGTTGTCCATGACTGTTCCCACCATACTCTGGCTAGGTCACTGTGTACTCCACACCTGTATCTCATTACCTGACAGCCATGGGTAGCTTACCTGGTGACCCCCTGCAGCAGGACAACAGGTTACAGGCAGTAGTAGTGAGGCGACACAGGTTCCATCTCAGCAACAGTGTGTACATATTGAGCAAACAGTGTAAAGGAATGAATACAGTACCAGATATTAATGTACCGTTACTGTGTTCCGAGGGGGTCTGGCATGTCACAGACACATTCCCCTCACTCTGGGGACACCCATTACATATTGTCTAACTGGTTTCCAGACATCCACATTTGTCTGGCATGGGGTCCACATATATCAGGCACAAGTACACATTCTGCAAACATCTGGGTGCTGCAGATGTCAGACACCTATGACAAGGAAGCCCTACACCACATATGCACTGCTCTCAGTTATTGTGTAGCACAGATGTTGCTGTAATGTCCACATGCACTTGTAGTACCACCACTCACATAGCTCTCAGATGTTGACTGTATGACATGGTAATGTAACATTGCCCATAGGGGGCACACCACAGTCGATGGTAGTGATGGGTGTGGACACATACAGTCTGTCACAGCATACAGGCCATAATTGGTATACCTAGGACAATATGAGGTTAGTAGACCAAGAGCTCTGAGCTCCCATATGCCTAGGCCACATGTTAGCTCATGTGTATTCAAGGCAGCACCTGATGCCCAGTCCGACAGGGACACAGGTGGTATCCCAAGGGTGTATGTGCGGTTACCCATCCAGTTATCCAGGGTCTGCCTGCAAAGATGTAAATAGCTAACCTGCCTGATGTAGACAGGGTAACTATTCCACTGCAGGGTGAGTGTGTGGAACACACATTTGAGCCATCAAGAAGACCAGTTGATGTCGCACATTAGGTTGAGGGTGTGTGTGTGTGTGTGTGTGTGTGTGTGTGTGTGTGTGTGTGTGTGTGTGTGTGTGTGTGTGTGTGTGTGTGTTAATAGAGTGGTGCTTGAGTTGCACATGTAAAGCAGGGCCAGCAATGTAGAGTCCGTGATTGCCTTGCATGTCAGACAGACGTAACCTCTGATGAGTATTATGCCACTGGGTAGAGGGTTGGGCTTATAGGGTTCCTATTACTTGATCAAACGTTTAGGTTAGCAAATACCTAAACACTGATCTGGTAATAGCGAAAGCAAAAAAAACGCAAATGGACAATTTAACACAGGGAAAGAATTCCCTTGTCAGTTATGTGGATTTTTCCACTGTAGAGTGATCTCTGAGTTGGTATATTTAGTTAGGGGGGGTGGGGGTGGGGGCAAAGCCCATCCACTTTATTTGATTTTTTTTTTTTTGCAGCCGAGGGAATTCATTTCCAAAGTTAAATCGGCCATTCACCGTTTTAATTTTTCGATATTACCAGGTCGACGTTTAGGTATTTGCTAACCTAAACTTTTGATCAGGTAATATAGACACAGGCTTGTAGCCTATCTGTATATAGTAGATGTTTGAGGCCCTGGTACTCCCTGGTGGGGAACCTTTTTGATGTCACCAGCTGCTGCATGTGCTGTGTAAGGTGAATGACAAACAGGGCATTTTACACAATAATGGGCCTTATTGTGTGGAATATAGGGATGTTAGGACCCTATGTCCCTGGATGACATACCTGTAGGTATGAGGTGGCCCATGTAGAAGATTTACTAAACAACAGAAGCAAGATGGTGGTGAAATGTCATGTTGCCATCGACCTGTGTGCACAGATCCCACATGACTGATTGCGAGCCTAGGATGTTGTTAGTACTGTGATATTATGTGGGGATGTCACTTCCACAAAGGGTTTACCACTGCATGTTGTGGTATGTGCCACTAGTTACAGGTCAACTGCTTGGGGTGCAGTCCCCTATATGGACTAGTTGGGTCATGTCAGCATGCCAGTATGCTACCCTTATGGTAACATATGGTGTGATGCATACTTGGGAGCATATATCTATTATGGCAAGATGGGTTATAGTGTCAAAGACTTTTTCCAGGCCAAAGTAGGCAGTGTGCACTGTGAAAACCCATCCACGAGTTTGATGATTGTGTCAAAGAGGCTAAGTGTAACAATCATGACCCCTTCCTTGACAAAGCCTAACTGTGCATGATGGAGTTTGTGGAGGTCGCCAATGTCCTTGTTAATGAGGTATACTATGAACTGTGCTTTGGCCTTGCAGAACAGCTGAGTTAGGCTGATGGGTGTATAATGTGACAGACTGGTGGGCGCACCACCTTACTCTAAAAGAGTGACAGTGGCTGCCCTTCACATGGCTAGGACAATGGCATTAATCAGGTCTCCTTTGAATACAGTGGCTTATGTTGTTGCAAGGTTATGCTTGGAGTCATGTAGGATGCATCCTGTCATGTTATAGGCTCCCATTATGGATGTATACCATGACTTTCACATGGCAGTGATGACCTGCCCCCTACATGTAGGAGAAGGGGTCAGGTATTGTGGACATCCTGATGTACTGATGGGGGGACAGGTGGTGAAGCATACACTGACTCTGTCAGGCATCAATTATGCTATACCTACAGTACTGTTATAGCTGGTGTCCTTGACCACCAAAAGTGAGCAGATTTAGGTACTACTTGTGATGTTGCAGACATATAAGCAGAACAGGAGATGTTTGCCTGTACTGGATGGCAACAATGTTGGGTCTGGGCTTGCTGTGCAGGTTTCCAGGAGTGATCCCATTCGCTTGCTCATACTAACAACACATTGCTTGTAAATGGCCAACTGCAGCTAGTTTGTCCCAGACAGTGGTACATCATCCCTGTTATAGACACTTATCCACAGACAGGTATACAAATCCTTGCAGAGGATGATGTAGTCCTGTCAGGTATACCTGACTCCATGTATCTACAGAAATGCACATCTAGTACATGTGTGTGTGTGTATCGGTGGCAGTCCCTACAGAGGGGGTTTGGGGCTGTGAAGCTGTGTATACCACCCCCCAGAAGGCTGTATTCCATGTTGGAGATGTATGTATGTGTCACCCTAGCTAGATGGGTATTGTGGGAGATGGTGACTGCAAACATGATTGCATGATGGTTGCTTTGACATGGAGGATAAAACTGTAGGGATGCTGCAGGGGTAACCTGTGTTGTGTAATATCCACTGCAACACACCTTTGCCCCATGTGGGGGTAGCCCATAGCTGCACCAAGGTTTTTGTAATTATGCTATTGATAGTTCTCTGGCCATTTGTGTACTCACATGGGTACATCATCCAGTGTATGTTTGGGTCATTCAAGTGACCCAGGATCAGGGTACTGACAAAAATCACAATGCAGTTGTGGATGGTCCATATCGGCAGGATGGGCTTCCTGGTCATATGTGGTGGCCAGTAGCTAGATATGATTTGAATAGGTGTGTTGCCAATGGTGAACTGCCCCTGTGTTGTCCCCTGTGCATCCCACTGCCTGTACAGTGTGGAGGTGTGTATGTGTCTCATATATACTGAAATCACATGTACCATGCTGTTTCCACCCACACTTTGAGGGTATGATAGGATGGTTGATGAGGTAATGCTGGGGTGATCTCTGAACTTGTGAACCGTGTGTGTGTGTGAGGTGGCACAGATGTCAGCATTTTCCTGGGTTAAGAATGCTTAAAGTCTTACACTGAGGGCTGATTCATGTGTAGACATCTAGGGTGTAGCAGTATGGCCTTCAATGTGTGCTGCGCTGACAAGTGTATGTTGGTACTTATTACCTCACCACTTTCCCTAACAAAGGTACTATGGGGGTGGTGAGAATCATAGCCAGATGTCTGAAGGCCAGTTGAGACAGATGGAGGCCATCTGTTGTACAGCATCATGATCTGTTAACCATACCACCCCTGGCTCACAGGTACTGGAACCCCCTGCAATATCACAGGATAAAAGGCCACATGTTAGAGGCAATCATTTCCCGAATGTCTTACAGCATCGGTCTGGGTGACAGTGAAATGCTACATAAGGCTAGGGACATATCTCTGTAGGACATCAGTATGCTCAATCATGTCTCAGTGCACATAGTCCAGGGAAGTATATTGCAGGTCAGGCATGGCAACATGGAGTGTGACAAACCACTGACAGTAGCTGTTGGTGAGATACAGCAGTGTGTATGCAATATAGCAGAGTCTGTCACCTGACACACAAGTAACTGTAACTATCCAGACATACAAGCAGGTGAGAGGCACATCAATGTGTCTCACAATGGAGTTTCTTATGTGTAACATGTTTGATATGTGTTCATGCCTCCATGACTGTGGGACACAGGTGTGTGGCCATATGTGATATGTGCTGTGTATGTCTGTGACATTCACATGTGGCTTTGCCTTGGAGGTCTCCTTTGTTTGTGGATGTGTATGTTGAGGTCCACTGCATATGTGTTTGTGTGTGTGTGTGTGTGTGTGTGTGTGTGTGTGTGTGTGTGTGTGTGTGTGTGTACACGTGTTGTGTAGGTGTGGGTGGTGTGTGAGGTATGTGAGGTGTACTTATTGTGTTGACAACCTGTTTGGGGGCATATATGTGACCCTGACAGGGTGAGAGCATGGACTGCACATTACTAATGACATTGCATCTCTCACACAGTATGTTCCTCGGTGGTGTTTTTAGATGGTTGTTCATCTGTGTACATGAGGCAGGTATTTCACTGTGCCAAGACACCCATATCAACCACACTGGCAGGGGGAACTGTAGGACATTGGTCAGCCATATAATCCAGAATGTGATGGAGGAAGGCCAGGCAGACCTGAGGGGTTGGGTCTACAGCCCAGGTGCATACTACAACAGTAGGAGGCTGGCACCACAGCATACCATGTAGACAGGCTATGGACAAACAGTAAGAGGTGCAACAGGTAAATGCATCTGAACACTTCATAGCACATGCAGCATGTAGCATGAAACATCAGGATCAGGAGGGCAATGCATGATGCATTGCTACTATGTTGCAGATAGCCACATACATACTGTGGTGATAGATGGTGGTGTATGATGTTGGAGTTACTGGTGGGTAGTGGCAGTAGATGTGGATGTGCAGGGTGTGTATATAATGGTTAGCACTGTATGCGGTCCTGTGATGTGTTCCCTACTTCATGTCTTTCAGGTGGCCTGTATAGACATTGCAATCCACCTTTCTCAGAAGCTGAGACTGCTGTCATTATTGATGCCCTGAGACTCCATCACCAGGTGCTGTTGACAAGGACCCACCATGACCAGCAACAACACGCTGCACTGTGGGCAGACCTCATAGCAATGTTGAATGATGTGGGCCACCACAACAGGAGCAATGAACTGGTCCGACACTGTGCTACAGATATAATACATCATGTATGGCAAAGGGCTGCAGCTGTGGCTGGGGACTGTGCTGAGACCGGGGGAGGGAATACTACACAGCCCCTACTCTCAGCTATAGAGGAGTTCCTGGCAAACCTGGGTGCAGCCACCAGCTCACAAGAAACTATCACAACATATGTCATGGAGGTGGGTGGCATAGATTCCACAGCCAATGAGCATTCGGGTAAAACTCCACTGGTCATCACATTAGTACTGTAGGATTCATACTGGCAGCTTCTGCATACCTGTACACATATATCAGGTCAGTCTGCATTTGTGGGTAGTGTGTTGAAATGCTCACATGTGGACACATATTGTGAATGTCAGCAATTTGGCTAGCATCACAGTTTGTACTGTACATGTTGATAAATGCACATATTACCTTTATACCAAAGGCATATGTGTGTCTGCTGGCAATACCCCTCCCCCACAAACCCAAAGGTACCTCTGATGTGGCTGGGAACCATCATCCTGTAGGTGGTGAGTGTGGAACTGTCTTGTTATGGCTCATCTATACCTTAGGCATGTTAAGGGCTGCCAGTTTGCCATAGACACTATTGTTAAGCTTAGCTATATTGCAATACGTGCATGCTCAGTTGTGGTGTAGTTCACTACAGTGCATCACATTGGTAATCACAGTAGCATATTTGCAGGTGTTGTAACATATTAGAATGCATTTTTGTAAAGGTGTAGCCAGCCTGCTATACATGGGTGCATTACTATTATGTAAATGGGTGCACTGTGTTTTAGGTGAAGGTCCATCACATACTCTGACTTGTCACATATCTCACAGATGTATAGTATTAGCATCATTTAATGGACATAGCTGCACTGCCTGTTGTTGAGGGCCTGTTCAAAGTGTGTCTGTTCTGGTCTGATTGTGTGCTGTACATGGTATCAATCAGAAGGTGTGGTGTGGAACATCACCTGTATGTGTGTGGGTGTGGGGGGGGATCAGCAGACATTATTGTACAGGAATTAATGTAGTCATATTGTCTTCCCCTCACAGGTGACCATGGAGGTCGAAGTGTGTCCCCCTCACAATCAGTGTCTCATCGGACTCTGATGATGGTGGTGGCCATAGTGAGGCACAGGTAAGGTTGTTGGGTGCTGAATCTGTCCCATTGGTTGACATCCCACTTCCACCCCCAATGTCCCCACACAAAGTCTGTATGCCCACACATACCCAGTCCCAAGCAGCCTCAGTTATTGGGCAGTCTGAGGGTGGTGGCATTCAACAGGGGAGTGTGACAGCTATGGCATCTGTGACTACAGACACTTGCCATAGCAAGAAAACTGGTGAGGTCTCACACAGGCAGATTGACAAGGTTGCTCAAAGGATGACTGCAGCCCATCCAGCACTTGTCAGAGGTGTTACAGCACGTGTCACCCAATGCATGTTTTGGTCCATCATGGAGGCACAGGTACATTGTGAATGTTACCCCTGACAGATGCTCAGGGTCATGGATGCCTCACTGCCTGGCATGCATGACTCCCTCCACATCGTTGGTGATGCCTTACATAATTTTGCTGATGTAGTAGATAGACAGTGGGATGACACATTGTCAGTCCTTAACCATGCAATGTCTGTGCTGGAACATGTAGTGGGAGTAGGGGATCAAACACATGGATGTAGGTCAGCAACAACATCATTGGAGAGTCCACTTGTACATGCACAGTCACACTCCCATAGTGGCAGTACCACCAACACTACCAAAGGGAGGGTGCTGTCCAAACCACTACATGGCAGGCTAAGGAGACATGGTCCCGTGTGGTCCCGTGAAGACATAGACCAAGCAGACACAGGTCACTGTCAGTATGTAGTACTGCATCTGGCCCTGAGCATGGTGGTGCCAGTACTATTCCTTACAGAATCAGTTCCCATGTTTGTGGCCAGGGAAGGGTAAATGTACATTCTGCCATGCACAATCCATGGCTGTCCAACATACCCCAGTGTACGGCTAGCACATGGCTTGACTGTGTGCAAGCACCCATTTACACATCACTGTCACATGCAGGTCCCCAACAGACAAACACACCTCCTCTCCATGGCCCAGCAGAACAGCCCTCCTCCATACACATGCACACACACACACACACACACACACACACACACACACACACACACACACACACACACGCACACACACACATACACATAAATACACACACAATGTCAAATGTATGGCACAGCCTAAGCCTTTGTCAACCCAACACCAAACCCTGCACACGTGATGACACCTGTGCCACATTCCTGTTATCCATACCATCATTGTAGGGACATATGTGTCTGATGCACAGTGTGAATATAGTACAGTTAATGGCAGTTTGTAGTGTAGTACTGTTATGTCCTGTAAGGTGCTTTCTGCTGGCAATTGTCATGTGTACACATCAAAGTGTATGTACCTTTGTGCCATGATGCTATATTGCCATGAGTACTGCAGACTTACTGTTGTCTTACAGACTTTATTGTGTTTCTGTTCCAGATGTCTGTGTGTCTAATTCATGGGGACCTGCTGCCATTACAGAAGCTTATGATGGCATAGTGGCAATGCACAGACATTTTCTTTGCCATGGTATGGCTGTATATGTGCATGTTTACCTAGGCTAGTATGTGTGAAACAGTGTGTGAGTGACAATGGAGGCAAACAGCATACTCTTGCATGTATACCCCTTGACACAGCATGCTACGCTTTATACATGTCATCTGGGAGCTCTGTATGATAGCAGGTTCACAAGCCCATAGAAGTTTACTACACTACTGACCCTGGGTCCCTTACAAGCCGAGCCATTACTTTATCACCAACAGAATCATTGATCAGCATCTTTTGCCTCTGGCATTGATGGACACAGGTTGGACTCCTGGGACAGAGTTTTGTTTTCCCAGTCACTCATCATGGATGCACTTGAGGAGGGTCTGCATCATATTCTATTTGACATGTATGGGAAGTGCATTCCTGAGGCAGGACAGTCTTTGGGAGACAAACCTGTCTCTCCAGCAGGTTTATTTGCTGTCGCATATGTGATTCAGACCTGTCGCCCTGGTAATGTGCACAGAGCTGGACTCACATATATGGGGCAGCTGTCAAATGGCTCAGCACAACATTTCTATCTAGGCGTGCCACAGACCACCTGTGGACAACATGTCCAATACCAAGTGGGCCACTACTTATTCAAGGCTGTCTGCATGGAACAGTTGTTGAAGGCCATGGATAACTTTTGTGAATGTTAACCTAGCTTTTCCAGTTAGTGCAGATGTCTGCATAGGTAGATACCAGACCAGTCATGATGAAAATGTATTGTACTCACTGAGGACTATGCAGAGGTAATGTCCACCTTTTGTCTGGATGCAGTCAGTTTACCTATGTCTGATCACTGCCACTATACGATCGCTGAATGCAACAGTGTTATCAACTTGAGTAGCCAGGTTTGTCAGTGCAGTTTGTGTGTTTATGGGTTTGCTGTTGCTGTGGGAAATAGTGACTCATTGTCCATGCCATATGGTATGATGGTACTGTTTTCTGCATTCAGCTTGAGGCCAGGAACTTGGCACCATTCCATACCCACTGTATGACCCCGTTGCAGTGTGTTAGCATCAGTTTGTGGCTCAATGACAGAGAGCAGACTATTTACAATTGCCACAGCCTTAGATATTACCCACATATATAGCCAGTGGCAGTTAGCATTCATGCCTAGATACATGTGGGATATGGAGTCAGCAGGTACTCACTGGGCCTACACATGTCTACATATTGCACACACATAGGCAGCACAAAGTAGGCTTGCTACCTTATGAAATGTGGAATGTGGGACACATCTTGTACTATTGTGACAGTTGGCAGGACATTCCATACCCATGGTAAGTGCAACAGACAGGAATTCCCTTGGTTTGGCAATATGACAGCTTCTTTGTGTCACATTACCAAAAGTTATGCTATTTCTCATAACATTAACATGCTTCTGGTGTGAAATAACTGCTTTATGCAAGTAGTACACCACTGTAGGAAATGTTTATTGTCCTACACTCTGGGGACATCTATATTGTTTTATGTCATTATCAGAGGTCAGACTTGACTAAACATGGACTGCAACCTGAAGGGTGGGACAAGTGGTGGCCATACTTCCCACCTCTACAGATTTCTGCAGAATGGCATGATGCTTGTCACATATTTTTTTTGCGTTTGTCTTAATATTGTGGTTTTCTGGCAAACTAGTGTGAAATCATTAAAGACTGATGTCACATAACAATGACAGATATTTTCCTGCCAGACTTCATAGCCTTCAGAAAATGCAAGTGAATGCACAATGTATTATGCTATCTACTACGTATGTTTGTCAGAGGAACATTTCAAGATTGACCTTAATATTTGGGCTTTGTCCCACTTTTTTGTATGGCTTTATCCAAATGTCTTTCTGTAAGGGGTCAAGAGGAATGTTTGTGGCCCTAACACAGTCATACTGCTGCAAGGAAATATACATACACACACACACTCACACACACACACACACACACACACACACACACACACACACACACACACACACACACACACACACACATTAGCATTACTTTTGTGGGCGGTATGAAGTCTAAAACTTAAATTGTCATTATTTTCTGACTTCAACTATCATTGATTTGCCAGGAAACCACAATTGTATGAGCCACAGACCAAATATATGAGGCAAACATCTGGACATTCTGCAAAGCTCTATACAGTTCAAAGGTATGGCCTGCAGAGTGTCAAACAGGGCATCTGAGTTGGTTGGCATCAATAAGCCCTGTAAAGTAATGCAATGGGCATAGCCAGGGTGGAACAGTCCTCACAGTGGTATAACCAACACACACACACACACACACACACACACACACACACACACACACACACACACACACACACACACACACACACACAGTTAGCAGTATTGAGATTAGAACCCCTACCTATTTAGTCATATGTACTATAGTGCTATGCATTTGTTGCATGCACCTCGGAGCTTATATAGCTGGAGTGTGTCTAATAGTGTATCTAAGGTGGATGACATCAACAGGCCGTGTAAAGTATGGCAATGGGTGGTTAACAGGATGGAAGAGGCCACAAAATGTATTGGCATTGCACACACATAGGCAGAAAATACATAACACCACAATGGAAAATAGTCATATACACACACACACACACACACACACACACACACACACACACACACACACACACACACACACACACACACACACAGTTGTTAGTATTGAGAGTAGAGCCCCTGCCTATCTAGCCTAATGTACTATAGCACTATGCACTTATCATGTGTGCCATGGAGGTTATATTCCTGGAGATTGTCCAATGGTGTATCTAAGGTGGATGACATCAAGAGGCCCTGTAGAGTAGAGAAAAGGGTAGTAAACAGAGGAGAACAGGCCCCAAAATGTATTGGCACTGAACACACATAGGAAATACACAAAGTCACAAGGGAATATACTTAGACACACAGTTGCTGCTGTTGGGAATTGAACCACTGTCTATCTTTCTATAGCACTATGTACTTATCGCATGCACCACATGACTTACACACATATAAAGTGTCTGCCAGTGCTTTTGGGGTGGATGAGATCAGCAGCTGCTGACAGGGAGATCAGTGTTGTGTAGCACAGTAGTCACAGGGCCAAAATATGGGTGGCCATTACACAGACATAGGCCTGCTGGGTGTGTGCATTCTGCTGTACTTGTAATACACACACACACACACACACACACACAAACACACACACACACACACACACACACACACACACACACACACACACACACACACACAGTGACTGATGTGAGATTACAGCCCCTCCCTACCTACTATTACACAATGGGCCTCACCTTAGTATTTGCACTGGTTAAAATTAGTGTATGTGTGGCTGCTGCAGTATCACTCTATGTCTTTCAGGATCTCTCTCTGTCTCTCTCTCTCTCTCTCTCTCTCTCTCACTCTCTCTGTGCCTCTCTTTCTCTCTCTCTCACACAGTGTCTCTGCCTCTCTATAAATGATATATTTGTATATGTTACATATATATATATATATATATATATATATATATATATATATATATATATATATATATATATATATCACACTCAGCAGATGCAGATAAACTTATATGTACCACATACGGATAGATGGGGTAAACATGTGTGATGGGGCTGGGGACAGACAGTTAAGGTGTATATAGCTGTCTGTATGCAAAAGGGATATATGTACATCCCAGTTGTATAGTCAGATGTGGGTTCAGACATGGGCTGAATGTAGATAAGTGTAGGAGCATGTCCAGTATAACCATCAATAGTAAGAGTGGGATACCAGGCCAGGCCTACCTGTACTACAGTCCAGGATTTTGTGTGCTGCAGCCGAGTAACTGATAAACCTCTATAAACAGTCCAACATCTCACTCTTATAGTGGCTGAGGGATCTCCTGGCTGTGTGCTGTCCTTATTAACTGAGTCATATTTAGGGTGGGTACAGACTGTATTGGACTGAGAAGAGTTTTGCATAATATGTGAGTTACATTTTGTACAGCACTGTTATGTCCTGGTATGTCAGGGGCAGATTAGTATAGATTAATGTGAGGAACCACTGGCAGACATTTCTCTACTGACTGCATACACTGCAGGGAACACATGCTACTGCACAAAGTGTTCTAGTCTGTACATTCTACATTAGTCTGGCCAGTGGCTCCTCCTTCCCCTTATATGGGCCCCTTTGTCCTGCTCTGCTCCAGTCACAGGCTTTGTCCACAGTTGCAGTGCTTATGTAGTTGTAGTTATGGTATGACTGGGATAGAAGTTGCAACATCACACACAAGGTTATGGACTGCATACCTCTGACAGTACCTGTTTAGCAGGTTGACCAGCATTGTGCCCCATACATCTGCTGTGGTCATCAGACAGTTTGTGTTGCACTGTTCTAAGGCTACATGTTGGCCATACCTCTCAAACTCTTACAGCCAGCCACCTTGACAGGGCCATATATCATTGTTAGACACAGGTCCAGACATGGGGACAGCATGTTAATATTGCTCTTCCAAACATAGACAGTTGGTAGACCTGTTTTGTATTAGCTTGCATTTTCTCATGGGTATGAAGTCTGTATCTCAACCATCTGTCACTGATGTTTTTACACCACCTGTATTGTTTTGCCAATAGTTTGTCAGACAAGTGCAATGTTATGACAAACATAACAGATATATGAGACATATGTGTGGACATTCTGAGAAACTCTGACATTTGTGGGGTATGGAAGGTGCCCACTGACTTGTTGTGAGTACTGACACAAATATGTGGCAGCTTTTATATCCTGGCACTAGACTGACTTGTCACAACCAGCCTTTCTAGTAGGCACCATCTAGGTTACTCAGAGCTGTGTACTGTCCATATCTGTGGTCCCTCCATTGTCCAACTTTCCTGCAGTAACAAATACTAACTTCTGAACAGCCTGTAGAACTCCTACTGCAAGTATAGTTGACATGCAAAAGAGTTGGTACAGGCAGTCTCAAACCATGAACCCTGTCACCCACAGTAATGTACTTAGTCCAGTGAGCTACAACAGCCACCAATCATTGCTAATTCCTGACACTATAAGTCACGCACATACATACCACACTGACCCCCGCATATTGTGGAAATGGAACATGTTATCAAATTGATTGTAACAGCCCTGACAATGTGTGGTCTGCTGATATTACCTTACAAACATAACTGTTACTGCAGTTCTATGAGACCACGGGTGTATGGGGGGGGGGGGTAGGTGGCCATACTTCTCAACTGTACAGATTTTTTCAGAATGTGTACATGTTTGCCTCACAGTTTTGGTCCATTTCTCATAACATTGTAGTTGTCTGGGAAATTACTGGTAAATCATTAAAGAATGAAGTTAGAAAGTAAAGACAGACATTGGAGTTTCAGAATTGTTACCTTTCAGAGAATTCATGCTACTGCAAAACCTGTTATTCTATCAATTTTCTACATTTGTAATAGCAATATTTAACAATTCTCCCTGGTTTGGGGCCTTTGGCCCACATTTCTTTATGGCTTTGTACTGATTTTTTGCTGTAAGAGGTTGACAGCTATATATGGGACTCTAACATTGACATCCATGCACCTGTCCTATGACCCCCCCCCGCTGTTTGTAAGCCCATCACATAGTACAGTGGGTTTTGCTGGGTCGAGGCCTACTGCATATTCTGGGGCAGCCAGTATTTGGCAGAGAATTCCTGTTGTCCCACATAGCTGTCCATTGTCTTCTGCTATCCCGGTAACCCACTCCATTCCCTTGCATGCATACAGGCAACACTACCATACATATGCTATCACAGTCTACTACGACATTCATTTGTTGTTAAGAAGAGTGACTTTCCTTGTGCCTGCAACAGTTGAGAGGACAGTGCTTCAGGGCTGACTCTGTCAGTTGCAAGCAGTACACAGTCTATACATGGTAAGGTATAGGTAGTGTGATGTGGCTGTCATCCTTTTTACAATGTGTATGTGAGTTGAAGTGAGGTGTCAGTCCCTGGGTCCCTAGGTTGTCAGTGTGTGTGCTATGCATTGCCTCTTTGTCAAGGCCAGGGCATACTAGGCATGCCTATGTCTGCCTACAGGGACAGGCACAGGGGTTCCCCCTCCAAGTCCCCCTGTGTCTGTGGGGACCTTGGCAATGTTGGGGGGCTGTCTCCATTCCCTGTAATGTTCCTGCCACAGCTGTTTTTACAAGCTCATATTGTGTAGCATGGCAGCTACTATGAACGTGTGTGCACATATGGCTGGAGAGTACTGCAGGGGTCCACAAGATATGTCAAGGCAGCAGAACCATAACCTGAGCAGCCCAAACACACACTCTGTGATGTACCTAGTTTGTGCGTGTGCTTCATTATGGCATTCTTCAGTTGGTGTTTGTGCATTTCTGATGGGCGTCATCATCCATGGTTCCAGTGCATAGCCAGTATCTCCCACTAGATGGCCATACAGGATATCCCCCCGGCAAATGCCTGATACAGCTGTGATGCATGCCCAATGTGGGAGTTGTGATAACTGCCAGGGCTGCTAGCACACACACTGATGATAATGCCCTGGGAATTGCACACAACCTGGCAGTTGATGGAGTGATACCTCTTGTGGTTGATATAGACTCTACCCTCCACACCTGGTGGTGCTTTGATGTTCACATAAGTGCAGTTTATGGTACCCATTACCTCTGAGTAGTGTGCTACATGGTGGAAGAGACACATACTGCTGGTCCACTCCTCAAGGGTGCTGGGGAAATAAATAAGTTTAATGGCATCTCTTAGCATGACATCCAGGAACTGGTGGAGTACCCTGGATGTGGATGCCTGTGAGATCCCCATGATGTCCGCAGTAGGTATTTGGAAAGTACCTGTAGCTAGTATTCTTAAGGCTACACCTTTGTTTCCACTTGGATGGGTTCCCGTCTGTGGGCTCTGGGTCTGAGGTGAGGGTGGCAAAGCTCAGTGAGTTCCTGTAGTATGTCCCTGTCCACCCTGTAGCAGTCTACTATCTCCAGCTCATGTAGCCCTTGAAAGGGCACCCTGGGCCTGAACACTCTTCTCCTCCTCAGTCTAGACCTACTGTCAGCATCATTCTTATAAGTGACCTCAGTCTGTAGTGCATACTGATGTAGCAGAGCAGCAGCTTCTATCATTTTGTCAGTTAAAATTCCCAAGTGTGTACTCCAATGGTGCAGTGTATGTGGAAAAATTCAGATTGAAGTGTGCATGCATACTTTATGCTGGTGTGCTACATATGCAGCCTGTGTGATTGGCTTATTATGATACATTCCACCTGACAGCTGTATTATTGAGGGGGTTGAATGAGCCAGTGGAACAGGGCTTATCAGTCATTTATGTTTGATTGGCTTTGCCAGGCTATTTCCTTTTATTTTTGTTTTTGTTTGGAATTTCTTCCATTTCTAAGCCCTGCAGCACTCCGCACAAACCTGCTGAGCTAGTGCAAACATTGTTTAGCAGTTTAGACTCTCCCCTGTACACAGGCCTGCTTAGCTTTCCTTCAACTTGCTAAAACACATGCAGCAGGGCTAAGTATAGCTTAGCAATCCAGACATGCCCCCCTCCCCGCTTAGCTCTGCTTAGCTGAGTGCAAACAGGTGCTGCTTAGCTCCAATCTGCTTACATATGCCAAGACACATACCCCTTTTTATGGCACCTATCTGTTCTGCCTACACCAACACAATTCTAGTCCTACCAGAGATAGTACCTGTGGCACAGAGGTCCTTTTTGCAATTCAGTAACCCTGGTTCATTTGCATATACCTAATTGGGTATACCCTGGACACAGCACTATACCAGGGTCTATCTCCTTAACTATCACTATAACCTGCCATTGTATGACTTTGCATGCTGGCCACTATAATGTAATAACTTTGCATACCTTAATATTTTATATTTTACACATTTTTTTTAAATAGCATGTTTGCATGCACTGAATCACACCATGTAGGGTTTATTGAATTACCCTGATAATGTCAAGATATACAATGTGATGGCACACATTATTTCCTTGTAGAACTTTTATTCGATACTCCTATTTATAATATGTCCCTAAGAAATAAAAAATGTATATGTATGCTCACTAGATTTTGAAATCTCTTTAGGAATTTTTTGCTTAATTTTCAATTATACAAGTAAATAAGGCATTTATTTTGCAGAGATGAAGTTAAAATTTGACATATACATATTTTTAATTAAGTACTGACACCAAAGCAGTTCAATACTTGCCTGTTGTTTTAACATAACTATTTTGAAAATGGAAAGCAAAACAGATGTTTACCATATAATAGCAAAAAAGGCAGAGAGTGAGAGGGGAGCTAGAGAAAGAATCTGAAAATCTCAATTTTGTTTTAATTTTTATTCATTTTAACACTATAACAGTAATAAATTACATATATCCAAGTTGATAACATAAACTATTTACAATATTTATATATGGCCTGAATACGATTAGATAATAGCAACAAAATCAAGCTGTAAAATGTTAGAAAACAAATGGAGCAATGTTTTGTTTCTTTCACTAAAAATTAAACTCATCTGATTTCATTTATAAAGTCTCAAATGTTGGTGCAATTCTCCGTTCCTTTACTTTGATTTCCATTGAAGCTGTATCTTTCAATAGACACAAGTATTCTTCAAGAGTAGGTTCAGAAGAAGATTTCCATTTTCTAGTGATGCACTTCTTTGCTACAGCTAATAATCTCCAGAGAAGCTATAGATCTTTGTTATTCATTTCTGTTTTTTTAACATTTAATAATATTGAGGACTTTGTTAATATAAATGATTCTGAAAATATAGCTTGAAGAAATTTAATTATTTCTTCCCAGTATTTTAAGAGTTTTGTACAGTCATATAACATATTAAACCAGTTTGTGTCACATTTTTGCAAACATCAACAAATAACATCTTTGCTGGAATTAAATAATGCTAATTTGCTAGGAGTAAAAAATGATATATGCAGAAATTTCAACGTGCATATCTTTCAGAATTGTGAGGTGGAAGTTAATTTTATGGAGTACAATAATTTGGTTTTAGTTTCCATTGATAAAATAAATGCGTGTCCTTTTGTCAAATAATTCCAAAAATTTTGGTGAACTTTGGCTTTATTATTAATTCAAATTTGTAAAGTTTTGAGGTTAAAATTGACATATTTTTGTTGTAAATAATTTCAAATAATAAATTTGTTAGATTGGGATTCATTTTAAACACTGAATTATTAATTATTCTGCATAGATCTTGAGCATGTGAAAGTACACTTTAAAGTATTAGCCAATCAGGAGAGATATCACATGAATTAAATATATGCTGAATATCTAATACTTTCTGATTGATTATACAATGTTGCCAGCATATAAAAGTCTTTGTTTCCCAATGATTGAAGGTATTTTTATACATTTTGTTAATAAAGTTTTTCATAGAGACAAATGAAAATAGCAGTTCTATCCATAATTTTATTTATGGATTTGAATTTATAAATTTTCTAAAAGAGTCATAAATGAAGTTTATATTGTTTACTTTGGTGGGTTTTGATATGTTGTATTGAACATTAACACAAAGAATGTGCCATAGGATATTGTTTTGATTACTTAACATTAAATTTTTGGTTATATTATTTTCATTTACAAAAATAATGTTATGGAAAATTTTCCAATTATAAGAATAATTTGGGTCAACCCAATTAATAATTGCTCTAAATATCGAGGCTTTGATATATGTCTCAATATCTGCACAGTTAATACCACCTTTATCCCAAGGTCTAATGTGATGGATAAAAGCAATTCTACTTCTGTTAGGATACCAGAGAAATTTTAATAAAATTGTATTTATTTCTTTTAGAATGTGTTTGTTAGGAAGCATAGGAATGTTTTGAGTGATATAAAGAATTTTTGGAACTAGTATCATTTTTATTAATTATAATCTATCTTCAAATTTCATATAAATTGTGTTCCACTTAGCTGTAATAGTTTTTATATTGTTTATGATCTTTCCATAATTTGTAATTAATGTTTTTCTAGGTTTTTACATAGAGTAATTCCCAAATAATTTATAGAGGGGAATTGTATCCCTATTATATGATTAGAAAATGATGGTAGGTCCTTGGTCTTATTCAAGATCATATAATTGGATTTCATTTTATTAAAATGAAGGCCTGAAATTGTACAGAATTTCTCTGTTTGGATCTCTAATTTTTTTAGGGTGCATTTTGATACAGATAAAGTAAGAAGTATATCATCTGCAAATAACATAAGTTTGGAATTAAATTGATTATAAATGTCTATGCCTTTTATTTTTGAATGTGTGCAGATTGAGAAAGCAAATAATTCCATAGCTATTGCAAATAATATAGGGGGTATTGGGCAACCATGTTTTGTACCTTTGGTTATTGCTATAGCTTCTGAGGTGAATGGACCAAGATTTACATATGCTCAATTATTTTTGTATATATTTGTTATCATTGTAATAAAGGAACTGGGAAAGTCAAATAGTTCCAAAGCTGTATATAAGCAATCCCAGTTCAATGTATCAAAGACTTTTTCAATATCCAATGTGACTATGAGATCTTCTTGTTTATCTCTGTTAATTATGTCTATAAGAGTTAGGATTATTTGGCTGTTGTCATAAGTATGCCTTTTAGGTATAAAGCCTGTTTTATTTTCATTTATAATGTGAGTTAAGGATTTTTTAATTCTATCGACAAAAATAGACATTAAAATTTTATAATCATTATTGCAAATTGATATTGGTCTATAAGAAGCTTGATGTGCGGGATTTTTATTTTCTTTTATTATGAGTGTGATTTGTGAGTATCTCTATGAGGGGGGAATATTATTCTGGATTTGCACTTCAATTAGAGTTTTATGGAAAATTGAAGTTGCTGAATTAGGAAATATTTTATATAATTCATTTATTATACCGCCAATTCCTGGAGTTTTATTACATTTCCTCTCTTTAATTTTTTTTCTAACTTCCTTGTAAGAAATCTGTTTTTGTATGTCGCACCACAACTTATCTGGTATTTTCATTGTTTTAGGAAAATTCTCTTCAAAATTGGAGAAGTTAAAAAGTGCCTTACTTGTTGTGTAATGTTGAGTATAATGAAATTTAAAGGCATCTAAAATATCACTAATATCTGAAACTTTTCTATTCATCCTTCATTCATTGGACATATTTATGATATTATTTTCACGAAATTGCATTTTAATTCTTATTGCTAAATTATGAAGATGTTTAGGTGAAGTAGCATACAAGTTTAATTTTAATTTTTCTATTGCTTGGTTAGTCTTATGATTTAGAATTTCATTATATTTTCTTATTTAAATCATCAATTTCCATTTTGTTATTAGATATATTTGTTAAATCCTTATTGTTGAGTTTAGTGATTTGTTCTTGTAAGTTGTGTAATTCAGATTCCCATTCTTTAGATTTATTTTTGAACTAGGTCAGTATTTTACCATATATATATATATATATATATATATATATATATATATATATATATATATATATATAAGCTTTCATTGTATCCCATACTATAGTGATATTGATATTGTCAGTGTAATTAGTATCTAGAAAGAATTGAAATTCAGTGTCCAACCAAGGTTTAAAGTCTTTGAGCTTTGTAATATATGCCGGTATCCTTGTCATATGTGTTAAGTTCTTGTAATCCACTTGCAATTTAAGGATAAGTGAGGTATAGTCTGATAAGGGACATGGAGTTATAGAAAAGTTAATTATTCATGTGTGCAGTTCTTGAGATATAAAAATTGTATCTATTCTAGTTTGGGTTTTAAATTTAAGATATTGATGAGAAAATAATAATGAGGTGCATTCTTTATATTTATATGCATCAATTAAATTTAGATTGCCTACACAATTTTTAAGTAATTTTACTTTGAGAGTAAGACAAAGGAATCTTTCATTAGTAGACTCAGAATTATCCAGAATACAATTAAAGTCTTCACCTATTATTAAACTTCCTTTATAAATTTTGTTAACAAGATCTATTTGTTTTTTAGCGGTCACTGCTCCTATACCAGGAAGCCAGTATAAGTTTACAAGAGTCCAGATTCTATTGTTATATTTTATTATTACTGTAGATGAAAGCCCTTCTTTGTATTCATAATTATGCATGATTTGGGGTTTAATAATATTTTTATTCCAAAGTATCATTACTCCTCTGTTTTTTTTAAATGAAGAATGAGATCAAATTAAATATTAATTTGGAAACCATGCAAAATTGACATTTGTTTTAAAGTGAGACTCTTGTAAAAATATCAGTTGTGCTTTACATAGTTTTAAGTATCTCAGTAAGTTTGATCTTTTCCTAGGATTATTTAAACCATTAATGTTTAGTGAAAGTAAGGTTAATTCCATATAATTAGAATGTATTTAAAGTTAATTTGTAATTGAAAGATTTTTTAGCTTACTCTTATAATCCTGTAATTGAGTAATATAGTTGACTGATCCATATAGTTTGAACAGATTGACTTTACTTAATGAAAGAAAAAAGATAAATCCATATTCAGGCCAATTAAAGACATCGAGGAAATATTTGAAAACAAAATTACATAACCGAATAAACAAGTATTTTGAAATATCCCAAAACAACCATGGAGTGATATACACTCCTAATCTGATAGACAATATTTGTTCTATCAGATTATAACACATATCTAACTGCTAAATGTAAAAGAAATACCCTTCTTTTGGGCTCTAATTAATAATACTGGAGATACTGATTTATGCAAATATGTAAATGTAAATGGTAATCAAAAAGAAATGTTAATTGAAAGTAGAATTAATTACAATCACTGTATATGTTAGTGGTGTGGTATATAGTGTATGAAATTTATTTATAGAGATAAGAATAAACCAGAACAAAAAAAACTAATTAATTAAACTAATTGTAGTTTATGTAAAATAAGAATTATAATTATCATTAAGTACTAATGTGGACTGTATAAAAGTAAAACTCTGTTGTTAAAATAACCAACCCACAGAGACAAGTTATAATTAAAACAAGTTAAAAATACTTCAAGTCTATGCCAGGAAGAAGTGTAATGGTTATAACAGTTGGTAAACTGGTACGACTGGTATAAAGATAAACAATTAAGTATAACTAGTCTAAATAAGAATATAACTGAGTATAAATATTGACTAGATGTTTAAGAAATTAAAGACATTATAAAGAAAAATGAATGAAAATGTATTTTGTGTGTGTGTTATTTTCCAAGGAAGGAAACTGTAACCATTTAAATTACCTCGGGAACTTTAGTCATCAGAAAGCAGGATACATCCAGGTAGGAACACTTAAATTATTAAAACACAAGAGTAAAACAGTCATTGGTAATAGACAATCTTGAAATAAAGTAAAGCAACAGTGGTCATTGACAAGACTATTGCTGATTGTAACATCCCAGATACAGATAAGATTTCTCTCTTTTTTAAAGCAAATGCTTTTCTGGACTCACTGTAAATAAATATGAACAACAGTTCAAAATCTAGTATATTAACTGTTGAAAAGAATTTTGACATAACATGAGTATATATTTCTGGATTCTACAGTATTGATTACATTATTATATGTGAAAGTTATTTATTTATAGAACAGGTTTAATATGTTCTGAGTTTGATTTTTTTTTAACAGCAGACTGTGCTACCACCATATGAGTACAAAGACCTCTCAAAAAATAAAAATATGTTATGCTCTGGCACTAGAACCTGCATATATCAATCACTGACATCTGCCCTGGCAAGAAAAATAGTTGCAACAGGAAAAATAAAAATTCTGGTCAATGTTCTTTTTAAAGAATGTATTTTGACCAGTATCTTTCTGCGATAGATTAAGGGACCATCAAATAGCATATGAAAAGGGAGATTATTGTCCTCCATCTGTACTAATTCTATTTGTATTTTATTATCAAACCTATAACCTCTACTAGGGTTTCAGACTAACATCAATTACTGCCAAAATATAGAAATAAAACAGACAAAATGGTTCAGGTGTTATATGAAAAGTGAATAGAAAATGCAGAATTAGGCTTATAACAAAATATCAAGATAAAAAGCATGTAATGCTATGTAGAGTGTGTAAGATCCTTAGAAAGTAGCAGACTAACTGGATAACATATGAGCCTCACCTGTATCAAAATTCTTTTATGAGAGCTAACCTTTACAAGATATACATTTTGGTAAAGATTTTGTCTTAATTATGAAGTATATTAAATTTAAGACTTACACCACAACCTTAAAAATGTCGTTGAAACAAATTTGAAGTAACATATCATGTATTACAATACATCAGAAAGGGTTTATATTGTATAGTTGAAGAAGCACCTTGTTTTTTTCCCATCTTTTCTTCCCACAAGAAATTTTTGAATGTAAGCAAATCCTCATCTAAAATCAGTGCTGGTCATTTTTATTACTGACAATTTTGGTGTAGAGTTGTATAAAAGCTTCCTAAGATTTTTAAAGGGAAATAGATATATAATGAGTTATATATTAAACACTTTTCAGATATAAATAGCAAAGTAAATAGTTACTGTCCACAAACAGCCTCTTAAAAATCATACATTTGTATAGGAATGTCTACTGGAGCAAAACTATATGACATAATAAGTAAAAGATGAAAGAGGCATCGTGAAAAGCTTGATGTAAACTTTGTATAGGTCAAGTAACATTTTGAAACAATATAATATAACAAATCAACAACATAGATGAAGACTGTAGAAATGCCTTGTCAAAGTATAAGAGCTAGGAACTCTGCTACATAAGTAAGAGGATATATCCCAAAAAGTCAAGCATTTAGTAATGTCTACATTATTAAATTAAATATACAAATTATTATGGTAAGATAGAAGACTTTTCACGAAATTTCAGACCAGAATGAAATCTCATATTAAGCTTTTAAACATGACTTCTTCTAACTCCTGTTAATATTGCTGTACATTAAATAAATTAATTTAGCTAAAATGTGCTTTAAATCTTTTTAAAATGGTTTAGTAAATCAAACACAAGTACAATAATGGTATGTGCCCCTTTAAGAAGAAAGACTGAGACCTGGTAGCATAAATACTTATTAAAACATTGGCTCAAAAAGGATTGTGTGCAACAGGGCATGAAAAATGGATGGTGTTCTTTGCCAGAGGAAAAACATCTGTTCAGCCATAAGAAAACAACTTATACACCCCAAAAGCCATTAGCTGATGAAAAAAAAAAAGGAAACAAAGGTCAGTGCAATAGAGATGCAAACATACAAAATGAACTTTAATGCTTGACTTGAGCCCGGCAATGTAGCAGCAGTGAATGAGCTGACACCAGTATTATACTATTGTGAACCATCAGCATGCAATGAGAGATAGTTCAATAAAAATATGTTAGTTCAGAAACTGAGACTGTCCAATATCAATTTGATATATGTATATGAGAGTGTGTATGTTCACGAGTGTATGCGAGAGTGAGAGTGTGTGTGACTCTGTGTTTATGACTGGGTCTGCATGTGTGTGTGTCTGTGAACAAAGACCAATAGCAAATCCTGCATCCTAAACAACCTCAACCAGGAGAGAAAGGTACCATGCAAAACCTAGAAATAAGCCACTATAAAGATCTGTTATGAAGAGATCCAACATGGAAAGTGAGCACTGCACCCTCCACTCCATAATGAAAGTCCCAAGATAAACCAATGACAATACCTTCTCACAAACCCTCAAAATACGATGCTATTCATGTATATCTTCTGAAGCACTATCCCCTAAGAGACATCAATGATGCAGAGCCACAACAAAAAGCAACAACCCTCCCATTTTTCGCCGACCGAGACCAGAAAACCACCTCAGCTAAAAAAGGAAGCACACCATCAAAACCAATAATCCCCTTGCTATACAGAAGAATGCTATGGGTTTGGAGGGGAAAGGGCCCTATAATAATACAGGGGAACACAAATTAACAATTATTTCATTTTTAATTTGTTGGTGTAGACATTACCCTTTTATACAAAATCGGGACTGAAGAGAATCACCGTCATGTAACTACTTATCGCACTTCCTGGAAGCGTCATGCATACAATATTAGAATGAAGTTGTAAATTAGTTCTGTCAAATGTAGATAATGAAGGATGTGTTTATGTTAACTGAATTACTCTGAGTGATGCAACTTGGTAGTGCGGGGATAATTAACAGAATGCGAGTAAGAGAGAAAATTTGAAAGATACAGTTTAAACAAGGAGAAACTCTAAAGAAGCTCAAGACAGATCCGTAAACTAAAATTGACTACTCAGAGCTTCTTGAAGTAAAAAAAAAAGATAGAGAAAATTGGTGCCTATCCATAGAGAAGTAATAGTGTTAAAGTTCTAAAGCCTAAACCATCTCTAATAAAACAATAGTATTGTTTCTGCTTATAAAATTAACTGACGAAGCAGACTTTATACTTCCAGTCAACCCAAAAAGTAAATTTGCAAATAAAAGGAACACTGGTTGAAAGATAACTTATATGCCTAGTTAATGTATATAGCTAGACTATCATTACCAGTATTATTGATATAGGTGGCTAAAAGTATAGTTTATGTGTAACAAACAAGTGAGAAGAAGTAATAAAAAGATACATTGAAAGAATGAAAATAAAGAAAAAATGTACATACTTCAGTTCCTTTTGTGTTTGAGTTATATTTTTGTAGGATCTTTGAGAGAATTGGATGAGACTAATTTTTTTAAGATTAGTTTTTTGTTTCTTCTTCTTCACATCAGTCCAAGTATTCTATTCTGATGATCTTTTTAAGGAAGTAGATGCTGACCATTCCATATCTTCTGGTATTTTTATTATGTTGTCATTTTTAATAAAAGAAGATGCTTCCTTGAAGTTGTTGAAAGTTCTCATGTCATTTGCATAAAAATTCTGATTTTAGCAGGATAAACAAAATGTGTTTTTATTTTATTTTATTTAAGGAGTTTCACAAGTGGCCAAGTTTTCTTCCTCAATTCTAGGACTCTGGAGGAGGAGTCATTGTCAAATCTTATTTGAGACTGACTGTAAGTTATAGGGTTTTGTCACCAGGCTGATTTAAGTATAAGTTCTTTGTCCAAAAACGATAGGAATTTTACTTCTATAGATCTTGGAGGAGCTGTGGGAGAGGAAGGAACTGGTTTACCAATAGCACTATGCATCCTCTCTATGCCACTGGATAAACCTTATTTTAAATCTAGCATTTCTGGTAACCAGGATTTTAAAAACATGATGATATCCTCACCTTCTGATTTCTCTGGAAGTCCGAAGATCTTTATATTTGTTCTCCTTTCCCTATTCTCCAGATCATCTATTTTGTTAATAAGCCAGTTGTTTTGTTGAAGAAGGAATTCACTGCAGTTTTCTTCCACTTTACGTCTCCCATCAATGTCAGATAGAGAAGTTTCATCGTCAGATATTTTAGTTTGATGTTGTAATATTTCTTTGAGCACATCAGTTTGTTTTTGACAGCTGTCTTTAAAGTTATCTAGATTATCCTTAAAATTATCCATTTTCAAAGAAAGCTCTTGTAAGGTGGTTGACATCAATTGTATTTCTTTTTTCAAAGAATTTTCTGAGTGGGAGTTCTTTGAACTGCTCATTTCCACAATGTAGTTCTAGTCTCCAGATGATTTTGACAGGAAAATGCCAGTCGATTTTCTTCAAATTTGAAATGTTGATGGATGAGTTCTTTCTTGGTAAGATTTTGTTATTTTAGTTTAATAAAGTAGATTATTTTCCTGTCTTTTAATATAATTTTGTGGAGCTCCAAAAATATGCTGCTATCAGTTAGGCATCTAGCCCCCCCAAATCTCAATTTTTTATATATATCATCAGGTATGCTTTGACATTCTAGAACTAAAGAAAGGGGAAAACATAATTTAGCCACCATAGATATACTCCACTTGGCACACAGTGCTAGTTGCAACCATTCCTCAATAAGATAAGCATGAAAAATTAACACCAAGTGGACAGATGGGAAGTGAAGACTGACAAAAGTTGTGATGGATGTCATCAGACCTCAATAAAAATAGACTAGCGTTTAATGACTTAAACAAATAGTTTAAGGAAGTCTAAAGCAAAATGGCCTAGATTGTTGAGGGACAAAATCAGAAACCATATTTCATTGAGTAGAGCTTTACCTTGGGAGCAATACATCTATTTAAGTTTCCAGTAAATTTACATATTTCCATATATAATGCTTATGGTATATCCATAAACCCTATGTCAAATGACAGAAGAATTTAGCAAAATGCTGTTTATTAAAACAAGTAATTTGCAGCACTAGGTGAACTGCAAGCAAAGTGCTCACAATTTGCACCACCTTGATTAACATGAATTTTCCATGGAATGGTCCATCAATTGGATTGAACTTGGTATTTTGTATATACCTTGTTCTTTAGCACTTCAGGGTATAATTTATATTTAGATTTCTTCACAAAAAAAGTTTAGGAGCAAAATATACAAGTAAGATCATTTGTTGTAAGCTATGTAAAAAAAAAGTAAGACCCAATGAAAGGTTGCAAAAATATACTTATATGGTGTCACTAGAATGCGTATTACAGTATTTCAGACCTGAAAAAATGGATGATGTTTTGTTGGTTTTGTGTACTTCCAGTGTATTTGAGTGTAAATTATAACTACACTGGCACACATCTAGGAGCCTCTTTAATATTTTCTCAAGCATCTTTACCAACTACAAGATAGTAGAATAACTCCTGTGTAAAATGTGCTGTTGTATATGTATATATATATATATATATATATATATATATATATATATATATATATATATATATATATATATATATATATGTCTGTGTGTGTTTGACAAACAAAACAGAAAATGTGCAAAACAGTGAAAAACTTCACCGAACACGGAACACTGAACAAGTCTGTATGTCAAATCACATGCTGATTATTTGATTCAGCATTATTCAACATACTGTTTAGACTACACCTGTCAAAACAGTAATTGCAGTTCTGGTTGTGAGCAGTAAGAATGTACTGCACAACACTAAACGTCACATTTTCATAGAGGGGCAAGCCCCCTGCACCCCCTGTGGGGGGCTTTGCCCCCCCCAAACTCCCTGCAAATTATATATTCCAACTCTGAGATCACACTACAGTGGGGAAATGGGGAAATTGGCCGATCCATACTGTGCTGTGATGTCTACTAACAACACCGACCACATATGTGCAAATGCACAGTGCATTCACTTACCAGGACCTCGCACACCTAAAGGTTCAATGACACAGGATTCAGCCAACTGGAACTCGGTGTCCCATGGTCACTAAACCTTCACCCATAATTTTGATCATCATCATCATCATTCTCTTTCGGCTTTTCCCATTAGGGGTTGCCACAGCAGATCATCTCTTTCCATTTCTTCCTATCCTCTGCATCTTGCTCTGTCACACCAACCGCCTGCATGTCCTCTCTCACCACGTCCATAAACCTTATCTTAGGCCTTCCTCTATTCCTCTTACCTGGCAGCTCCATCCTTAGCATCTTTTTCCCAATATACCCATCATCCCTCCTCAGCACATGTCCAAACCAACGCAATTCTCGTCTCTCTTGCTTTGTCTCCAAACTGTCCAACATGAGCTGACCCTCTAATATACTGATTCCTAATCCTATCCATCCTAGTCACACCAATTGCAAATCTTAACATCTTTAACTCTGCCACATCCACCTCTGACTCCTGCCTTTTTGTCAATGCCACTGTCTCCAACCCATATAACATAGCTGGTCTCACTACCCTCTTGTAGACCTTCCCTTTCACTCTTACTGGTACCCGTCTGTCACAAATCACTCCTGACACTCTTCTCCACCCATTCCACCCTGCCTGTACTCTCTTCTTCACCTCTCTTCCACATTCACCATTACTCTGAACTGTTGATCCCAAGTACTTAAACTCGTCCACCTTTACCAACTCTACTCCCTGCATCCTCACCATTCCTCTACCCTCCCTCTCATTTACACACATATATTCTGTCTTAGCCCTGCTGACCCTCTTTCCTCTGCTCTCTAGAACATGTCTCCACCTCTCCAGAGTCTCCTCAACCTGATTCCTACTCTCACTACAGATCACAATGTCATCTGCAAACATCATAGTCCACGAGGCCTCCTGTCTGATCTCATCTGTCAACCTGTCCATCACCACTGCAAATAAGAAAGGACTCAGAGCTGATCCTTGATGTAATCCCACCTCCACCTTAAACGGATCTGTCACTCCCACTGCAGTCCTCACCACTGTCACACTACCCTCGTACATATCCTGTACCACTCTTACATACTTCTCTGCCACTCCCGACTTCCTCATACAATACCACAACTCTTCTCTAGGCACCCTATCATATGCTTTCTCCAAGTCTACAAAGACACAATGCAACTCCTTCTGACCTTCTCTGTATTTCTCCAACAACACTCTCAGAGCAAACATTGCATCTGTAGTGCTCTTTCCTGGCATTAAACCATACTGCTGATCACTAATCATCACCTCCCTTCTTAACCTTGCTTCCACTACTCTTTCCCATAACTTCAAGCTGTGACTAATCAGTTTTATCCCTCTGTAGTTACTGCAGCTCTGCACATCACCCTTATTCTTAAAGATAGGTACCAAAACACTTTTTCTCCACTCCTCAGGCATCCTCTGACTTTCCAAAATTTCATTAAACAATCTAGTTAGAAATTCCACTGCCATTTCTCCTAAGCACCTCCATGCTTCCATTGGTATGTCATCTGGGCCAACAGCCTTTCCATTCTTCATCCTCTTCATAGCTGCCCTTACTTCCTCCTTGCTAATCTGTTTCACTTCCTGATTCACTATCCCCACATCATCCAACCTTCTCTCTCTCTCATTCTCTTCATTCATCAGCCTCTCAAAATACTCTTTCCATCTACTCAACACACTCTCCTCTCTTGTGAGTACCTTTCCCTCACTATCCTTTATCACCCTTACATGCTGCACATCTTTCCCAGCTCTGTCCCTCTGTCTAGCTAATTGGTACAGGTCCTTTTCTCCCTCTTTAGTGTCCATCCTTAGCTTTCGCCACCTCTCTCTTTGCCATGCGCCTCATCTCCTTATACTCATGTCTACTTTCTTCATCTCTTTGACAATCCCACTTCTTCTTCGCCAGCCTCTTCCTCTGTATACTCTCCTGTACTTCCTCATTCCACCACCAGGTCTCCTTGTTCTCCTTCCTCTGTCCAGATGTCACACCAAGCACCTTTCTAGCAGTCACCCTTACTAGTTCTGCTGTAGTTACCCAGCTATTCGGTAGCTCTCCACTGCCTCCCAGTGCCTGTCTTAACTCTTCCCTAAACTCCACTTCACAATCACCCTTTTTTAACTTCCACCATTTAATCCTTGGCACAGCTTTCACACTCCTCCTCCTCTTCTTGATCACCAACGTCATTCTACATACCACCATTCTATGCTGCTTAACTACACTTTCCCCTGCCACCACTTTACAGTCTCCAATCTCCTTCAGACTGGCCCTCCTACATAGTATATAATCAACCTGTGAGCATCTTCCTCCACTCTTGTACGTCACCCTATGCTCCACCCTCTTCTTCACCCATAATTTTGAGAGTAAATCTAAATACATATATATATATATATATATATATATATATATATATATATATATATATATATATATATATGCAACACTTTATGGAAATAGTTTGTGCAGTACCAAATGTTTAGGGCAAAATTATGGACATGAATTAGATACAACAGAGGTTGTGTGCTTTCATTATCTACTGACCTCTAAGAAAGGAAAGTAATTGTTTTAATAAGATATTAGTAGCAAGAATATATAACAAATGGAATACGACAAACCTTGTGGCATGTCTAAGTATGATGAAGCACAGAATGTTATTACTGAATAGTCTGGCTTCAAAGTTGGGGTGCAGATTATTGCTACTGAACTTCAAGTCAAAATCTAATTTTATGAGTACCTGAAAAAGATATTCCAAAGAATTAAAACCTATTCAAATATCCAGAAGGAGGGAAAAGAATGAATTCTAAAGAGCTAGTGTTTGATGGATGAGTAAGCAGAGATGCCATCAGTAGTCTATCGACGTTCAGCTTTTAAAAAAAACAATCAGATTTGTTGAAACAGTTAAGGTAATATAATGGCTGATCTTTTGAAGAGAATTGTCACTGATAACCTTACATCAATGTTTATTAAAGAAGCAGGTTGAATATTTGGTGGTAAATATTTATTCAGACCTGGTTTTAGTATTTAAGTAATTTTAAATTATGTCACTGTCTAGAGTAAGGATTTCATTTCACAAGCTATGAAGCACATTTCAAGGAGATTCCCAACTACATACATTTTATGTTTTGCAGTGTCCCCTTCCTTGCAGTCATAGTTTTTGTCATACCCCTCGTTCATTTTCTCACTATGGGCATCACATTTTAATTTCCATAACTTTACATTATTTACATATCTCTTTCTTTCCACAATATATTTTCCATCCCTTCTTTTCCTTTGTACTCGTTTTTGCATGTCTTAATACCTCTTGAAGAATTAATATGACGATATGATACTGAATGAGATGGAAGCAACTGGAAGAAAATGGAATGAGACAGGAATGAAAGTATTAATCTGTTAATTACTCAGAACTGTGCAGAGCAGGTGTCAGTCTTTCATTTATGGGCCAAATCTTCTTCCCTTTTCAGAATTAATTCTGCACATGCTGTAGTTCAGTTAAGAATGCTTTATTATGTACAGTGAAGGTAGATGTCAACATTATTAATATACTGCTCCCAATAACAGTGCTGATAAACTGAAACAGTCCTCTGCACTCATATTCATATTTCCTTAATAAATTTAAACAATCCTCTGCATTTATATGTTTTCCTCCTGAATAGTATAATTAATATTGTGAAATGCTGGATATTTGACCTGACTTCTGCAAACATAGCTGATTGTACTCCCTTCTGAAGTCTGCACTGCCATGGCTTTTTGCATATCAGTCCAAATAAACTGACTTAACTAACTGTGTGTGAAGTGTTTCCTAATAATACCAAAACTCCGGAAATCTCTGCATGCCTTTTTTAATACTGGTTCCCAAGTCTTGTACCATACAAACAAAATATTTTTGTACTCAAATGTACAGAACATTATGTTCTTATGAATATTCTGGACTGAAGGTTATTTATTCTCTGAAAATGTATGCAAACTGTGAAGCCTGCTTTACTATGGCTGCATTTCTAGACTTAGGCAAAGAAAATGCTGTATTTTTGTACATTTCAATGATACCCGATCTAGCAACTTCTCCTGAGATACCTAAACAGACACATGTATCTCTTTCTGTAGTTACTTCTGTAATTATTTTATAAATCTATTAATATGGTCTGCAATGGCTACTATAATGATCACTAGAACTAATATAAAATAAGTTTTATCTGGTAAATAAATGCACAATTTCAATTTTGACCACTAGGTGCTACTTAAGCAATTATGGTCTGTTTGGATTGAATTCTCTTTATTTTATGATTTAATTCTAACTGGACACATTTTTAACATGTTATAACTGGTAGACTCTGCTTTAAACCTATATTATATGCACCCTGAAGCATAATTACCATAAAATGTACTAACTTGCATATGTAATGTTTTTGCTACAGGTGGTGCAGTGGTGCAGCGCTAGTGTTGTTGTCTCGCAGCAAGAGGTTCTCCAGTTCGATTCTCGGCTGGAGTGCACACTGCGTGGAATGTGTATATCCACTCTCTGTTCATGTGGGTTTGTTCTAGTTTTCTTCCATACTGCAAACACATGTATCTGGAGCATTTCTCCCTGGGCTGCTCCTGAAAATTGGCTTTGTTCCAAGTCGGACTTTCCCGGTTAACAAATGTTAAACAAATAAAATAGTAATAATTCTATTTATGTTTTTAATATCTGTGTGCTGTAATAGATGTCTGCCTTTTAAATGTGTGTCTTAAATATTCTGTAAATATTCACATGCTCTAATAATAGAAGTACTTTTACTAAAACCTATGCTTTCTGTCTTTCTGGTGCAATAATTATTATATAAGGTGCACTGTATTCTGTAAATTAATTAACACATTAAGCCTGACCTGTTATGCCTTGGGTATATTAAATAATTATTATTACTTATTCTTTAGATACATTATCTTAAAAAGCTTGTTACAAATAATTCTGTCACTTTTCGATTAAAACTAATGACTGAATAATGTGAAGTAGTTCTGTTAGGAATGTATAACTGAATATGAATGCATTATTCTGAAATATGACTGAAATGTACTGTACTGAACTCATAACTGAATACGAATGTCATATTCTGAATTTTAACTGAAATTTACATTAAAGTGATACATATTTATAAGGACTTCAAAAATAGCTGTGTATAGATGTTATAATCTTGAAACAAACTAAACTAATACTAAAGGAATACCTTTTCTGCCAATGTTACCTGAACACAGATAAAAGCATAAACTGAAATCTGGTAATGTTATATTCTGGAGACTAAAGTATTAGTAAAGGAGTACATTTTTTTCTGTCAGTATTATCTGAACACAGATAAAAGCACAAAATAAAAACTAGTACTGTTGCTTTATCTCTAATCTGCTTAACTGCACACCTGTTATATATACATTTTAACTTTAAGATTTTAGGTAACTGAAACACATTTAATCTGAAAACTAGTACTGTTATACAATTGTTTAACTCTAATTTGCACAACTTCACATCAGTTGTTATATACACTTGCCCTGGGATTCAATAAACTCTGTGTAGGCTTTGTTGGAAGCCTACATGGAATTTACATTTGTGTGAGGTGAAATGCAGTAAGCAGCAGCACTCATTACATATTCATGCTGCACACCATGTTTAAATGCAAATAAGCAAGATTTTGTGGCTGGCAACAATGTTGCCAGCCAGGAAACAGTGTAAGTGAACAGCAATCCTGTTTAAGTCAGAGCACGGACATTTGAAGGTTTTGCGAGGAATGCCACAATAATCATCAGGGCTTAATGGATAGCTCTCAATCTCTTAGTGGAAGACACCTAGACAAGGACCAACATAATGGTGGGACAATGACCCAGAAATGGGGACGTATTTGACATATTTGCTCTTTAAAAATATCCTAGAGTAAACAGGGATTTGCATTATGATATATGTTCTGAAGAAATTGAAGTCTGAAACTCTAGTGTATGTACTTCTTGAGTCACATCAGTCCTAAGATCATCTCAGTGATATGGCAGAAAATCACAAATTTGAAACAGAGCACACCAAAAGGTATAAAGGCAAAACCTGGATATCCTATGAGAATCTGGACATTTGAGAGGTATGATTGATAAGTATATAGTCCAAACACAGTACAGGACAGTGTATCCACAGTGCAGATTATTGTGAAATCCCATTCCTGTCATTCTGTACTGAAGTTGTATAAATGATCAGTAAGGGTACATGGACAACCATGTAAAATAAACACTCAGTGAAAGTGTCTGTATTGACTAGGGACACACAGATTAATTGTAAGAATGAACACAAGGAAAGAGGACAACTGAAACAACCTAATGTACAGAAGATGTGGGCATGTCAATGCAAGATGGTTATAGCAGCAACACCAATCACATATCAATCTGGTACAGTAGGGAAAAAGTAGGGAATGCACTTGTGTATTATGTGACTGACACACAAGGTGACATCTATGGGGAGGATGTCTGTGAGAGATAAGCATTGTTACATGAATAATGCAGTGGACATCTATCAGGGATGTTACAAACAATTAGGGTGGGATGCATATTGTGAATCTGTGCAAACTGATTTGCATGAATATAAGTGTAATCTCAGCAGAGGTCTCCAGCAGGTGGGACCCAGGTAAAGGCTTACGGACAACATTAAAAAATCAAGCACAATCGTGGACAATATCAAAATAATAACAGTGATCCCATGGTTCTGACATAACATACTGTATGTGATTTAGAGTGATCAGAGATGATTCTGCACAAACACACTTGTATAACTTGTTACAGTGCCAGGACAGTGTTTGCGATTACCCTCATACATCCACACTCTATGAAGGCAATCATGAACACTTTCCTGGAACTGTAACATCTGCTGGAGGTGTCGGGGTGTTAAAATGGTGCATTGTACTTAGTTATTAGTGTGATGAAGGCTGTGAACTATGGAGTTATTATGGCCTATGATGTGAATGTCCGTCACATACTAAGTAGTTGTGTTACAAACAAGGGTGTAGTTGTAGTCAGCACTGTGGTCACATGCTGGTGGACATTCCACATACCATCTACCGCAGGACACAGGTCACATAACTATTGATCTGATTATAGGGTGTGATGATTACATTATACTTGGGGTGTGTTTCTTTATCTGATGTAACAGATCCCCCCATCTTCTTGTGTCATTGCAGGTGTTGTCACAGCTGGGGCAGTAATCTTTGGTGTGTGTTGATACTGTCTGCATTATACTAATGTCACAGTTGGAGTCAATGATTGCTCACATTCTGCAGTCCTTCAGGTAGCTGTTTGGACACAGGATGTATTTGTCATTTGTGATGTCTGTGACTTAATTAATGGACAGGAAAGGCCTAGCAGACACCACTGTTGTACGGACCTGTTCACTGGACTTCAGATATAAGACACTCACACATTTCAACATATTTACACTCAACATATGTGATACAGTGTTCTCCTCACTTGATAGTGTTGAGTGAATACCTCAGTGTGGATTTGTATCAAATGCCTTGGGCTTATCAAGTTCAAAAGGATGACAGTGTTGTCATGCATGCCATCGATGACCTTTTTGGGGACATCTAACAGATGTGGCAGACATGACGTAGCATTAACAACTCATGCAGCTCTGTTGCACACAGCCATTTATTAGTAGAGTCCATTTAAAAAAGGTCCATGATGACATATTGGTCTACCTTACAGATGACGAGAATCAACATGTGCCTATACGTGCATGCATCAGGTGTTACCCCCCCCCAACTCAGATAGATGCATGTTGATGTACACCATTCTATAGGAAATAGGGTTAGTGTGGAAATATGTTAGTGTGTGTACTGAAGTGCATATTCAACTGTGTAAGGAAGGTGTATGAGTCATGCCATATGCAATCTGTGATGTTGTTGCAGCCCATTGGTTCTGTGTGATAGGCCTGGATGAAGGTAAGACCATGCATACTGCTTATCCTGATCTGGCCTAGGGTTTAATCACAATCTCTCATGCAGGTATCTTTGAGAAACTCTCCCAGCTAGGAATTAACCTTTACTTAACTATACAGGTAACCAATTGGCTCACTGACAGAACATGTACTGTGAAAATTGGTAAACCAATCTGTGCCAATACAGCTGTCACCATTACCATACTTCAGAGATGTGTGCATGGCCCCTACTGTCTGGAATCTTTTTCTTGACAGTTCAGGCAAAGTATATGGCCTTTGACTTACTGCACACTGGGTGCAATCCTTGAATTTCCCTATTATGACCACCTACTAGAGGAGGGGCTAACACAGATAAAAGATTGTTGACAAGGTCACACAGTCTACAAATGAATAGAAAAATTAGTTTTTATGTTGTCCTTCTGAAAAGTGGAATTCCCTGCTCATAATTTAAACATTCAGTTGAGTAATGACTTATTCAAAAAATAACACTGAAAATAAAAAAACATGAATGCAAAATAATGAAAGCGGTAATGTTGACACAGCCATATTTGAAATAGTCTACACTGAAAATGGTCCCGCTATTCTGAAACAAAGTGATAAAAGCACTAGGAACACACATAGCAATCTGAACTTCGACCACCAAGTGTCCAGACTGTTATTGAAAGTCTATGTTGTACACATCGTATGTCACACCATCATATTAAGATCTTAGGTTTATATTACAGCACTGTACTCGAATCTCATCAGAACACTAATAGAGTACTCAAATCTCATCAGAACACTAATAGAGTATAATGCTCTCTTTTGCATGTACCTCAGTAGACATATGCAGCAGCTGTAGAGACCACAGGGGTTTCTCACCAAGAAAAGACAGGGCCTGCAAACCATGCCATGATGTATGTGGATAGACTGAAAGCCATCACACTGCAATCTGTATCATCTAGGATGAGGTGACTTCTGCCTGCCCTCCAAGTCAGTCTCTGACCCTGCCATTGTAGGAATAGGGCACATCCACAAATCAGATATAGCTGATGAGGTTTATTATCAAAATTCTGAAATACATTCAGTTGAGTAATGACTTATTCAAAAAATAACACTGAAAATAAAAAAAACATGAATGCAAAATAATGAAAGCGGTAATGTTGACACAGCCATATTTGAAATAGTCTACATTACCCAGCTTACCTTGTCTTCTAGTCATTTCTGTCAAATGTTTTTCAGTGGAAAAGTCCTCCTGCACCCCCCATGTGGGGGGCTGTGCCCCTCCACCCTGCTAATTATTATACAAACTCCGAGATCACAGTACAGTGAGGAAATAGGTATATTTCTCAATCCCACTGTACCTCAATCTCCAAGCAGAACATGGACCACACAACAGCAAATGCACACCAGCATTTGTTGCTGTGAAGTCAACCATTTTTGGGTTAGCCTTCCATGAACTGGAAAATAGCCTTTAAACTATCTCAGTTCATGCAAATGCCATCAGAAATTTTGATAGTAAACTGCTGATGACATCAGCAGTGTCTGTTGAGGAGAATATGGTAAGAACAGTGTCCCACATACTGGTGTAAAAGGCTCTTTGTAATGTCAAGCAAGTGCATGCACCCAAGTTGACTGCAGTGAAAATAGAACCCCTACCTATCTAAGTACACAGACTTCAAAACTCAGTACTTTACCCATGCATCACAGCTGAAGTCTGACTTGGAGTGTCTCAGGCAACACTTTATAGCTGATGCCATCAGCAGTTTCTGGTGAGGAGAATGTCAATAACAGTGTCCCACATGCTGGTGTAAAAGGCTCTGTGTAATGTCAAGCAAGTGCGCACACACACACACACACACACACACACACACACACACACACACACACACACACACACACAAAACTTGACTGCACTGAGAACAGACCCCCTACCTACCTATGTACACAGACTACAAAACTCATAATTTAAACAAACACCATGGGATGTCTGACTTTAGCAAGATTGCAGGACAACGTATATTGGATGACATCAGCAGGATACATTGGAGAGAAGCTGTTGGGAGGCCTGCAAGAAATGGATGTGTAGGCATGTGCAAGTATCAAAATACTGTCAATCCATGGGATCGGAGTGGTAACAGTAAGATACATACTTCTGCTCATCTTAATAGAGACACACACACACACACACACACACACACACACACACACACACACACACACACACACACACAGTTGACTGTAATGCAAACAGAACCTCTACATAAGTGCACAGACTACAGAACTCTATAATTTACGCAGGTGCTATGGCACAAGTCTGACCCTGACAAGAATGCAGGGCAGCTTATAGTGGATGACATCAGCAGGGCATGTTAGAGAGAAGATGGCAGGAGGCCTGCATGAAATGGATGTGTAAGCATGCACAAGTGTCAAAATACTGTCAATCCATAGGAGTAGAGCGGTAACTGTAGGATACACACTTATACTCTTCTGGCTAGACACACACACACACACACACACACACACACACACACACACACACACACACACACACACACACACACACACACACACACACACACACACACACACACACACACACACACACACACAGTTGACAGCAGTGACAACAGAATCCCTACCTATCTAACTACACAGACTACATAAATTAGTTCTTTATGAAAGTCCATGGCACAAATTTGACTTTTACAAGACTGCAGATCAACTTATAGTGGATGACACCAGCAGGGCATGTTGGAGAGAAGATGTTGGGAGGCCTGCATATGTTCATAGCTTCATAGGTTAATAGGATGTTGCTAGCCTAATGGCCCTAGGGCATTTACAAGCCTATCCATTTAAAAACATAAGTGCCCTTATTGAGCATAGTTAAATGGTCATTTATAAAAGAGCTATTTTGTGATCAGCACTGAATGGCTCTGTCCATCAGGAACATAGGTGACACCCCAGGGGTGAATTCACAATCTCTTATCCAGTTGTCAAGGTTGCACTTGAATAGGGTCATTGAGGAGCACTACTACACATGCAGTAGAAGCCTATTACAGAGGAGTGGCAATCACTGGGAGATAAATCAACCTCTTCAGCATGTTCTGTTTATCTCACAGGCTAGGTTGAGATCCTTGAAGCAAGTTATTCTTGTCCCATTTGATTTTCAGATGTCCATCATTTCCAGTAGATCAGGGTCTGAGACTGCTCTCTAGGTGAGGCATAAGTCACCTCTCAGCAACCTGCATGATACTGAGTACAGTGACAGGTCTTTTAGGCTTTCCATGTATGTCATGTTTTGGAGCCCCTGGATTATCCCAGTCACAAACCTTTGTGTTTTCTCAGGTTGCTGCAGGTGTCTGGTGAGGGGCAGACAGAAGGGAGCATTGCACTCAATTAGTGGTCTGATAAGAGTAGAGTACAGCAGAGATATGACCTCCTGGTCTTGGATGCAATGGCCTTATTTATGAGGTGTGCAATGTGGAATGTGTGTCTCACCACTATGGACACATAGTGACTGAAATGGAGATTGCTATAAACATGTGTTCCCAAGGCTCACAATACTGTATTTGAGCTTATAAGGGTGCTATGTATATCATAATTAGCAGGAATACTTCATTCTCAAAGGAGACAATGAGGCATTTTTTTTATTTAAGGTTCAGTCCGTGATTTTGGCACTAATCCTTTGTGTCAGCCACTTCTGTAATACGTTAACATCGTTGGAGAACTCTATATGACTGTGTCCATTTGACAGTCATCTGCAAACTTGGTAAGCCACAGACCATCTACCTTTGCCTGGACTTCAGATAAATAGTTTCGAAATAGTTGAGGGCCAAGCACAGATCCTTGTGGTCTTCCACTGGTAAGTGGTCTAATAGAGGAGGTGCAGTCACCAACTTTGACAGTGTTTTGTCAGTTAGCCAGTTGGCTATCCATTTTGTGATGTATGGGTTAATTCCCAGATGGGAGATTTTCTCTATAATACCCGAATGGGGTATAGTGTCAAAGGCCTTGGATAACTCAACATAGGCGGTAAGTCCTGCTATCCCTCATCCAGGTCTTTGGGGTGAGTATCATAGAAGTCATTTAAGTTTAATAAGCAAGCTCTACCCTTTACCAAACCAAAATGAGCCAGATCAACTGTGTTAGGTCTCATATGCCTCTGTGGATAGTGTCCATGCTGATGCCTTCCCTAGCCTTGCTTTGCAGATAAGGCTTTTTTAGGCTTATGGGTCAATAGTTCTAGTTCTGCATGTTAACAGATTGATATGCATTGCATATCACTCAACATTTGATATTAATTTCTGTAGTGTGTGTGATAATGTGTGAAACATTACTGAAACACCAGGGTTACAGTACTTGGTGGGGGCGGCAACACATGACTGCATTATAAATATGTGACATACTGTTAGACAGGGCCATCAGTTTGTTATGTTTCCACATGTGATTTCATGTCATAGACAGGAAATGAACAAGAAATGGCAGCAATAAATAATAATATTTACTTTTCTATAATGTGGTAAGCAGTGGGTTTGCACAATGGCTGGCAAAGTGTTTATGCATTCAAGATACATATTTTTAATACTTTCTATGTTTGTGTGTAGTTAAGCAATGTGCAAACACAAGCCTCATTGCTAAAGTCTGAGAGTTAGTACTGAGTTGCTGAAACACATTTGCTGCTCAACAGACATTGTGCCAGGAGATGTAAATGCACTGACACATTTCATTTTTGAGCCCAGATGATACTGGGTTTGAATCCAGGTGTATCTAATACTTTTAAATAAACAGTGATAATGCAATGACATTAATACTTTATAGAGTGTGTGTTGCTGTATGTTGGCATAGTGCAGCAGGGTTAAGGGAGATTATGCAGTGATAACTGCAGCATTGTATCGCTGCTCACTGTCACTTGGCATTGCTGCATGATGTGAAACTCCACGCAAACACAGAGGCCAAAAAGGGAAGGGATCCGTTGCTTTTTCTGAGTATGTTGTGTGTGATTTTATTTTTGACCAGATTATAGATGTTAAAATGGTGTAGACAGGATAGTGGTGAAATGGAGAGCAAGCAAGGGAAAGAAAACAAAGGGAAAGCAATACAGGAATGTACATGAGGGAGGTTGGAATGAACCATATCTATCCATTTCTTCAACAGTAAAAAAATGATCATATATGCAGAATATTAGCTGAATTTGGACTGTCATCTCCAGAGAGATGGGTTACAACAATGTGATCATATTGTATAGCCAATTAGATTGAATCAAGTGCGTCAAGAAGATACATGTGTGAAATGGGAAGCTACGTATAGGACATTTTTTTTTTTGTAGGACAGGTGCCCATGTCTTTTTTTAATTCAGTAAGAGATGACTGCTGGGTAAGGGACACAGTTATGTCTGGGTCAGGTAAGTTGGGGAGGTGAGGAAGCAAATGAAAACAAACAAGAGAAACAAGAAAAGAGACAGGGATGGTGAGGGACACAAAAGATTGGATGACACCATGAATGGGGTGAGGGAGGGGACAACGCAGGCTCATGGCTATCAAGCTTGGAGACAGTAAGATCTGAGTCCTCACCCACTGGACTGTCATCACTGACCCCTTCCTCCTTTGGTGTCTGAAATGCTTGATGTCTTCTCCTTCTACAGACCATGAGAGAGAGAGCAGCCTTTCCATCTGGCATAGGTATACATCAATGGTGCAGTGCACAATCTTATATGCACCATCCTTGGCATCTCCCTTTGGGTGATGAAATCACCACCTCCTCCACTGTTCCCAAGGGTACCAATTCACCAGCTTCTGGGGACGTACTACCTGATGGTGCAGGTAGTGTAGGGGTTGCAAAGGCTTTGCTGCCAGGTTTGCTCCCAGACATGCTGGGCATTGATGCTGTAGTTGTTGGAGAGGGGGAAGGCTGATCAAGTGGGTCTGGCCTACCTCACTGTGCTGTATAGCATATAGTGATGTGGCACACATGAATGACATGGAGTCATTTTGATGACATATAATAGAAAATAAGAAAGATAGACAAGGGCTGGGGTGAGAGAAAAAAAGAGATAAAATTAGTACCATCATATGTGACAAGCAATGCAGTAACACAATTATCCAAATTTTATCAGAAGTATTGCATTTAAGTATACATAAAAAAATAAAAGCATTAAAAACAATAGCAATCTGTCTAGTTACAATCTCACCACAGTGACTGGAGAGGAAAAAAAAAAAAAAAACAGAGAAACTAGTGGTCTTAAAACTTCATTGATGAGCTCAGTCACAATAATGACAAGTGATCCTTAGCAACAATTCTGAATTTTGTTACAGACAATTTCTTGTCTGTGATGAATAAAGGCTTGTTGCTTTGGAACTCTACCTGATTTTCGTGATTTTTGGGAATTATTGTGACTGAGCTCATCAACAAAGTTAAGACTACTAGTTTCTCTGTTTTTTATTTAAGTATACATTCTAACAGATACACACTTACTAAAAATTGCTGAAAGTAATCTTTAAAATTGCATGTATTGCACATATGTGTTCTCCAATTATACAGATTACAGTTTACAGCAGAGCATTTGTACCACTGGGATAGAGTTTTTAATTTAAGGTAAATATTATTGAAGTAATAACAGTATTGTATAGTTGAGAATTATGGTATTTGAACCCACATTCTCTGACTATAGTCTAATGTTGGACTCTTACAATTGGTTTGTGCTACAGATTAATGCAAGCATACTTGCTTTTACAGTTGGGTTATGCATAGTCAATTTGATGCAACTCTATTAAGGACCAAAAAAGTTATATTTAACTTTTAGAGCTACAATAAAACTTCTCTTCTGCTGCATACATATCACTTGCTTCTCTCAGTCTCTCCAAATGAGCAACATGAGCCTGCCAATTAAACACACATTCAGCGGGAGCTAGGGAAAGAACAGAAAAGAACAGAAGAGCATTATGCATACCAGTCTTGCCTATACTTAGTTTTCTAAGTCTTACAAGTACTCTCTTATTGTCATACTTACACAGCTATGGAATGTCCTCAGTCTCAATCCCATGCAATCAACAGTTGACAGTATCCCCTGTTCTCCTGCATAGGTCATTAAAATGATGCCGGCATTGCCCTCCAGTGCATGGGACACCAGAAGCACTGGATACAGCCTGTGCCAAACTATTCCATGCATCAGACTCGTACTGGGAGCCAGAATAGTCCCCCTGAAGAAGCCTTTAGCTATGGGACTTTACCAGGAGGCCAGTAAATATTTTGGACTCCTGGAAACCCCACCTCTCTGCCCTAAACTTGATACCTTCCTTTCCCATGCCAGCCATGTCTACCAGCCAAACTAGAGCAATGGAAAGTGATGCTTTTCTACCAATTCCAGTTATCACATTTACTGGTAACACACAAACTCAAGCAATTATGCCAGCCACATTTGCACAATGTCATGTGGAGTGTAGCAGTCCCTGCAGTGAGGAATTAACTAATTGAAACTAGAAGGTTTATCTGACATTTGGCTTTAGTTTCAGGAGTGTCTACTGATGTAGCCTAGAAATATATATTGGAAATTGGAAGGCAACTGTTACGTGAGTTAAGTTTATAGGCATGCACTGAGAGAATAAATATAATGACCTGACACATTTGCTTTTTGCCTTCAAACACTGAAGAAAATTGATTTTTACACTGTGGGATTCAAATATAGGCATAAGGGACAAAACATTTTCTTCCACAGTGTTGATTTTCCATCTTTGCCATAGAAGAAGTGCTGCTTAGACATAGTCTGGAATTTTGCATAAATACAGGCAACAGTTTGAGCTATTCCACATGTATGTGTTTGATCTTACAAGGTTATTGGATATAGATCCAGTTGTGTATGCATCTTATGTAACTGTGAAGCCCATGCTAGTCCAGATAAAGAATTATACTTATAGAAATATAGTAGACAGTATACCCTCAGTCAAACTCAATAATAGTGTCTCATGCCTCATAGATATAATTCATGTCAGCTCCATTATCTAAAGTATTATAAGTGAGAGTGAATATAATGGGAAGTGGAACAACAGTAAAAGTGTATGGAATATGCTGTATTATTACCCAGGACCATGCGTATGGCAATCCTACACTTACACCTGCTGCCACAGGACTAGTTACATGACATTCCCTAATTTGCTAATCATTCATAAGGTCTCTATATTAACTTCCACATAGTAGTGCTTACTGTGTTTGTCCAGTGCCCAACAGAATTAACTGAATGCATCCAGTTTTAATTATTCACTGTCTGAGTCCTGTCTGCAGGTGGTTGATGGCTGCATCTGCTAGGGAACCTTGCTAGCCACTGTGCAATTCCACTAAGCTCAGTTGCACGATGAAACACAGAAATTGCATCAATATATTGTTTTTGACCTTTGCCTTTTACAGACACCCTGCTTGCAAGTGTTCTGCAGGTGTTCTGTCAGCTTCCTGGCTGGGCCACTAGCACAGTTTTCACACTTCCATGCTTCACTCAAATGAGATAAGCACAGCCAAACCTGACATTCATTTTCTCTATTTCTCCTGTTTGCACTAATCTAGCCATTGCACAAACACTGCCCCCCCCAAAAAAAAAAGAGAGAGAGAGAGAAGAAAAAGGAAAAGTAGTTGAAATGAGGAAAAGCAATCTATGACATACAAACAGCAAAATGTTAGTACACATGAGATATTTCTACATATGTCTAGATTTGAGGTTTCACTCCAGTGAACCTTCAGAACATAGTAAGGGTGCCTTATCCTTCTTTGCCATACAAACAGCCTTCCAGCAAGGAACTGAAATCATTCTGCATGCAACCAACTGCAACGTCATCTACAGTAATGTGAAACCATGCAACTGTTATTTGTACATTTATTATTTTTGGATGTAATGTATTAAGTGAGTACACAACCAGTTATGAGTATTGTTTGCAAATATGCAGCTCTGTCTTACCTCTCTGTGTCTGTTGGTCACTGTTCTCTTATCTGGCAAGTAATCTTAAACATGCAGTCTGTAAACCTTTAAATGGCAATAATATAATATGCAGTCACCAACAAATAAAGGAGTAGTTTGATGTTAATGACTAGAACCTGTGAATTGTGTGCTGCTTACTTACATTTTCAACCTAGACAAAATCACATCTAACACTTTGTACACCTAACCTGACACACCCAGTGGATGTAGGGAAGTCTGCTTTGCTGTTGTGTATTCTTTCTCCCAAATGGTAATGATTCACAGTTGCAATCTGTTAAAAACAAACACTGAAGGAGTGCCTGCACTCATTATATGGAGCCAAGTATTTGGGATTCAGCAATTCTAATGAGTTCACACCTCATCTGCACCTGACAGCCCTAAATCTACACCATAAAAAAGCAACCATATAGCTAGGGAAACTGAAGGGGAGGAGACTTGTTTATGTGGAGAGCAAAGAAAAGAGGCTATTACTTTGGGATATATCTGCATAGAGGATTAATGAACTTGTGAAGATACGCTTGCATTTTTTTCAGCTACATACTGCATATGCTGAAATGTAATTAAAAGAAATCTGTATATATATATATATATATATATATATATATATATATATATATATATATATATATATATATATATATATATATATATATATATATATGGGTCTACTTCATTTGCTTGAAAGACCATTTGACCTAAACCCTTTCATTTGATCGAAAACCAGTATTCAAGGCATAAAACCAAAAGTACAGATTTTAAACGAAAATAGGTGGGGGCTTCACCCACCACACACCCCAATGTGGGCGGCTGTGCCCCTCCCACATCCCCCTAACTATATATACCAACTCTAGGGTTGCACGACATTGGGGAGGGGGACAAATCCTTGTTATTTGCCTTGAATACTGGTTTTCGATCAAATGAAATTTCGATCAAATGGGTTTAGGACAAATGGTCTTTCGATCAAATGAAGTAGACCCATATATATATTCATTTCATTTGGTAGCACTTTTAACATTTCGAACATGGTTTGTTAGAAAAATGTGTCATTTTCCAGTACTTTTGGATGTAGAGGGAGGAAAGCTGCATGTCTGCTATGGCACAAACAAGAATATGTTTTTATTGTTACTCTCCTTTTTTTGCATCCAGTCTGTTGTTCATATTTCAAATCTCAAATTATTCATTGGGTAATACTGAAATGCTGTTGTTTCTATTTTATCTTGGAACAGTTATTTTGTAGTTACATGAAAATTATGTGTATTATCTTTCTGTTTAATTTTAGGACACCTAGGAATATGCCACCCAGGCATCTCAACCCTCAAAATACACCCTTCACTGACCCTAAAATCAGGTAATTGTTTTAGCTTTTAGGCAACATGGTGCCTTCCTACTTCACAGGGGACATGGCGATATGTTAGACAGAATGCAAATTTGGCAGCAGCTAGTCATAGAGCAGGACATATGACCAAGTGCACCATAGGCCACTGACATGATCTCATCTGCACAGTGGAGAGCATATGCTGTGGCACATGATTGAATGGGTACTGGGGGGCCTGCTATACAGCCACCACTAACAGCAAATGAAGAGATACTGTCCACTATCAGGGATCCAGACAGCTCCCAGGAAAGTGTAGTACAGCATGTCCTTGACATTGGTGCTACTGTTTCAGGGACAGAAAGCAGGTCCCAGGAGGAGCTTCCAGGTAGGCTTTTGTATCTCAATTGTTAAATACTGCTGTATCATAAAACTATTTAAATCAATACATTAGTCCTGTTTCACAAGAATTTTTTTTTTTTGGCAGGGAGGTTGAAGATTGTTACAGTTAACAACACATATTGATTACACATGGGCTTAGGTTTGACTTGTCATCCAAGTTCTTTTTGAAAGTATAGTTAATGGACATATAAAGGGGAAAAAGTATTAACCCCTGCTTTACTATTAATTGTGATGATGTTGTCCTTACCATTTGCTTAACTTCTTCCAGGACGATCTGGTATACAGAGCATACCATCATCTGCACATGGCAAGCCAAACATTTTTATGTCAGTGCTGATGAGCAATTCAAATAAATATTTTAGTGTGTGAAATTCATGTCAGGACTTCGGTGTGTATTGCTGTACTGTCTAATAGTGGCACCACTGTTAATTTAATAGTATACATTGGACTATAGTAGTGTAAGTATTAATTGCTCCTATGTTTATTACTTATTATCACAGGAGATCCTGGCAGTGGAAGTGTGGGACTACCAATTGATGTCAGACTATCAGTAGACTCAGATGATGATGGTGGCCAAACAGAAGCACAGTCAGGGGGTGCAGAGGTTGAATATGACACTGAGGTTGACATACAGCCATCTGCTGAAATTCCACTGGACACCAGCAGTAGGCCTATGCCTACCCATTTCAGTAAGCCCTTAGATATTGGACAGGTGGAGGGTGAGACAATTGATCATGGAAGTATAGATACTGTGACTTCAGTGCATGTTGACTCTGGCCATAGCCAAATTGTGGGCAAGGTGTCATATAGGAGGGTTGTTAAGGGTGCTCAGAGGATGCCTGATGTCCATCCCCCACCTGATCCAGGAGTCTCTTCCCGTGACACTCAACATATGTGTAGGGCCATCATGGAGGCACAGGCATATTCCCATAGGTGATCCAGAGAAATGCTTAGGGATGTAGATGTGGCACAGTCTGGCATGCATGACTGACTCCATCGTGTTGCCAATGGGTGTAGGTCGGCCACATCTTCTGCAGTTAGCCACCGTGGCCATACCTGATCACATTCTCACAGTGGCATTACTTTCACTACTCCATCAGTGGGTGAGCTGTCCATATGCAGATGTGGCAGGCCATGGGGTCTTGGTCCTGGGCTTACTCATGAAGGTAGTTCATTCAACATACATCAGTCATGTTAATTTTACAGTAGTGTATCTGACTGTGGGCATGGACGTGCCAGTGCTACTCCTGGCAGAGCCAGTTCTTGTTGTCAGGGATGACAAAGATGAACTGCCGCCTCTACCATGCATGGCTTGCACCTGTCTGACATACCAAGATGTAGAGCTTGTACAGAAATTGGCTGTGTTCAAGCAGAAACTCACATACCAATTTCACCTGGAGGATGCCTACAGACACACACACACACACACACACACACACACACACACACACACACACACACACACACACACACACACACACACACACCCATAATAGTTACATGGTTTAGTCCTGCAGCTTAAAACTCATTTATTTCTCACTGGCCATTTGTTGCTTTATCCAAATGCCTGTTTTGTTCTCTTTCTACTCATAAACACTCACAAACCTTTTGTGTCAGCCTAGGCTTCCTGCACACCGAAATACCCTGTGCAATTGATAACTGTGCCATATCCTTGTTTTTTATCTTTTGGAATTGGAGATACATAAGCTTTGTGTCTGATATGTAGGGTGCATGGCTGACTTAGTGCTTAGTATATCTGAATTTGTGATGTTGAACTGGTAACTAGCATCCTTGGGAACACGGGCTGGACTTGGATAGGGTTGTAAGGGCCCTGGGGCTGTTAGCCTAGTAACATCCTTTGATGCTATGATCCTTTGACTTATATTGGTCTTAGAACATTAGACAGTTCATAACAACAAAACTTTCCATCTTAATTGTTAACAATCTTGTGAGGGTTGTGAAGTCTGAAACTGCAGTTTGTATCATTACTTTCTAACGTCTCTCTTTAATGATTTTCCAATACAACGTATGGTTCTAAACTGAGGGCATACAATGACCATCACTACTTTTCAGAGGTATGATGGTTGAGGCGTGAGGCCTTCTTCTTAATAATGGACACATGTAAGTAAAATAAAAAGTCTCTGCTGTAACATATTAATGTACAAATCTCCCACCTTTTATTTGCTTAGAATACCATGTACAAATATGCAAGGATATGACAGCCATTTATATTATTGCACAATAGACTCCAAGTTCAACACTTGCCTTGTAAGTCCAGTAGTTGCAACAGTTTTAGTTCAGGTCTGACTCTGTCTTATGCAAGCAGTAAACAGCCAATACATGGGGAGGTACATTTTGTAATATCTGCCTGGCATCAGTGTTACTATATGTATGTGAGTAGAAGGAAGGTTTTAGGTCCTTAGGAGGTGAGTGATTGTGCTATGCATTATCTCTTAGCCAGTGCAACGGCATATTGAGTACGCCTACATCTGCTGACACCCACAGCAGCTGCTGCTTCACCCTCTGACTTCTCACTGCACGTGGCTGTGTTGACCTTGCCATTGGTGGCGGATGCGTGCTCCTTCCCCTTGTTGATTTTGCTGAAGCTGTTTTATCAGGATGATGTTCTGTAGCATGGCACATACTGTGAATATTTCAGTACATGTCCATGAATTGTACTGCAGGGTTCCCCCAGATGTATCTAGGCATTGGAGCCGTAACTTCAGCAGCCCAAATATACACTCAATGAAATTTCTGGTTTGAGCATGTGCCTCATTATAACATTTTTCATCAGGTGTGTGTGCATTTCTTATGGGTATCATCAGTCATGGCTCCAGAGCATAACCTGCATCCCTCAGTACATGACCTTGTCGGATATCTCTCCTAGAGAGCATCTAATATAGTTGGTAGGTGTACCAGATATGTGAGTTGTGGTAACTGTCAGGGATGCCAGCACACACATTCAAGATGATTCCCTTGACATTACACATGACTTGGCAGATAATAGAGTGAAAGCCCTTTCTATTAATGTACAGCATTCCCTGTTCCCTGGGTAGTACCTTCATTTCTACATGTGTGCAGTCTATGGTATCCAGTACTTTGGGGTAGTGTGCTACAGGGTAGAACTCATGCATATGTCTCATCCTATTCTCAGGAGTATGGGTGAAATATATGTTGTCACTACCATGTTGGAGCATAACATTCAAGAACTGATAGAGAATCCTGAATGCTGATTCCTGTGATACCCCCAGCATGTCCCCTGTTGGTCTCTAAAAGGTACCTGTAGCTAAGATTCTAAGTGCTACACATACCTTTGCCTCCACTAGGATGGGATTCCCTCGGTTTGCTCTGGTCCTGAGTTGAGAATGACAGAGGTTGCAGAGTTCCTATAGTTTGTCAGTATCCACCCTGTAGAGCTCTGCAATGTCCACACCATGTAGGTTGTCATGAGTTACCCATGGTCTGAAAACTCTTCTCCTTCTTGACCTTGGTCTATTAGCAGCAGCAGCATAGACTTCAGTCTGTTGCACATATACATGAATTAAAGCAACAGCAGCCCCTAATCTTGTTTCTGTGTAGACTCCTTTCTGTGGCTGTATTCCAATATGCTTTGGAATTCACACGAAAAAACAGTACTGTATCTACACAGTTGCATTATAGCTTGTTAAATAGCCCCTCCATCTTGGATTGGTTGATTAGCATACAGTTTGGCAGCTTATGCTGTAAGTTGCATGCTGCAGTATTTACCTTGTTTGTGCAACTGTGTGCAACTCTACATAGTATGTAGAGCCACTTACTGAATCTGAAATGGTGTGATACAGTGCGTGCTTTGCAGAGTGACTCTCACATGGTGCAAACTGACCTTGTAGGCTTTATTGAATCTGACCTCTTAACTTTAAAGAATTTAGATAACTGAAACATATTTAAAAAAACTGAAGAAGTGCACATTTGCTGTATACACATTTTAACTTTAAATAATGGTTTTGTTTAGATAACTGAAACACATTTAAACAAACATTTAAAAAATGCATATTTGCTGTACTTCAGTTGTGTACCACAGCTCTTGTCAAGTTTAGGCCTTAGTTTGCATTATCCCAGTCACTACTAAGGTACTGGAAGGGCCTCCCTGGAGTCCTTGAAATACTGGATACACTTAGGCCTTCCAAAACTCCACTTTCGCATTTCTTGTGTAGGGCTGAGCAGCTGGTATAATATTTTTCTTGACTATTTAAATCAAACTGGAAAATCAACCTGGAGCAATATCTGTGAAGCATAAAAAAGCAGTATCAGGTCCTTAAAATATTGTTTACAGCTTTAACAATTATAAACTGATAGCACTGCTTGTTCCATGTCTTTACATTTTTCTGCATGAAATAAACATATGCTGCTAATAAATTCTTGTAAGTCTGTAAGCAAACTGTTAATGTGCTATAGTAAACTAAAACAGTGTTACTAATAAATTGTTTCTTGCAAGTCTAACTACAGTGAAATGGAAAGGCTGCGAGTTCATTTTTGCATCAAACAAAAAGCCTCAATGGCATTGTTTTTCCCTGTCATATTCCCAAATGATACTTTTTACACTGATTTCTGAAGATTTTAATCAAGAAATTGTGTTATTTAAGTCTGAAATTATACTGATGGAAGCTGATTCATTCCTGAACTAATAACCTTTAAATTTAAATGAACTTTTCTGGAATACAATTTTTTTAGACTGCCCATTTTTTTTTTAACTTTAAGCCACACATTTACTGCTGTCTTTACTACAGAAGTACTGTTTGTCATATTTATACAATTTACCTTTACTGATGTTTTTAAACGTTTCTGAGATTTACTGTCTGACTTAGCTAGAAAATGCATAACAAAAATGAATTATTTTACAACTTTATGATTTGAAGTTGCTTGAAGAATTTGTTCTGGCATCACCCATCTTTTTTAAACTTGTTCTTGTTTCTTGATAGTGTGACATCACACCAGAAACTGAAAAGTCTGTTGTCTGCTTTGGAGATGATGAAGTACATTATTGTTAACTGGATAATGTCTTTTACACAGGTATCTTGGAGAGTCTGAAGTTCTTTGAGGCTTTTGTGAGGTTGACAGAACACCAATGATGTTTTTACCACTGCTACTGTATGTTGACGTTAGATTTTTCTGAAGTACTGTTGTGATGTTTATTGTTCTGTAGAATACATGTAGTCTCACAGCTGATAAAGTTGCTATGGGGTTTTGGGACTTACTTTAACTGTTGTTCCCCCATCTATGGTGATTTGCTGTTGAAAGAATTAATATGACTGTATGATACTGGAATGAGCAGGAAACAACTGGAAGAAACTGGAATGAGACTGGAATGAATGTCTTTATCTGTCAATTACCCAAAACTATACTGAACATGTGCCAGTGTCTCCCAGGAGCAGCCTTAGCTCAACTGGTACCCTAGGCAAAAGGGCTCCATGGCGCCCACCACCACACCACCCAGTGCCCCAATACTGGTCTACCTACACCAAATAAATACTGGAAAAGTGCCCCTGTTAGAACGGCGTCCTAGTCAGCCGCCTAGTTGGCCTATGACTAAGGCCAGCTATGGTGTCTCCTTTATGGGCCAAATTTTATTTTAGTTTTCAGAATGAATTCTGCACACAACTGTAGTTTAGTTAAGAATGCTTTATTATGTACAGTGAAGGTAGACAATAGGCAGATATTGTTTCCAATAACAGTGCTGATAAACGGAAACAGTCTTCTGCATTCATATTTCCCCCCTGAATAGTATAATTATATTCTGATATGCTGGATATTTTACCTGACTTCTGGACTCATACCTGAGTGTCTGTATTGCCTTCTGAAAACTGCACTACCATGACTTTCTGCATATCAGTCCAAATGAACTAACATAATTGACTGTGTATGAGGTATTTCCTAATAATACCAAAACCCTGCAAATCTTTACATGCCTCCTTGTCCTTGGTTCACAATTCCTGTACCATACAAACAAAATGTGTTTGTACTGAAATGTACAGTGCAATCTGTTTATATCAGTATTCTTGATTGAAGGTTATTTATTCACTGAAATGGTATGCAAATTGTGAATCCTATTTTAATATGGCTGCAGTTCTAGTCTTATGCAAAGAGAATACTGCATTTTTGTACATTTAAGTGATACCTGATCTAACACCTCTCATATAATAATTTTAACACAGTCCTAGTTTTACTGTTTTTCACACTATTAATAACTCAAAATATTTGTAATAATATTAAAAAAGTTGTTTTATTCAGACTGACCTGCCTTATTCATCCTTCAGTAGCACTCAGTGTTGAACCTCACATAAACATGAAAAACATTTCCAGCAATTACTTTTCCATTTATTTTGGAACATATACAATCCCCAACACACGAAAGTTTTAAACAAAATGTATGTATTTCACATATAAATATTTCTGTTATATGATAAATTAAAACACTTCCACCATGCTTGTGTATTTTTTCTTTCAGTTTCTCTTTCACTGATTCAGTATGCTTTCATAGTCACTATACTTTACCCCAATATGTTCAGTTCCTTCCTATTATAATAAGTTTTGTTCATCTTCTTTATTTCACCAACCCCCTTATTTTTCCCTTACTCAGTCTTAAACTTATATTTTTTAATATGTTTTCCAATCCTTGTAACACTTTTATTCATTTATCCTCTATGTTTGCTGCAATAACCAAGTCCTCTGCATAAAGCAGACATGCTGGTATATCAATTTCCTTTTCTTCCCATCTTCCAAAAAAACTTCAACAGTTCTGACATAAAAGACTGAATAATGGCATTCATTAGTAGAATGAAAAATATACTTAATTAAGGGGCACCCTGCTTAAATTTCATTCATATCCTGATCTTTTTTTCCCATCCACCCATCTACTATTACTTTCACCCATAAATGTTCACATTATATATTTTATATTCTTCATATATTTTTGCTTATTCCATATTTCTATAATTTCCTCACTGACTCGTGACTTATCTTATCTAATAACCCCTCCATATTACTCATACTAATCTTTCCCATCTTTTCTATAAACATCATACTTATTTATTTTACTATTATTAATATTTCTTTTATTACTCTTCTTTTTACATTACATATTTCCTATCACTTCATTCAACACATTATTTATCCTTATTTATTATTCTTATAAATATTTTACAATTGGGATTCCTTGAAGTTATGGGTGTCCAATTGTTTATATCTTGCCTTTCATCTTTTTCCATACACATTTCATCAACACATTGTATATATATATATATATATATATATATATATATATATATATATATATATATATATATATATTCACTATCCCTTTATTTAACCATTCATTTAACACTTCAATAAAAACACTTTTCACCCAATTCCCTTAGTCCATCTAATTCTGGTGTTAACTCTTTCTTCCCTCTTTTATTATTTTCTGCATATCTTCCATAATAATCTTATTTCTATTTTTGTCTTTATATTTTAAGATATTTTTAACATATCACTCCTTTTCTAATTTCTTCAATGTTGTGCATTTTATCTACACATCTTTCCACTACAGTCATTATTTCTTTTTATTTATATCTTAAACCACCTTCTTCATCATATATTGCATCCATTTTGCATTGTTTTATTCTCACAGGTTTTCCTAAATAAGTTAATACCTCCTCTTTTTTTACCTTTTAAGAAAGTGGTTGTCTAAACAATAGACTTTTTAACTTTCTCTGTTTTTGTTTAAAACCTAAAAGAGTAATATATTTTCATATCTGTCATATCTGTATGCATAAATTGCAATATTCTTATATATCTTTCTAATTTTCTTATATCACACATCACACTCCTACTTATAATATTCTGATTTCTTATTATTTATCCAAATCCTTATTTTAGAACACTCTTCATTTTCTATAGACAATATAATATTCTTTGTTCTCTAACCTTAAAATTCATCTAATTCTCTTTTTGACACACCTTATATATAATAAACATATACATTTTGTCTCCATCTTCTTGCACCATTCAAGTGCAATTAGTCCCCAATCACATTTCTAAGATTACTTACATTATCACTGAGTATATTGACATTGTTCTTTCCCTTTTTGCCTCTTTTTCTTGTTCTCTTTTTCTTTTTCATCACCTCACCCTTCCTCATATTGACATTTCACTACTTTGTTCTTGTACTTCCCCGTCTCAGAATCTCCTCCTTCTCATTGGTCACTTCCCAGTATTTCATACCTATCCTCCTCTTGAATAATAACATATTTCTACTAATGTTTAATGCATTTTCATCCTGATTTATTATCTGTTCTACTGTATTTTCTCTTATATCATTGTGCATGTTTTCTTCTTTACTATTATTTTACTATTTTCTTTAGTTATTCTTTCATCCGTAGCACAGGAAAATGAAATGAAAAGTGTGTTGAGAAATTACATTTCCTACATCTTGGTTAACAATTTATTTCTGAATGTCCCTTCTCTCCACATTGGCTGCATAGTGTGTTTTTTGTTCTTCTACAGTGCTGTACTAAATGCTTTTAATTGCCACAGAAAACATAGGCCTTTAGGTTGATTATATTACAGCTCCATTTTTTGCATTAACATTCATTACATTTTAAATATGCTGAATCCTTCCAGCTATAAAATTTAATATTGCCAATACTTCCCACCCCCAGTCCAAACATTTATTTCATTAAGAACTTTTTTTACATAATGCACTCCTCTACAGACATATAGGGAAAGTCCAATTGGAAATTTCACCTAATAAAACCTGGAAGCAAGTTACTTCCTCTGTGTTAGCTCCAAATGGAGAACATATACATTCAGCCACTAAAAAAATGATTCCTTATTTTTTTCCTAATTAGGACATTCTTCAGTTGTTTTAGCAGGAGATAAAGCAAAGAGTACTCTTACCTAATCTCAGGGTGGGTATGAGAGATGTGGAGTGAAGCCTAAAAGTACTGTGCCTAAAAAAACTTATGTGGCAGTTACCACTTCTTCTGCCAACAAGAACACTCTTAGTACTTTATAAACAAGTTCAAACTGTTTAAATGGAGAGAGTATACCATTGACTGAATGTAATAACAAAACCACATTTAAAGGCAATACTCATGGAATAGAGTTTGTTATACAATTGTTTTAATTTTGATAAAGAAACATGTCTATTTACAACAGAAGATGCTGTATGGGTCAACATGGCTTGTGACTCTCTTAAGGATTTAATTTTATTTTTAGATAAAATGCTATTTTAAATCAAGCAACTGCAGATGGACAACCCTTTTTATTAAAATGTATTCAGCTCAAAATAGTACCCAAAGGGCTGAGGATTTCTAAATACTCTTTAAGTTTAGACTATAATGAAGCTATGATTAATGGGCTGTGTGAGTTGTTTGACAATGTTGGCTTCAAATTAATGCATAAGATTATCAAATTCAATGATATAACCTTAAACCAACTACTAGCAGATATAGAAAAATTTAATACTGATATAAAATACATCATTTATGACCAGTGGGAAGATTTTTATAATAAAAAGTTGTGTATTGTAGAGAAGAAATGTAATAAATTATTGGAAAGAAAGGTTAAGAGATTAAAAAGGGACCATAGTCAATATGCAAATAAAAATGTTTATCCAGTAAAGTTGTCTTTTGACAAAAAAGTTTATAATAGAGAATTAATTCATGATCAAAAAGACTTCCAAAAATCCACAAGGTAAACCAAGGCAGATGTGATAAAACCAGTTTAATGAATGGTAAGTGCTTTCATGCTCTTCTGAACACTTCTTCAGACCATATAAAAAATACAAATTCACATACACTGCTTATCAAATACATAGCATTTGAAACTAACCTATCACAGAATAAAATCACTTAAATAGTCTCCGCCTTTTAAGGAAAGGTTTTAAAGGAATAGAGGTATTCAAACCTGGTGGTGTGCTGCTGTGTAGCCTAATAATCCAACTGCTCTCATGCTGTTCTAGAATGTTATTAAGATCTCACAGTCTACCACCAGGCTTAAGTTATTCTAAAACTCTAAACATAAATGTATGTGTAGTGTTTGTGTCCCTCACATGACAGGCCAGGCATTTGTTGAATCATTCTTCCTAATAGCTAATAAATACTCACATATCCTTTCTTTTAATTGTCTTTTGGTCTTTCCTACATAGAAATTTCGACAAGATAAACAACTAGCTATGTAAACCACATATGTACTTCAGCAATTGGTATAAGAATTACTAGTGTATTTAAAATGTGTGGTTGGATGTATAAAACTAGATGTTGTATCTAAAAATGAGCAATAATTGCATTTGCCACACATGGTGGTACATCCATTATTTATAGAACTACGTGAATTGTTATATTTATAGCATAGCATCTGTTTAAGATTGCGCTTGTTTTTAAAAGCAAAATTTGGTCGTGGTCCTACAACCTGGCTAAATTTTTCATGTGACATAAGAATAGGCCAGTTTTTCTTGATAATGTCACAAAAAGCTCTATGATCACTAGTATAATTCATCATAAAATTCATTAGATGTTCATTGGATTGTTGGGTATTCCCATTGTGGGAAACTGAATTATTGGCATAGAGAAAAGGACATGCATTCATGGGTTTTAATTCAGTCACCTCACATTCCATTTGATCTACCTCATTGTGTTTAAATTTATCTGCATTTAAATTTATCCTTTATCTTAGATAGATCTGCATCAAAGACCTCTTGAACACTATCTAGTCTGGACATCCGCATGCCCTGGCCCTTCAGTACGTTCTTAAAAACCCTCTTTGGATGCATACTATTCCTGTGTAGGGTAGCATTTACCCTACATTCTTTCCGGAACATAGGTAGGGCTATTTGGCCATCTAATGTCCTGTATATCTTGACATCAAGGAAATCTATGGCAATATCAAATATTGCACAAAATGTGGTATTAATTCATGTTGCCCTTGCCAAAGAATAAAAAGGTCATCCACAAACCTTTTAAAAAAGGCAATATATTTCCTATATGTATGTTGACTGAGCATATATTTCTCTTCCTAACCACTCATAACCAAATTGGCATACCTATTGGTGCAGGGGGTCCCCATAGCTACCCCTGCCATTGCCAATAATACTGCCCATTGAAACAAAACAAGTTATGTTCCAATATAATACTAAGTAGGCCACACAGCAACACATTCTTACTATCAGTAAAACTACCATCTCTTTTTATAACATCATGTAATATTTTCAAACCTTGTTCATTGGGTATACTTGTAAAAAGTGACTGTTCATCCAAAGTAATAAAACTAAGGTCATTCAAATCAGTGCAAAAACTTAAAAATGAAGAAATAGAGACTATAAAATGTCTAGTATCTTTAGGAATCACTTCAGATTTATCTACCAACTTTCTTAGTTCTTTCTCAACAAAAATAGATATATATTCAGTGGCCCATCCCCCACCAGGGACAATATGTCTCATAGGGGGTCTGTGCATTGATTTATGTACTTTTGGTAGACCATTCAAAGCAGGTATGATAGGATGTGTGATTTTAAAATAATTGTATAAATCAAGATTAATCATATTACTAGCTAAATAACTACTTAAAATTCTAAGAATCTTATCAATGGTGTGATGACCAGTATCTAAATTAATGTAACAATATGTATTGGCATCATTTAATAACTCATCCATTAATGCAAAATAACAGTCTCTGTCAAGAATGACCAGAGAACCTCCTTTATCCGCTGGTCTGAAAATAACTGTATCATCCTTTTGTAAGTCATACAGGACAGTCCACTCATCATTGGTCAAATTCCTAAAATGTTTCTGTTTGCTAGTAGAACTCTTAAAATATGCTCTAACTTCATTTTCACATACAGTTAAATGCTTCTAGTATAGGATCCAAAACAGGCATATAACAACTTGGCTTCTTATAAATATTCGTATTTGTATTTTCAAACATAGTTCATAACATAATATTCCTGGTAAACATTTTTTATGTCAATTATCATCTCTGATAAATACATATTAGAAGCTGGTATAAATGACATACCTTTATTTAAAACATTCAACTCTATATTAGAAAAGGTCCTTTTGGATAAGTTACAAATTATTCCCCACTCAACTTCTGTCACATTTTCTTTATCATTTGAGAGTGTATCTTCTCTGTCTCCGATAGTTGTAGAGAATGCTTCCTCTCCCTGTTCAATAGTGTCCTGTCTTTGGGTATGTAACTGTCCTGTATGGTTAATGGGAGAGGCAGAAACACCAAAGGGATGTGAACAGACTTGTCCTTAGGCTTAACCGCTTGACTGTTCATCTGTTGACTTGCCGACAAATTAGAAGTGCATGATTCGTGAGCAGCATTGTCGGCTATAGCTGCTGTTATAGGTGTCTCCATCTGAATTGCTGAAGCCCGTGTGCTCGTCGTATTGTCATCCGGACCTTGAACTTCCTATTGTGGGGTGCTGTGCCCCCAACCCCCCCTCTAAATATATATTCCAACTCCAAGATCTCACTACAGTGAGGAAAAGGGCAAATATCCCATTCTTCACTGTACCGCAATCTCAGAAAAAGCACTTCAAGATCTGGTATGTTCGATATTATGAGCATTCACAATTTGTGTGATTCGCTCATATGATATAGACCCATTCTAAACAGGGGGGGGGGTTACAGAATTTTTTTTTCCCAAACAGGAACACACAGAGACACAGGAGGTTTCATGTGAAACATTCAGATTCAGGACAAGCAAACCATGTACCCCACCAGAACTACAACTGGAAGCAGAGCAGACCCAGAGAGTACAGGTAGCAAAAACCAATAAAATTGTGCATTCATTCAAAGACTTCCATATTTATTATTACACTAAAAATCAGATTACTGAAGAATATTTCTCCATTTTTTCTAAAGGTTTGAAACTCATCCCTTCCAAAACTTTTAACTTGGGTGCAATTCTTGAAACCAAAATGTATTTTAAAAGTTAAACTTAGCCCTTTTTATAAAGATAAGTGATCAACCAACTATCCATCTTTGTCTAGTAATACAAGTGGCCCAAAGAAAAAATACGTTTAACCCCCCCCCCCCCCAATAAACCCCACACTAGCAATGTTAGGAAAAAGTTATAATTGAAGATATTTATAATTTACAAGATGAAGTTAACAAAAGGAGACTCCTTTTTAACAATTTAAGAAATGATGAGAGAATACTGTTTAAGAAACTAAGGAATGATCCAAATATCCATATTATGAGGCCAGATAAGAAGGGATAGCACTTTTGACTCAATTAATTATTCTAGAGCCATGTTTGAGTTATTAAATGACTGCAAAACCTATCTATCAGTCTCCATTAAGGAAATTAAAATTAATTATAGATGGATAGATTCATTTTTAAAAGAATATTTGTTGGATCAAAGGATATCCCTGGACCAAAGTTAAACCCCCAGTGGCTACCACAATTTTTGGAATACCTAAAATAAACAAAAATTTGGATAACCCAGCTTTTAGGCCAACTGTGGCTGGTCGCAATTCAGAGAGACTTATCCCATAGGAATACTTATTGATAAGTGGTTGAAGTCAATTTACAAACATGTAGATCAACTCATAATCGATTCCTGGAACTTCTTGGATAGAATAAAAAATGATTTGTAGACCAAGGATATCATTTTCCTTTCTATTGACATTGTACATTTATTTTTTTTGATACCCAAGGAAGAAGGCATGGAGATGTTTTACAGTAGCATTTTAAGGGTTGGTTTTCTAGCTACTGATAAGATCTATTTAATTAATGAGTTTATGAGTTTGGTTTTAGATAGCAATTTCATTTATTTTGATAAGGAATATTTAAAACAGATAAAAGGAATAGCTATGGGAGCATCATGTGCTTTACCATTTATGCAAATTTAGTTTTACTAGAATAGGAAAATAAAGTTGTTTTAGAAAGTAATTTTAAAAATATTTTCAAATTATATGCTTGATTCCTTGATGAGCAAGAAGTTAACAATTTTATAATGTATATAAATAGTTCATCTGATTTTTAAAAATTGACTTATGGTTACAACACAGAAAATATAAATTATTTAGATACTGCAAACTTTAATACTGGTAAAAGTTTTAAGTCCAGAATATACAGGAAGCATACCTTTAGCAATTCTTACTTACAGTTTACCAGCTGCCACTCATTTAGACAGAAAATCAGCATTGTTAACGGCCAATTAATTAGGGCAGCCAGGATGACCTCTGAACATGAAGATGTAAAAACAGAGTTAGGAATTATAGCACATATGTTTATATCTAGGGGTTATCCCAAAGCTGAGGTTAATGATATAAAATAATATATATTGTCACAATGGGGGATTAAATAGAAACACCCACCTGTGTACAGGTTTGTTGCAAACCAGTCAAATACAGGAACCTACTGACTTCAACAGAGCTTTGATTTTAGAATATGGACCTCAGGCTAAAGAGGTTATTTTTTTTGAATAAATGAGATCATCTTAAGAGTAATCTTAATATTTATGGAACCTTAAGTCCTTCTTATTCTTTTTTTTAAAGACTGCATGGAATTTTAAGCAGTTCTTTGAAGGTGGCATAAAGTGTAAGTCATCAGTAACAGATTTAAAAACATGTAATTATATGTGTGTGGTTCCTGTAAGCAGTGTACACATATTCTGGAAGTTAACTCATTGACATTGGAAAATAAAATGCAGTCTAAAATAACATTTAGTAAAAGGAACTGCTTATCCAAAGTGGTTGGCTATTTGGCTAAGTGCAGTGATTGTCCATTGTGCTATGTAGGCAAATCTGAAAGAGCCCTGGGAAACAGGATTTATGAGCATTTTTATCAAATTGGTAGGAGAAATACTAACAATGACTTTTAGAAACATATGTCCAGCAGCTCAATGTGTTCCACTTTCAAATTTGGGCTTTTAGAACAGGTAAACATTTATCTAAGGGGTGGAGATTTTAAAACTCTACTTGAAGTAAGGTTCATAGGTTCATAGGTAGGTAGTAGGCTATCAGCTCTAGGGCCCATACAAGCCTAGCCAAAAAATGTACCCTGGCTTATGCCACCCAAGAAATTTATTTTCCTGTGTCCCTGTCGAGCAGAGCCACAGAAGTGATCCCCGGGGTGAATTTCCCATTTCCCATCCAATCATCAAGATTTTTCTTGAAGAGTGCTAACGAGGAGCTCTGTTTGACATAGATAGGTAGTCTGTTCCAGAGTATGAGAAGCCTCTGGGACAAGAATCTATCCCTCCAGCATGTTCTGTTTATTGTGGTGACAAGGTTTAGGTCCATAGAGCATGTAGCTTGGAGGGATTGGGATTTCTTTAAGTGGAGCATGTCCAACAGCTCTGGGTTTTACATAGCTTTGTATGTTAGGCAGAGATCGCCCCTGAGTAGGCGATATGCGATGGAGTAAAGCTGTAGTTTTTTGAGATGGTCTGCATAGGGCATCTGTTTGAGGCCAGTAATCCTCTTTGTGAGGTATTTCTGTGGTCTTTCCAGTTGTTGTAGATGTCTTGTGAGGTACATACCAAAAGGGGCATTGTACTCTATAATGGGTCTAATGAGTGATGAGTAGAGGGGAACAATGACCTCTTTTTTTCTGGATGAGAATCCTTTTGTGATGAGATGAGCCACATAGAAGGATTTCCTGACCACTGTGGTGATGAGATTATCAAAGGAGTGACTACTATCCACCTGTGTCCCAAGGTCCCTTATCACATTTTTGGCATTAAGTAGACTACCAGCTATGTGGTAGTTCATGGGTACAGAGTTTTTACTAAAGGGGATGACAATACACTTTTTTGCATTGAGCTTTAGGCCATGGCTTTGACACCAGGTATCTGTCTCAGTGAGGCCCTTTTGTAGTTTGTCCACACCGTTAGGAGTTTCGATTATGGCTCCTAGTTTGCCGTCATCTGCAAACTTTGTTAGCCAAAGACCTTCTGTGTTGGCCTGCACTTCAGAGAAGTAGATACCAAACAGGAGAGGACCCAGGACTGAACCCTGTGGTACTCCACTTGTCACTGGTCTGATGTCGGATTTAGAATCAGCTACTTTCACAGTGTGGGTTCTGTCCATGAGCCAGTTGGCAACCCATCTTGTGACATAGGGATTTATACCTAGTTTAGTGAGCTTATCTATAATTCCAGAGTGGGGGATGGTGTCGAAAGCCTTGGCGAGATCTAGATAAGCTGTGTGAATCATTTTACCCTCATCTATGGCTTTGGTGACTGCTTCAAATAAGTCAATCAGGTTTAGGGCACATGATCTGCTTTTTACAAATCCAAACTGGGTAGAGTCCAGAGTTTAGAGATTACCAATGTCTTTGTTTATGAGTTCAGTGATGATATAAACACGGAAGAAGTTATCAGGGACCTGGGGACCCAAGTTGACAGTAACCTCTCTTTTGACACTCACATTGCCAAAGTGGTTAGGAAGACCTTCTACATTGCCCACCTGATCATGAAGGGATTCACATCCAGATCAGGAGAGGTCATTGTACCCCTGTACTCTTCACTTATCAGACCAATGATTGAGTACAACGCCATGTACCTTACCCGACACCTGCAGCAGTTGGAAAGACCCCAAATGTTCCTCACCAAAAGGATAAAGGCGATCAAACATATGTCATTGATGCCCGACTGAAGAAACTCCAGCTCTATTCAGTCGCATACCATCTGCTCAGAGGTGATCTGTGCCTGACATACAAGGCCATGTCCAACCCGGAATTAATGGACATGCTCCACCTCAAAAAATCCAAATCCACCAGAACGACAAGAGCAAGAGACTTAAACCTCAACACGGATATAAATAGGACGTGCTGGAGGGACAGATTCATCACCCAGAGACTCCCTACACTATGGAACAGAATCCCAGTCCATGTGAGGCAGAGCCCCTCACTGACTCTGTTCAAGAGAAATCTTGACGAGTGGATGGGAGATCGAATCATCTCTGTATCACTGCTGGACAGAGGCACAGCAAACTAATGGGTATAGTATTCTCATCCTAAGGGGTGGTGAAAGCCACACACACTCTGGCTAGGCTTATAAATGCCCTAGGGCAGATAGCCTAGTATGAACCTATGAACCTATGAACCTATACATTCCATGGCCTTGCAGACCAGGCTCATCAGGCTAATGGGGCAGTAGTTCCTGGAGTCCGTCGTGGCTCCCCCTTTGTGGAGTGGGATAACCATCGTGGTGCACCATTCAGTAGGTACAAAGCCTGAGGTGAGGCAATGATTGAACATGGTACTTAGGTAGGGTGCCAGTTCATTCTATAGTTCGTGTAGAACGCAGCCTGCGATAGTGTCAGGTCCCATGGATGCTGTGTTCTTGGCTTTGGAGAGTGTGTTTTTTACCTGGGCAGCCATGATTATAGGAACTTTGCATTCTTCTGGTATAGAGATGGGCCCTCTATGGGGTGAGTGGTGGGTAAAGTTAGCACTGAACCTATCTGCTAGGATGTTGGCAATATCAGTTGGTTCTGTATATTTAGTGCTATTGTGCTGTAACTCAGAGCAGATCTGAGTGTTCCCATTTAGATTCTTGACATAGCTCTAGAATGCTTTGTGGTTGTCTTTAGAGTCAGTGGCAATTTTGTTTTCGTAACTAGCTTTGGAGGATTTTATGAGGGATCTCAGCTTCTTACTGAGGTTGACCAGGCAGTTCCTCCAGTCATGGGATTTTATTCTTTTTTGCAACAGTTTCTTTCTTCTGTTGTAGAGTTTGTTTATGGCAGAGGACCACCAGATTGGCTTCCTTTTTTGGAGGATAACATCTTGGTTCTATTAGGGATAGCATGATCCATGCACTCGTGTAAGTGCTTATAAAGTGCATTTGTGTAGGATTCGACAGTCATACCTCTATTGTCCGTCTGCATGGGTGTCATGAAGTTTGCCACTTCTGTCTTAAGAAGTGTGAAGTTGGCTTTGGAGAAGTTTTTTACGATGGTTTCCCTAATTGGAACTGGGGTGGGATGTGGATATCTAGGCTGATTAGCTTGTGGTCGGATCTGACCAACGAGGAATTGACCTCTGGTGTGGAACACCAGTTTCCCATGTTGGTAATGACCAGATCTAGGATATTGCTGCCCCTGGTTGGGGTGTGAATAAGTTGATCCAAGGCATTGTAATTTATGAATTCTAGAAAACGTTGAGCAAAACAGTTGGTACATGAGTAGTTTTCCCAGTTAATGGTGGGGTAGTTGAAATCGCCCATTATTAGGGTGTTGGGTTGTACCCTAATACTTTCCAGTGTATCAAGAAATGAGGAGTGTGAATCCTGGGGCATGGTGGGAGGTCTGTAGCAAGCTACAATTTGGATTGTGGTCTTGCCCAGAGTTAGTTGCACTTGGATAATCTTGTATGCATTATGCTGTGCAACTAGCCTGGAGGTGTGGATATCCTTAATGAATATGAACACGCCTCCGCCTTTAGTGCTTCTTTCTGGGTTAGGTGGCCGAAAGGTGTGGTATGAATTGAAGCCTGATAATGCAGGGGTGCTCTCTGGAGCTTTGAGCCATGTCTCTGTCACTGCACAGATGTCAATGTTCTCCATTTTAAGCAGTGCCTCGAGTGAGTGCATTTTGAGGTTTAGACTTCTAGCATTGAGTAGCATTACCCTCAGATTTTGCTTGCTTGTACCTGTTATGGTGGTGAATTTGTCATTTGAACCTTGCCTAAAAAAGGCACTATAGGGGTGGCAACAGCCTTAGCCAGTATCCGGAATCCTAAGGGCGACAGATGCAGGCCATCTCTGGAAAAGTATTGTGGACTGTCGATCATGTCGTCCCAGGCAGACAAATACTGGATCCCCTTAGAATGACACCAGAAGCTTAGCCAATTGTTGAAGTCAATCATTTTGTCCTTGTATTGTGGTATCATTCTGGGTGATGGCAAGATGCTAATCAGGGTTAGGGTCATACCTGCCTGGGATACAAGATCGGAGAGCTCCTCTATGTCTCTTTTCATGTAGTCCAGGGAGGTACGTCTCAGATCATTCACACCAACATGGACAATGACAGTGTCATATTTGTACTTATTGTGGAGTGACCTGAGTGCATGCATTATGTGGTGGATCCTGGCACCTGACAGGCAGCTGATAGTAACTTTCTCCTTGTTTACTCTAGTGAGTGGAACATCAGTGTGCCTGACTATAGAGTCACCATGACTAGAGTGTTGGGTACATTGTTATGCCTTATGGGCTGTGGTTGATTGGCACACTGAGTTTGTGGGCTATGTGTCATTTGGGTTGTGTTGCAGGGGTGGAGTTTGCTTGAGTTTATGCTTTGGATGTCCCTGATGCTTGGGCAGGTTTTTATTGAGAGCCTCCATGAATGTAGGTGTGTGTTTTGTGTTTCAATGTGTGTGTTTTGGTGGTGCAGGTTTTGAGGGACTATGTGATGAGTGTGGCGTGGTGCAAGTGTTTACCTTCTCCTCTTGACTGTCTAGTCCAGTCTTGGGTGAAGAGAGCTTTGCTTCCAGTTTGGCTATATAAGTGCATCTCTCACAGGTTGTAGTGTTGGGTGGTAGTAGGAGAGGTTTGTCTGTGTACATGAGGCAATTGCTGCATTGCCCCAAGATGCCCAGATTCATCAGGTAGACAGGAGAAATCACTGGGAGCTGATCCTTAGACATGCCTGGATAAGTGCTTATTTATTAAGTACTAAAAACTGCTTTCCATTAGACAAGTGAGGAAAGTTGAGTGCTGTAGTAATTTGCAGCTTATGTAGTGCTTACAATGAGTTCCGAATAAGTGCTGAGTTCAAAGAAACAGATTTGAGTGCTGAAACTAGAAAACTGGCTAGTTATAAGAAACAAAACTAAGCTAGAAGGCTTCCCTCCAAGACAGAAGGACTTGGGGGCTCAGAAGCCTACAAACATTCTAGACTACTTAACAGGAAAGGCAGGAAACAAGCTTAACATTTTTTTCTTCTCTTTCCCAGATGCTCTCTTTGTACACAGTAGGAGTGCCTGAAATCAGAATATGATCTCACTGCACTCAGCTGAGTGAGCAAATGAGATGGGCCCAGAAGGAGTATCCAAACACAAATTTACAAGAGGGGCAGGCAGTTTCAAAGCCTCTAAGATTAACACCAAAACAAAAACAGGGATGGTGGGTGGGAAAACTAACTGAAGAACAGAGTCAAAACTTCGAGTTCAGTTAATAATCATGCAACACAGTTAAATCAATTTAAATACTGTATTATTTGAAAAAAGTGCAGATAAAGGTACTTAAATTCTCTTATACGTCCAGTTGAATACAGCTAGATCTTAGTCGGCCAAAGCTGAGGTTTTTAAGCAGAAAATATTTCAAACTGTACCACTTAAATAGGCAAGGACAGGAAATCAAAGAATGTGGTTACCCCCACACCTGCAATTACTGGCAAATAATAAAATTCAAGCAAGAAGTAACTGAAGAACAGAGTCAAAACTTCCAGTTCAGAAACAGATTTGAGTGCTGAAACTAGAAAACTGGCTAGTTATAAGAAGCAAAACTAAGCTAGAAGGCTTCCCTCCAAGACAGAAGGACTTGGGGGCTCAGAAGCCTACAAACATTCTAGACTACTTAACAGGAAAGGCAGGAAACAAGCTTAACATTTTTTTTCTTCTCTTTCCCAGATGCTCTCTTTGTACACAGTAGGAGTGCCTGAAATCAGAATATGATCTCACTGCACTCAGTTGAGTGAGCAAATGAGATGGGCCCAGAAGGAGTATCTAAACACAAATTTACAAGAGGGGCAGGAAGTTTCAAAGCCTCTAAGATTAACACCAAAACAAAAACAGGGATGGTGGGTGGAAAACTAACTGAAGAACAGAGTCAAAACTTCGAGTTCAGTTAATAATCATGCAACACAGTTAAATCAATTTAAATACTGTATTATTTGAAAAAAGTGCAGATAAAGGTACTTAAATTCTCTTATACGTCCAGTTGAATACAGCTAGATCTTAGTCGGCCAAAGCTGAGGTTTTTAAGCAGAAAATATTTCAAACTGTACCACTTAAATAGGCAAGGACAGGAAATCAAAGAATGTGGCTACCCCCACACCTGCAATTACTGGCAAATAATAAAATTCAAGCAAGAAGTAACTGAAGAACAGAGTCAAAACTTCCAGTTCAGTTAATAATCATGCAACACAGTTAAATCAATTTAAATACTGTATTATTTGAAAAAGTGCAGATAAAGGTACTTAAATTCTCTTATATGTCCAGTTGAATACATCAAGATCTTAGCCGGCCAAAGCTGAGGTTTTTAAGCAGAAAATATTTCAAACTGTACCACTTAAATAGGCAAGGACAGGAAATCAAAGAATGTGGCTACCCCCACACCTGCAATTACTGACAAATAATAAAATTCAAGCAAGCAGTAACTGAAGAAAAGAGTCGAAATGTCTAGTTCAGTTAATAATCATGCAACACAGTTAAATCAATTTAAATACTGTATTATTTGAAAAAAGTGCAGAAAAACGTACTTAAATTATCTTATACGTCCGGATGAATACAGCTAGATCTTAGCTGGCCAAAGCTGAGGTTTTTAAGCAGAAAATATTAAATGGCAGGTAAAATTATATGCCAATCACCCCCCCACACACACACAGATAAATGATAGCATTAATTTGCAACCAATTTTAAAGTTGAGGTCAAAGAATTTTATATAAAAGTGTTTTTTTTTTTTGCTTTTTACATTAAATGTTTATTTTGAGTTCAATTGCAGTGATAGTGAAGTTTATTAATAGTAAGCTGCTGTTGCTTTAAAACTTTTAATTAATTCTGTTTAATTGTTTAATTAGTTCTGGTATAAAAGCGTACAGCTTAACTAGTTTCTATGATTCTGATGAAGTCCATTTTTAAGGACAAAAGTGCTCTCTCAATGTGATTTTATTATTTTAATGTATTAAAGATATTTGTAATCAAATACGGTGGTATTACTTAAAACATCTTAAAAAGGGGAAGTATTTTGGTCTGATGTGATTTATATATGTTTATTAGTCATATTCTACTGCACTATAATGCTTGCTTTGGAATACATAGGAAAGGTGTTATCTCAATAACACCAGTATTAGCAGTTGTTAATCACACATGCATTTTCTTTTTATGTTGCATTCTGAAATTCAGTGCCATTCTGTGGTGCAGTCTCTCTTTTTTTAAACTTAGATGTAATCTTTTTAATGAATTAAATGTTTCAAAAGTCACTTCACAGAAGTCCTGGGCCCCTAAATGCATTAATGCTCTGACATCCTTTACACTAAAGCATAAAACTTACTGGAAAAGCTCACACAGTCTCTACTACAACTTTCTGTGAGGGAAGGGTTCATTTGCTTTTACTTTCTTGTATTTTTTATTACTTTATTGCCTTCTTCTATTTTGTATGTTGTGATTTGTTTTCTTTACAATGTGCTTTACTTGTATTCTTCTTTTCATAGGATCATATCAAGGTATTAGGCTAATGGTTCTAGTGCCCTTACAGGCCTAGCCAAGTTCAACCCATGTTCCCAAAGGTGTCTGATTCAAGCAGACACTAAAAGCAGCACCTATTGTCCCTGTCCTAGAGGGGCACAGGTGGAACCCCCAGGTGAATTTCTGATTACCTATCCTTTATCCAAATTATGCTTAAATAGTGCTAATGAGGGTCTTTGGTTAACATGAATAGGAAGCTTGTTCCAAAGGTGGGGCAAACTCTGTGAGACAAATATGTCTCTTCAGCACGTTCTGTTGATGTCACATACCAGGTTAAGGTCTTTTGAGTGAGTGACCAGTGTGCCATGTAACTTGTGCATGTGCAGCATTTCTATTAAATTTATATCAGAGATTGCTATATATGCAAGACACAGGTCATCTCTGAGCATTCTGTACTACACAGAGTAAAGTGACAATGACTTCAGTCTGTCCCCATAAGACAGATCTTCAAGACCCTGAATTTTCTTTGCAAAGAACCTTTGTGGTTTCTTCAATTTCTGCAGGTGTTTGGAAAGGAACATACCAAAGGGAGCATTGTATTTTATTATTGGCCTGATGAGGGAAGAGTACAGGGGGTTATAACCTCTTTTTTTCTGGAGGCAATGCCCTTACTTATGAGATGAATAATATGAAATGCATGTCTTGCCACTGTGGAGAAATGGTGATCAAAGTTAAGGTTGCTGTTGACCCGTGTGCTCAGATCTCTCACCACTGACTTTGTGAAATTTTAATTGTATATTAAAACTAGGAAAGAGACCACAACTGAGTGTATTGTGTGTCACACAGAAATTAGAACAAGTCAATTAAGGTTAATTATGTGTGGACTGAGGATGGAGCTGTGAACTAAACCTTCTGTTTAAGAGGCAAAATAAAACAATTCAGGGTTTTACTGAAAAGCTCACCCAGAGTCTGCTATAACTTGGTGTGATGGATAGGCTGGGTTCCTATCACGTAGTTGAACTTTTGCAAGTTCGAACCTCATATGGTCGAGACCGTAAGTTTGAATTTGTAAAAGTTCAAGCATTTCAGTGGAAATCTCCATAAGCGGAGATTTCCATTTTGTTCAATGGTGTGTGATCTCGAAGTTGGTATATTAAAAGTAGCGGGAGGGTGTGTGAGGAGGAAGAGTTTATTTTTTTCTGTTGTTTTCATTTTTTATCCATTGTCGAAGTTTTGTAACTTTGAACATAATGGTTCAAAAATTATGTGTTCGAAGTTATAAGACTTTGACTATGTAATATAGACCTGGATAGGTCAGTTTGCTTTTGCTTCCTTGTATTTTGTATTACTTTGTTGCCTTCTTCTATTTTGTATGTTGTGATTTTATTTTCTTTACACTGTGTTTTACTTGTATTCTGCTTTTAATTGCATATTAAAATTAGGAAAGAGACCACAGCTGTGTCTCTTGTTAGTCACACATAAATTAGAACAGGTCAAAAAATGAGTCACACAGAAGATAGAACAGGTCAATCAACGTTAATTATCTGTGAATGGATGGTAGAGCTGGGAACTAAACCTTCTATTTAAGGGGCAAAATAAAACACTTCAGAGCTTTACTGGAAAAGATTACCTAGACTCTGCTACAACTTACTGTGAGGGAAAAGTTAGTTTGCTTTGCCTTCATGTATGTTATATTACTTTATTGCCTTCTTCCCTTTTGTATGTTATTATGTGTTTGTTTGCACAGTGTTTTATTTGTATTCTGCTTTTAGTTACATATTAAAACTGGAAAGAGACCACAGCTGTTTCTCTTGTGAGTCACACAGGAATTAAAACAGGTCAATTAAGGAGTCACACAGAAGACAAAACAGGTCAATTAAAGTTAGTTATCTGTGAACTGAGGGTGGAGCTGGGAACTACCCCTTCTATTAAGGTGCAAAATAAAACATTTCAGAGTTTTACTGGAAAAGCTCTTCCAGACTTTATTACAACTTGCTGTGAGAGGAAGGTAGGTTTGCTTTTGCTTTCTTGTATTTTGTATTAATGTATTGCCTTCTTCTGTTTTGTCTGTTTTATTTATTCATTTATCTATTTATTTAACATTTGTTTACCAGGGAAGTCCAATTTGGAACAAGCCAAATCTCAGCAGCAGCCTGGGGAGAAACTCTCCTGCCACATATCTTTGTAATGTGGGAGGAAACCAGAGCACCCAGAGGAAATCCACAAAAATGCAGGGAGGACATGCAGACTATACAGAGGGCACCCCAGCTGAGAATTAAACAGGAGATCCTTTGTTGTGAGGTTACAAGGGATCCAGGGTGAGGGGTCCAGGAAAGTAAATATTGTGGAAAGAAATATCCAGGGAATTGTTATGGCTAGGCTTGTATAAGCTCTAGGCCAATAGCCTAGTACCAACCTATGAACCTATGTACCAACCTATGAACAACGCAAATTGCTGCACCACTGTGTCATCCATTATGATTTGTTTCCTTTACATTGTGTTTTATTTGTATTCTGCTTTTAATTGCATATTAAAACTAGGAAAGAGACCACAGCTGTGTCTCTTGTGAGTCACACAGAAATTAGAACAGTCAGTTAAAGAGACACAGAGAAGATAGAACAGGTCGATTAAGGTTAATTATCTGTGAACTGAAGGTGGAGCTGGGAACTAAGCCTTCTATTTAAGGGACAAAATAAAACATTTCAGAGCTTTACTAGTAAAGCTCACCCAGACTCTGCTACAACTTGTTGTGAGGGAAAGGTTAGTTTGCTTTTGCTTTGTTATATTTTGTATTACATTATTGCCCTCTTCTATTTTGTATGTTGTGATTTGTTGTCTTTACATTGTGTTTTACTTGCATTTTGCTTTTAATTGCATATTAAAACTAGGGAAGAAACTACAACTGCATCTTTTGTGAGTCACACAGAAATTTTTCCCACCCTGATACCCTGGTGCTATTGTATTTTTAAAGTCAACTGTCTTTCTATATGCCTACCACTTACGTTAGTTAGACTCCTTATCTCAATCCCTCTCCCCTTTCAGTGGCTGTTGTGAGTAAGCACAAAATTATCATTTTGTGAAGTCACTCCCCTTCAACTATTTAAATTTATTGGCCATTCCACTATATTCCATAGAACCAGAATACAAAGTGCTCACCCCTGTTCAATCTATCTTTCTCATTTAAAATTAGTGGCTCTCAGACAGCTAAAGCTTAAGTTACCCACTCTTTCATATCTAATTACATAGTGCACACTACAGTGCTTAGGATATTAGCCATCTTTTTCCAGCTTATCTTTAAAATCTACAAAATCTATTGTAAGACCACCAATTATTGGAGATCTCACATGTTGCCGTTAGTAGTCATCTTGTGATTATTGCTTCTGTTTTCTCCTGGTGAGAAGGAGCACAGGGACACTATTTCCTGGAGATTCTTGATCACTGGAAAGCCTAATAAATGCTTAATAGGATCATAGGATCATAGGAAGTTACTAGGCAAATGGCCCTAGGCCATTATAAGCCTAGCCAAGTTCTACTCTTATTTCCATGATCAGCACCAATTGCCTCTGTCCAAGAGGGACACAGGTAGAACACCCGGGTTGAATTTATGGTTATTCATCCAATCATCCAGATTGTGTTTGAAGAGGGCCAATGAGGTGCTCTGTTTGACATGAAGTGGGAGTTTGTTCAAAGGTGTGGTAACCTCTGGGACACAAATCTGTCCTTTCAACAGGTTCTATTAGTGTTACATACCAAGTTAAGGTCTTTAGAGTGAGTAACCCATGTACCATCTGACTTTCAGATATGCAGCATTTACAATAAAGAAGGGTCAAAGATTGCCTTACATGCAAGGCACAGATCCGTAGTTTGTATGAAACAGAATAAAGTATCAGTGATTTTAGACAATTCACATAGGACAGATGCTGAAGACCTTGAATTGCCCTTGTAAAGAACTTTTGTGATATCTCCAATTGCTGCAAGTACTTGGAAAGGTACATACCAAAAGGGGCATTGTACTCAGTTGTTGGCCTGATGACAGGTTATAACTTTTTTTTTCCTGGATGCAATGCTCTTACTTATGAGATGAGCAATATAGAATGCCCTTCTTACCACTGTGGAGACATGGTGATCAAATGTAAGGTTGCTGTCAACCTGTGCACCCAGGTCACTCACCACTGAGTGCATACTTAGGGTGTTGTTATTGTGTGGTAGTTAGCAGGAACATTGCATTTACTTAAAGGAATGATAATACATTTTTTGCATTGATGACTTTGTCACCAATCATTTGTTTGTGTAAGACTCTCTTGCAGTATGCTGACATCATTTGGATATTCTATGACCACTCCCAGGTTGCAGTCATCAGCAATCTTTGTCAGCCAAAGACCTTTAGTTTTAGCTTGTACTTCAGAAGAATAGATACAAAACAGGAGATGTCCCAGGACTGATCCCTGTGGATCACCACTGGTTACAGGTCGGCTGATGGAGGTGGATTCCCCTATTTTGACTACACGAGTTCTATCAGTGAGACAGCTAGTGAACCATCTAGTGATACAAGGGTTGATCCCTAGCTGGCTATGTTTGTCAATGATGCCTGAGTGGGGGGATAGTGTTAAAAGCCTTGGCTAAGTCTAGGTAGGCTATATGCACAGATTTCTCCCTCATCCAGGGCCTTGGTGACTGTCTTGATTAAGTCCACCAGGTTTAACAGGCATGATCTTCCTCTGAGAAATTCAAACTAAATAGGGTCAAGTGTTTGGAGATTACCTATATCTTTGTTGATAAGGTTCATGAAGATTCACTCCATGGCCTTGCAGATAAGGCTAGACAGGCTAATAGATCTATAGGTTCCAGGGTTGGTGGAAGCACCACCTTTGCACAAGAGGATAATGGTGGCTGTTTTCTATTCAGCTGGGATGAAGCTGGTGCTTAGACTATGATTGAAAAGAGTACCCAGTGGTGTTGCTAATTCTTGTTTGCGCCCATGTAGGATGCAAACTGGGATGTTATCAGGTCCCATAGATGATGTGTTTTTGGCCATAGAGAGGGTGTTTATGGCCTGCTCTTTAGAGATACAAGGTAGAGGACAGGTAATAGGGATGCCATGGAGTATGTGTAGTGGGGGCAGGGGGGTTGAGGTTTTCACAGAACCTGTTGGCTAACATGTTAGCTATGTCCACAGGTTCAGTGTATGGGATATCATTAACTACCAATTTGGCACAAATCTGGGCTTTTCCTTTTAGGTTACAGATGTAACTAAAGAACACCTTATCAGTGTCCTTAATTGAAGAAGCTATTTTGGATTCATAGCTTGCATTGGAGGACTTCATAAGAAGTCTTATTTGCTTGCTTAAGCTGAGGAGGGAGTGTTTCCATTATGGGACTTGTTTCCTCTTACTCTTAGACAGTAATTTCTTCCTCTTATTGTAAAGCCTCTTAATAGCAGTTGTCCACCAGGCAGGTTTGTTCTTCCTTGAGGAGTTTGTTTTGGTCCTGTCAGGTATGGCTTAGGCAATGCAGTTATACAAGTGTTTGTATAAAGCATTGATGTAGAATTTGGCATAGTTTCCAGTTCCATCTGAGGGGGGAGGTGCAGTAAAGCTATTTATATCATCCTGTAAGAGGTTATAATCTACTTTGGAGAAGTGTTTTAGTTTGGTTGCTACTGGGGGGGGGGTCAGGTATGATAGTTAATTTGAATGAGACTGATTTGTGGTCAGATCTCACTATGGAATACCTCACAGTGGTGGTGCTACAGTGGTCCCCCACATTGATAAGCAGCAGATCCAGGATGTTGGCATCCCTTGTGAGGGAGTCAACCAACTGGTCCAGGGCATTGGAGTTAACAAAGTCAAGCAACCTTTGGACACGTGAGTTAGAGCATGAGTAATTTACCCAGTCAATGGATGGGTAGTTAAAGTCAGCCAAAACCATGGTGTTTGGATGCAGCTTGATAAACTCAAGGATATCCAAATAGGCAAAATGGGTGTCCTGATTCATGGAGGGGGTCCTGTAGCTTGCAATGACTTGAAGAGGTATCTTGACAAAAGTTAATTGCACTTGAAATATCTCCATGGAATCATGCTGTTTAACCAGTCTGGATGTGTATTTATCTTTAATGAATATCAATACACGACCTCATTCAGTTTTCATGCTTTCAGTTTGTGGTCTGAACGTGTGGAAGGAGGTGTAGCCTGGTATGGCTGGGGTGCTCTCCACAACCTTGAGCCAGGTCTCCATGACTGCACAAATGTCTGTGTCTTCCAAGGTGAGGACTGCTTCCAGTCAGTGCAGTCTCATGTTAAGACTCCTAGCATTTAGCATATAACCTTGAGGTTGTTTTCAGATGGAGTTTTTACTTCAGGAATTTTGTCCTCAAAACAATACCTAAAAAGGCACTATGGAGGCAGCACAAGCCTTAGCCAGTAGCCAAAATCCCAGCAGTGAAAGATGAAGACCATCTCTGGCAAAGTATCAAGGTCTGTCAATCATGTCATCACAGGCTGATAGATAACTGTATCCCCTTAAATGACAACAGAAACTAAGCCAATTATTGAAGTCAATTATTGAAGTCAATCATTTTCTGTTTGTATTGAGGCATCATTCTAGGTGAAGGTAAAATGCTGCTTAAGGCTAGGGACACACCTGCCTGAGACACATTGTCTGAGAACTCAGTCATCTCTGTCTTCATATTGTCCCAAGAGGTATGTATCAAGTCATTCACACCAACATGGACTATGACAGATTCATAACTGTACCTGTTTTTGAGAGACTTGAGTGCGTGTGTGATATGGCAGATCCTGGCATCTGACATACAGCTGACTGTGACCTTCATCTTATCCAGCCTGATGAAAGGGACATCTGTGTGTCTCATGATAGAATCGCCTATGACTAATATGTTTGGTTTTGGGTTGTGCCTTAACTCATTACATCCAAGTAACACCTCCAGGTGTGTCTGCAGTTCACTCCTACTGATGCCTCTAGACATCAAATATTGCTTGTCCATATCTAAACCAATAATTCCAAAACCATGATATGTGCAAGGCTTTAAAATATTTTATCTTAAAGCTTACCTAATGGCAAACTTAACTGCATTAATATTTGACATCTGTCTAGTGCAAGTAAAGAGGTAGTCACTGATGTTTTTGTGATATTTATTTTTATAGATATTATTTTCACATTTTTCTAAATATCTCAAGAACCAAGTAACACAGACATAGATTCATAGATTAGTACTAGGCTAACTGCCCTTGCGAGACATTTTAAGCCTAGCCAATTATCCCCTGTGAGATTCAAGCCCTGTACATTGTGTTTGTAAGGAAAACACCTTAACCATTAGGCCACCCGCATATGAAAATTCTCAGCTGGATGAATAACATGCTGCAGATAGTATTCGTGTAACTTGAGCGGTTGCTAAGATATTATAAGTTGTTTACAAAATATTATGACCGTAATAGTTAATGTGTTTACTCTGACTTATAAAATTCTAAATATCACAAAGAAGGTCACAGCTTGAATAAATGAAAAAATGAAAAGGAAGATGCATAAACAAAACCACAGTAACATTCAACCAACCATACAAAGGCTGGAGAAACCACAGCTTATGTGCAAAAATGATACAAATCCACGTCTTTATTGTAAGTTAGGTTAGTGCTTTTGTGATGTTTCCCATCACTTCATCACACCAATCATGACTATTGCATATTTTATACTACTCATCAAAACCACTGTCCAGTCAGTGCATGTTGATAATCAAACATCAATTAGGCATTACACTCAACATTTAAAGCAGAAAGTATTTTATTGCATTCCTTCCATTCTAGAAAAAGGCCTAAATATTTTTTACATAAAAACACAGTAACAACTTCTTCCTAAAAAAGATTCACAAGCACATTAAGAATATGTTTCTATTCATTTAAAAAGCTTTCTATACTTTAAAATTGCTTTCAATGGAATCCTGTCATTTAAGCCTTTGCCCCATCTGCTCTTAGTCTAATGATCCATCTTGTTTCAGATGTTTCAGTGTCATTCACTATGTCCCCTCCACGTTCAATCTCTCTTATCTATTCTATTGCCAAGAACCAAAATGTATGTGTGGGTCCTTCAACAGAGACGTGTTTAGCTAAAGCATTTGTCATAACCATATTCTTAATACTTAGTAAATGTTCTTTTATTTTGAACCTCATCTTTCTGTTAGTCTTTCCCACATAGAAAGTCTAGTAGACTTTGCAGACTGCCAAATATACCATGTTAGAAGTATTCCAATCAGCTATAACATCAAAATTAAACTCTCTTAGGAGGTCAGGATGCTTAAATCTGTTAATGGTGTCTATATATATATATATATATATATATATATATATATATATATATATATATATATATATATATATATATATGGATATCTATACACTGATTGCATTTAGTACAAGATTTGGTGCCTTTTTCAGCCTCAGTTTCAACTTCCACATTAGTTTTAGGGTAGCATAGAAGTCTTTTTAATGATTTCTTGTTTCTAAACAGAAAATTCTGCTTACCCCCTTCAATAGTTCTAATATCAGGAGTGTTTGTCAATACTGATCAATATTTATTGATGGTTTCAGTGACTGCATTTGTGTCTTTCATAAAATATGTTGGTACTCTAATCTTTGTTCCATTGTGCCTACTCTGTGTACTGTTGCCATTCTGTGATGAAAAATAAGGCTTCCCCACATTATTATGCATCATCATTGTCTCCTCAAGAACTTTCTGAGTAGGGGCGTGGCCAAGATGACGACCTGGTAACAGCACTTTCTCACAGGTCTCTTTCCTCAATAATATTTCAGACAGGAATTTTGAGAAAAAAACAACAAAAAGATGATATATTCGCTACTAACCACTTTCTAATACCCAAAGACATCATCAGAACAATTTTTATCAACTTTTATTGGAAAATTCCTGTCAAATTAATTACTAGAAAATCAGCAGCAGCATCAGCTACTCAGAATGAGCCATCTCAGGAATCCACCTAAGAACCAAACATTCATAAAGTATTTACATTCACTTATTTTAAATATTCAGGAGTTGACAACTAAAATACATAAGATGGATAATAAATTGGACTCTTTTAAAGAAAAATGTACTCAACAACTTGAACAGCTTCAGGAAATGTTCACACAGCAGAAAGGTCAAATTTCTGTCATAGAACAGTTCTTAAATGCCATCGATTCCAGACTCCTGCAAGAGGAACAACAAACTGAATTTTTACTGCAACAAAATACACATCTTCTGGAGAAAATAGATGACAAGGAAAACAGAATGAGAAGAAATAATATCCGAATATATGGTCTCCCAGAAAAAGTGGAAGGGGATAATATAATAAACTTTCTTACTACCTGGATCCCAAATGTATTAAAATTACCGGAAGCCCTTTCTTTTGGAAAAGAACGAGCACACAGGTCATTGTCAACTTCAGGAAATGCATCTTTAATCAAAAACAAACCAAGATCAATAATTGTTAAACTTTTCTCCATGCAAGACAAGAAACTCATCCTCAAAAATGCTTGGACTAACTCACCCATTAAATATAATGATGCTATAATTAGATTTGACAATGATTACTCTACAAAAGTGGTTTTCAAAAGAAAATAATTCATGCCAATAATAAAAATCTTGAAAAAGAAGACCCATCTTTTGTTTCCAGCAAGAGTTTGTATATTACTTCCAGTGGGAATAAAAATATTTGAAACAGTGGAATCAGCAATAAAATATCTCACTACAAACAACATTTTAACACAGGAAGAATCTATGGATTGGACAAATAGTACACCAAAAAGAAATGCAAAAGTAAACAACTGGAAGACTGTTGAACAGACGAAAAAAAAAACTAAAGGACAAATAACATATGTTACATCTACCACAAAACTTTAAACAATGTCACAAAAACTAACAAAAAATCTTCCAGTCATTAATCACAGTAATATATCAGGTACAGTTTCTATTTATTTTATCTCACTTAAAATTTAGAATAAATATAAACTGGGTAAATTAACATTATCATTTAGGTCTATCCATATTTGAAACTTGATAACAATGTTTTTCTTTCTCTACATCTCTGATTTAGTCACCAACAAATAAAATGTATATAGCATATGTTCAAGACATATGCAAATGGATATCTGGTTCAACCAGATATAACCATCTCACCATATATTTAACTATACTAGCAATTTGTTGTAAAATCTTTGAATGCACCATTCATATAATTTGTCAAATCTAAGTTTTCTGATCGGAGCAGGGAGGGCAGTGGGATTAATGTATTCTTTGAAAAATTATATATTTATGTTAAATGAGTTGCATAGTTAAAGTACTTAAACCATTAACGCTGTCGTAATCATTTGCTTTACTGAGATAGAAAGACAGCTTGGGTGTGCGCACGTCTGGTTGTATGGATTATGATGTTGTAGCATCCTGGTACACCTCATGGACTCTTACTGTGTTTTTAATGTATATATACAAAGCTTCCTTACTGGAAGGGGGGATAATGTTCTGTTTATTGAAGATCCTTGAACTGTGTTGTAGCTATGCAGTAGAAAAATATTTTCACGAGCGATACTTTGAAAGATAAGAAAAATCTTCACTGCTTTTCCTGCCCCGTTCATGAGACAGCAGTCTCAAATACACATACCAGTAATATATAAAGGTTGTAATTTTCATTGTAACCACTTTGTGATTGTGTATGAAGCACTTTAAATAATATGTAATTGCAATATCATTAGGCAAGGAAGTAAATCTCAAAACAAGCACATCTTAAAACTCTTTGACTAGAAGAAGAAAAATAATGTGTATATAGAAGATGATTGAGTTGTGCTGGATGGTTATAGTTAGTTAAGAGTTTAAACACTTACATGCTATTACAGTAAATTATTCTACACTACTAGAATGTTGTATTGAATCTTTTATATGAAGTAAAGCATTTGGTGCTGTTTCTTTTACTAGCAGGAGTCATGTAGTGTGTCTCACATATAACATAGGAATGTCTTGCATATAACATAGATGAATATATGCAAAAATAAATATTACAATGAGAGATGCCTTGAAAATCAAGAAAAATCTTCACTATTTTTCCCGCCCCGTCCACGAGACAGTAGCCTTAAATACACACGCAAGCAACACCCTAATGTCTTTTGTCTCATTGCGAGCACTTCATGCTTGCGTATAATGTCCTTTGAATAAAACGTAATTGCAGCATTCCTGAACAAGGAAGTAAATCCCAAAACGAGCACTACTTAAAGTGCTAGTGCACCTGAAGTACGAAGCTACATGTTGACCCTTTTGTGTTACTGATTATTACTAAACATTTAACACACTTAAACTAAATAAAATAAAACATGATTAGATTTAGTAAACAGACACTAAACAAATTTTCTAATAGGTTCTCTATATACTAACAGAAATAGCAACCTACGCATAGTTATTGTTAGAAAAAAGTTAAATATTGCTAGATATACAGAAAAGCAATACTCTATACATAGTTATATACATTAATATTAAGAATTTCTAATACTAGAATATTACATATATACAATAAGAATCATAAATAGCTGTGTGGGTTCATAGATTGCTACTAGAATATCGACCCTGGGGCTTGTATAAATCTAGTCATGGCAGTTCTCTGGCTGTTTCTTTCCATATTGTTTGCTTACCTAGACACCTGTTTGCCGAGGTGACCGTTATGATCCCTGGGGTGATTTTCCTCTCTCCCGTCCAGTCATCGGGGTTCTTTTCCAGAGTCTGGCCAGACTGTGGGTCAGGAACCTATCTCTCCACTATGTTTTACTTCAGTATTTTGAATCTTAAGATATGTAAAGACCATTATATATGTTTATGTATATATATATTTATATATATGTACATATAGTGTCATATAAGCCGACGCAATTTTTTTAAAGAGTTCTGGAATATGACTTGGAAAATTACTTTCTCAAAAGTTAAAAAATATATAAATCTAATTATTTCATAAAGAGTGAGAAAGAAAATGGGAAATATTCACATAACTATAGAATAAATAATATTCTTATAGCACAGATATTACATGATAGAGACTCTAGAGGTGGAAAATTACCCTAAACAAATTGCGAGTATAATGAAACTACAATCTAAAAAGAACATAAGTAATATGAGAATTTAATCAAAATAACTAATTAACAAGGTATTGGAGTCTTTGCAGTGTGAATTAAAGCAAATGTGTCAAGTTGGATTGATATGTGAATTGCTGTACTAAGATGAAACTAATTTTGTTAAATGTAATTGGAAAATTACTTTTGTAACCCTGATTATAAGAAACTCTGCAAGTAAGATTTAACAAGTATAAGCAGGTTATTGATGTATAAATATTATTGCTTTCACACAAATGTGCATATAATTGTCTATTAGCTGATCATATCAACTTGTTAATATATGTAAATAGCGACATACTAAGTTATGAGGTTAAGAGAGATTAGTTTAAACACCAGTCACAGATTTAGAAGGTTTGTGTGGGTACTTGTGTTACTCATGCAAAGAAGTATATTACCTCATAGAGACAGGAAAAGGTGTAATCAATTAGAATTAGTTAAATTAGAAGTTTCATTGTTTTCTTATACTGTTTTGGTGTCTACAGAAGATAAGCAGATCTTCTATGTAAACAATAGTGTAAATTATACATATAATGCAAACCAAGAGTTAAATCTATGTTTATCAACTGTCATACAAATAAGACATAAACCATCACATGAAATATATATCTATAAATGTTAATGAATTAAATAATATCAAAAGGAGGAGTCTATATAAATACATAAATCTACACAATCCACAAATAGTATTTCTTCAGGAGACGCATCTATTAGATAAAGATATAAACAATCTCAATATTAATAACTTCACAATATTAGTAAGTTCTCAATACAAACAAAAGAAGAGAGGAGTAGCCATATTAATGCATAATACAATTATTTCTCCTAGAATAATTAAAACTTATCAAGACACATCTGGTATGTTTTGCTTAGTAAATATAGAGTTAAATAGGAAAATATACACTTTAGTTAACCTATATTGGATACCAGGACTTGGCGTAGGAACAGTAAAACATCATACTGAAGAAATATTACATTTAACTAAAGGTAGTCTAATAATGACAGGAGACTACAACTGTATAATAGATTACAAAAATACAGATTCAAAAAGTAAAAGAAAAAAGTTACCTATATCAAAGACACTTTTGAAGTTTACAGGCACAATCTCCATAAAATATATAAATGAATTTGCTGACCCAGACTCATTAATTTATACTTTTTACTCACATAGATATAAGACTAGTTCCAGAATTGACAGGATATACATATCCAAAGATTTAGTAACAAAAATAAGTAATGTCAAAATAATAAACTGTCCATTATAAGATCTTAATGCTCTGGTTTTTGAAATGGAGCTTATGCATATAAATAATAATCCCATAACAAGAATACCTTCATATGTTACAAAATTAACAGACTTTAAAGAATTTTTTGAAGGTGAAATAAAAACTTTCCTTGAACTAAATACCACAGAGAACCTTTCAGAAATATATAGCTGGGACTCCTTAAAAGCATATATATATGTGGAAAAGTGCTATCCTGGTATATTAATAAAAGAAAAATATGGAATAAAGACATGCTAGAAATACAAAAGAAAGCTGATAAATTAAAACTAGGAATTCAAGAAGGAAATAAAGATTTAATTCAAGAATTACTACAAATTAATAACAAATGTGTGGAAATTTTACATCACAAGACAATGATTAACCTAGAAAAGATAAAATTAAATTCTTATTCCGCAAATCCATCACATCAGAGACAACTAGCTAATAGAACAAAAAAAATAATAAAATCTAAGCAAATAAAAGAATTATATATCCCTAATACAAAGAAAAAAGTCATGTACCTAAATAGTATATTAGAAGCCTTTAGATTACAATACAACTATGATAACCTTTCAAGCATCCATGAAAAACCTGACAAAGATATAAAAAATTATCTTAAAAACAAAACTCTTACTAGATTAACACAGGAACAAATTGATACTATAAGCAAACCAATTACTATGACAGAACTAAAATCACAGATCAAAAAGCTTAAATTAAATAAAGCACCTGGCCCTGATAATTTAATATCAGAAATGTATAAAGTAATATCTAATCAAGCTATATCTTTACTCTTAAAAGTATATTCCATAGTTAATAAAAATATAATTATGCCACCTTCATGGAAATATTCATTGACATCACCAATAATTAAATCAGACAAAGCTGAGAAACAATGTTCGTTATATAGCCAATATCCTTATTAAACATCGATTATAAAATGTTCATGGCAATATATGCTGACAGAATTAAACACTTTCTTCCCATGCTAATACATGATGACCAGACAGGATTTATCAAAGGAAGAAATACATATGATAATCTTAAAATAATTCTGTCATTGATAGATTATAGTAAACATGAAAACTTGGATTTAAATATAATATCCTTATATATTAATAAAGCATTTGATTCAGTTAACTGGAATTTCCTTACACTAGTCCTAAACGAATATAATTTTCCTACATCTTTTATCGCCCTTATTCAGTCACTATATAAAGACTCCATAGAATATGTTAAATTAGGTTCATATAGATCTGGTCCCATACTAATCAAAAAAGGAACTAAACAAGGATGTCCCCTATCACCACTATTATTTGCATTACTTATAGAACCATTTGCAAATCAGATAAGATCAAATAGTAATGTTAAAGGCATCTGCATCAACAAAACTTTTTCTCTTAAATTACAGTTATTTGCAGATGATATACTTCTTACCCTATCAGGCACTAATGCATCTTTACAAGCTTTGTTTAAATAAATAAATAATTTTCAAACTATTTCAGGTTTACAGTTCAATGAAAACAAAACAAAAACTATGTCATGTAATACTAAAAAGAAACATATAAACAAAAAATATTCCAAATTCATAGCACAGGGTAATAAAATAATATATTTAGGCATAGATCTACTTGAAGACTTGACTGACTCACTTATATATAAATATAATAAAACACTAGATAAAACAGAGCAAGCGATATCTACCTGGAACAAATATATGTTTACAATGGGAGACAGATTATACCTCATTAAATCAATTATTTTTCTTAAAGTATTATATCTAATACAAAAAAGAAAGGGTACCTCCTAATGCTAAAGTACAGCTATCAGTAACAAGTAGAAACAAATTCAAAATGAAATGCTGTACAACAATGACCAATGAAGTAAAGTTCTCTTGGAGAATAGGTAGTGTGGTTAAATGATATAAAACTTAAAAGTGCAACATATATAGCAAAAAACTTGCATACATTTCCAGTACTTAAATTAAATGCACTTACAAGATATTCACGCTGTGAATGCAGTTATACCATAGTGAAATGATGGCTCCAAAGTATCCAGTCTTATGATGGCTTCAAAGTATCCAATCTTTTTGGTCTGATATACAAAGTATCCACACTGAAGATGTAGTAGTTGCTATGTGACTGTGATGAACTGTGATAACAGCTTAACCAGTCTAACAGATCAAATGAAAGCTTCTAGTTTTAATGGCAGTTAAAATCCTTTTATTGTAGGAAAAGTTAAAATCGTCATGTCAGGTTAAAATCTTGATGTAGAATAAAACAGTCCCTATGCATTCCAAACGATAAGTGCTTTTGGTATCTTCTTCAGATCATAGAGATTGGGACTGGAAGTTCCTTTTTATAGTGCTTGCTTCCTTTACTGTTGAGACAATCATTCCATCATCACACTGTCAATTAGCTGTTTAAACGCACCAATCCTCTTTCCTCTCAGCTGGGGGTGTTCCATTTCCTATACCTTTTGCTTTTGAGGGGTGTGACCAGTCATGAATTATTAAGCCAGACACACCTCCATGTTAGTTGATAGTTGGTCTTCTGGCTTTTAGTATAGGTTTCAGTGGAATGATGTTATTCAAGCCTGGCTCAATATCAGCACAGAGGTTCACAATCCACTTACTCTCCCTGCATTCAGTAATATTTTCAATGTCGCCTTTCCTTATTCCACTATATGCATTCTCTATCACCTTATAAGTGAAAGAATGACCGACATTTCTTTCAGCATGCGTTGCTAAAGCATTATGTGGATCTTTATTGGTAACGTCTCTTTGATGTCTCAAAATGCAATTTTTAAACATCTGATTGGTTTTTCCTACATAGAATGCAGGGCATAGTTTACAAGTAGCCATGTACACCACAGTGGGGGTTATACAAGTGGCTTTGACATTAAAGGTGTATTTCTTCTTTATCCTTGGATGTTCAAATTCATTATTACAGTCAATCAGTGGGCATGCTGTGCAGTGGCCACACTTGAATGTGCCTTTATGTCCAACGATTTTATGTTTGCTAAATCCATCCTTTGTGCAAAGTAACCTCTTTAAATTTTTCTTATTCTTGTAGCCAAAGCATGGTGTTTCACCTACAATGTCTTTTAGCTTGGCATCCTGGGTGAGGATTGGCCAAAACTGCCTTATTATGGATTTAACTTGTGTGTTGTCTGTGCTGTAAGCTAACATCACTCTGGTGGTTCTGTCTTCTATCTTGTTTTTCTTTGGGATAACTTCTTGAACATTCACATCATTTTCATTATAGCCTCTCTTTATTAGGTTTTGTTGTAGGAACAAAATTTCCTTTTCTCTTGTCTCATCTTTGCTACATCTTTTACGTATTCTTTGTGTTTCATTTCGTATAATATTTTTAGTGACATTTTTAGGATGCATGCTGCTTTTCAACAAGTAATGATTTTTCCATGTATTTTTTCGGTGTAATTCGGTTTCCAACATGTTTTCATTAAGAATAACATTCACATCCAAAAATGCAACTTGATAATGAGAGTGTTCTGCTGTAAAGCTTAAGAAAGTAGTAGTCCTATTTAGATATTGATGGAATGATTCAAATTGTGGTACGGTTCCTTCCCATAAAACAAAAAGATCATCCACAAGTCGACCATAAAATTTGATGCATTCATTCCATGGATTATTTGAGTTCAATACATGCTCCAATTCCCAGTCTACAAGCACAAGATTTGAGTAGCTGTTCACACAAGGGGTACCCATGACTACCACCCATTTTTGCCAATAGAGTGATGCACCATACACAAAATAATTACTTTCCAGTATTAAATCTAATAAAACACAAATCCTACTGGTTTCATTAACAGTTTTTTTGTGGCTTAAGATCTTTCTTACAGCTTCTACCCCTTGTTTTTTTTTTTGAAATTATGTTGCAACCAGTATTTGGCAGACATTTCATGTGGTCCCACATAGTTGTCAGTTGTCTGCTGCTATCCCAGTAACCCACTCCATTCCCTTGCATACATGCAGCAATATCAAATATATGCTGCCACAGTCTACTATCCCATTCATTTGTTATTAATAAGAGTGACTTACCTTGTGCCTGCAGCAGTTGAGAGGACAGCGCTTCAAGGCTGACTCTGTTGAATGCACACAGTACACAGCCTATACATGGTAAGGTACAGGTAGTGTGATGTGGGTGGCATCCTTTTTTTTCTGTGTATGTGAGTTGGAGTGAGGTGTCAGTCACTGGGTCCCTAGGTTGTCAATGTATGTGCTATGCGTTGCCTCTTTGCCAAGGCCAGGGCATACTGGGCACACCTATGTCTGCCTACAGGGACAGGGTCAGGGGGTTCCTCCTTCGACTCCCCTTGTGCTTGTGGGGACCTTGGCAGTGGTGGGGGGTGTGTCCCTTCCCTCTGATGTTCCTGCTGCAGCTGTTTTCACAGGATCATATTGTGTAGCATGGCACATACTATGATCATATGTGCACATGTGGCTGGAGAGTACTGCAGGGCTCCACCAGATATATTGAGGCAACAGAACTGTGACTAGAACAGCCAAAACACATGCTCTATGATGTTCCTAGTTTGTGTGTGTGCCTAATTATGATGTTCTTCAGTGGGTGTGTGTGCATTTCTGATGGGTGTCATCATCCCGGTTCCAGTGGATAGCCAGCATCCCCACTAGATGGCCATATGAGATTACTCCCCTGGCAAATGCCTGGTTCAGCTGTGGCCAGATGTGGGAGTCATTGTAATTGCCAAGGCCGCCAGCACACACATTGATGATAATGCCCTGGCCATTGCACATGACCTGGCATTTGATGGAGTGATACCCCTTGTAGTTGATGTAGACTCTACCCTCTTCACCAGGTGGTGATTGATGTGCACATGAGTGCAGTCTCTGGTAACCAGTACCTCTGGGTAGTGTGCTACATGGTGTAAGAGATGCATATTGCTGGTCGTCTCCTCAGGGGTGCTGGGGAAATAAATGTGCTCACTGGCATGTGATAGCATGACATCCAGGAACTGGTGCAGCACCCTAGATGCAGATGTTTGGGAGACCCCCATGATGTCCCCAGTAGGTCTTTGTAAAGTACCTGCAGCTAGTATTCTTAAAGCTACACATACCTTTGTTTCCACTAGGATAGGTTCTTCTCTGTTGGCTCCAGGTATGAGGTGAGGCCAGCAGAGCTCGGTGAGTTCCTGTAGTATGCCCCTGTTCACCCTATAGTGCTCCACTATCTCCAGCTCATGTAACCCCTGAAAGGTTACCCTGGGTCTGAACACTCTTCTCCTCCTCATTCTGGACCTATTGTCGGCATCATCATCATCTCTAACCTCAGCCTGTAGCATGTACAGATGTAGCAAAGCAGCAGCAGCCCCTATCCGTTTGTCAGTTAATATTCCCAAATGTCTACTCCAATGGTACAAAGTATATGGAAAAAATCAGATTGAAGGATGTATGCGTACTTTATAGTGGTGTGCTGCAGATGTAGCCTGTGTAATTAGCTATCATACATTCCACCTGCTATATTATTGATGGGTTTGAATGAGCAGTGTGAGTGGAAGAGGCCTTATCAGTCATGTATAGTTGATTGGCTTTCCCAGGCTATTTCTTTTATTTTTTTTTTTTCAATTTCCTCCACTGCTAAGCCCTGTGACACTCAGAACAAGCCTGTGGCTCTAGTTTAAACATTGCTCAGCAGTTTAGACCTTCCCGTGAACATGGGCACACTTAGCTTTTCTTTAACCAGCTAAAACAAGCACTGTGGGGCTAAGCAGAGCTGAGCAGCATCACAACCCCTCCCGGCTTAGCTGAGCTTAGCTGAGCACAAACAGGTACCACTAAGCTCAAATCCCTTTATACATGACATGACACATCCGCTTTTCATGTCAGCTCTCTCTTCTGCCTGCACTACTATGGTTCTAACCCTTACACAGTTAGTACCTACGGACATAGTGGCCCTTTTTGCTATTCAATAAACTTGGCTCATTTACATACACCTAATTGTCTATACCCTGGATACTGCACTACACCAGACCCTATCTGCTAAGCATCCACTATGACCTGCCATTGTATGGTTCTGATGCTGGCCACTATAATGCAGTAAATTTACATACCTTTATATTTCATATTTTACACATTTTAATTTTTTTTTTTACATAGCATGTTTAGCCATTGCGTGCCTCTTAAACTTGGCATATGTATTAAAATAATTATTCATTTTTCATATCTTGCATTCATTTTTTGTATCACTGGCCATAGATTTGGCCATTTGCATGGCTATGTCACATATGCAACCTTTTATTTGGGCTGTCACAGCACCTGTTTCAATTTTATGGTCCAGTACACAGTTAGTTACTGCATACATTTTTCCTGCAAACACGACACCTACACAGATGCCTTTCTGCTTGTTGAATCACAAAAACAACTAATTTGCATGGTTTTCACCAGCAGATGAAGTGATTTGCATTCCGTGACCTCTTCCGTGTCCGCACACTCCCCCAGCCCTGTTTCCTGGATTTCTCTGCGGTCATATTTCATGTTCGGGCCACAATACTATTCCTACGTGGAGAATTGCTGTGTGTAGGGTTTATTGAATTACTCCCCATTGTGTGCAAAGATATGCATAACTTATTTAGGGTTGGTACTGAGCATATTTTATTTACACAAATTATGGTGCATGTCAGCACAACAGCCCTTTAAGGCTAGATAATAAGATTATGAGTACAATGTATAATTAAGATCATATTCACAGGAAAGCATTTTATTGACATTGATAGGAAACATACTATTTTGATGTGATGGAAATAACTTAGGGTGGTCTACAGTTTTGTAAGCAGAGGCATATTGATTTATTAAGAAAATGATATTTTAATGTGAATTTGATAGAGGGAGGTTGGGTGTTCCATAGCTTAGATAGGGTGTGTGAGTACCACCTTTGTCCTGTCCTCTTATTGGGTTTGGAAACCTTTAAGAGTTGTTTATTAGTAGATTGAAGGTTTCTGGACAAGGTGTAGGAGTGAAGGATAGAAAGACGAGAGGGGCAGTTATCTTTGTTGTATATTAGTTTATGAGCTAACATTAGTTGGGTGAAGTGAAGTAAATGGGGAAATTCAAGCAGTTTTATATGGTAGTCCAGTTGCAAATTTTGAAATTTTATGGTAGCATGATCATAGTTTGTTGGTTAGGGATGTATGTAGATTAGTAAAAATGGGGGATCCATATAGAAGGGATGAAAGAAGGAGGGTGTTTGCCAGCTTTATTTTTGTAGGTTTGTCTATGTATGTCTTCTGTCTATAGAGTTTACCTAATTTGAAGTGTGTTTTTTTGTTTAGAATAGAATAGGAGAGTTTGTCATTGATAGTGATGCCTAGGAATTTTGCTGACTTCACTATTTCAATTTTTGTCCTGTTTTGAGAGTAACTTATAAAGTCATGTGGAGGTGGTTTAGAAGAGAACAACAGTAGCTTGGATTTTTTTAGGATTTAGAAGAAGTTGTGCATAATTTAACAAAGTTTCTATGTTTGTAAAGGCAATTTGTGTTATGTTTTGGAAGTCAGAGAAGTTATTGGAAGAGGATATAATAGTAGACTCATAGACGTATTGGATGATTGAACTTTGAGAGGTGACTAAGTGAAGATCATTTATGAAAAATTAAATAGCAAAGGTCCCAGAATCAACCATTGTGGGATGCCTGTTTTATTTACTATATATCCAGATTGTTTATTTTGCTATTTAACTGATTGATGCCTGTTGCTGAGATAGATAATCAGGTAAGGGACTGTTGAGAGCATCCTAGAGCTGCAAGTCATTGAATTAGTTTAGCATGTGACACTGTATCAAATGCTTTTGACAAGTCTAGTAGAAGTACTGATGTTTGTAGACCAGTGTCCAAAGCCTTGTTCGCAGCATCAGTAAAAGACAGTAGAGCTGTTATAGTACTGTGTGTAGGTTGAAAACCTTGTTGGGTAGAGGCAAGAAAATTGTTATTGCAGAGGTGTTTTAGTAGCTTACTTTGTATACATTTTTCTAATATTTTAGATAATGGAGAGTGGATGGAGATGGGATAATAGTTGTTTAAGTCATTTGTGGCTCCATTTTGTGTAAAGGGGTTACAATAGACTTTTTCCAGAATTCAGGAATTATGGACTCAGATATAGATCTATTTATTAGAATAGTGACAGGGTAAGCTATTGCTTTTGGCACCAAGATTAAGATATTTAGAGGGGTGGTTATCAGCAGATAAGGAGCAAGACTTTCATTTATTTAGTAACTTGAGGACTAGGGAGGTGGGCACAGGCTTTAGGGTGAAAATTGGAATTGTTGGGGTGTCATTATTTATTTCATTATGGTGTGAGGGATGTGAGTTGGAATCCTTAGAAATTGAGTTTGTGGTGGTTGTACTGTTTTTTTTTTTTGTGTTGGGTAGGGATTTGTTAACAAGTTTAGCAATACTGTATGAACTGAGAGTTGTAGATATGGGCTATTTGTTGAGGGTCTTTTCTGTAAAAAGTGATGGGTTTTGTGGAGTTCCAGGATTAAGGAGAGAAGAGGATGATTTCCAGAATTTTGGGGGTTATTACTTGAACTTGATAATTATTGTGAGAAATATTTTATTTTATCATTTTTTACTAATTTCTTTGCTTTATTATGAAACTGAAATTAATTTCATTTACTTGAGTTTTATTTTATGCCATTATTTTCAGACTTGGTGTCTTGATCAAAGCATTTGTTTAGTTGTTCTAGTAAGCCAAGAAGGAGCAAGACTGAGTTTTGTTCTTTTGCATCTATCTCTGTGAGGCTAAAGTGTTTATGTAGTTCAGTCAGGCATGTCAAATACCATCAATAAGTCCAAAACAAAAAATATGTATTTTCGTTTTCATCTCTGAAAGTGGAAAGTCCTCCATGAATATTGGAAAAATAGTCTTGAGTTCACGGGACTCCAGAAAACTGAAGATAATTCCTTGTATATCAATACTGGCTCAATTGGAGGCAAAAGTCTACTTCAGTTGTGGGTGTATTTTGATGAATCCCTTTCATGGAGTTCCTGCAGGGTATGAAGACTGAAACACAAATGTCTGCCATCTGAAAGTGCTGTATGACCATAGCTGTCAACTGTACAGGTTTCTGCAGAATGCCCAGATGCCTGCCTCACATACATCTCAACCTCCTAGAGCAAGAAAGATGTACAAAGCCATAAATAATGGGGGGACAAAGGCAGAAAAATAGGGACACTCTTTAGATATTGCACTGACACATCTGGAAGGCTGATAGAATAAAAGGTTTGCAGTAGCATGGACTTCCTGCAGGATATGAAGACTGAAACACAAATATCTGCCATTTGAAAGTGCCATACAGCCATAGCCATCAACTGTACAGGTTTCTGCAGAATGCCCAGATGCCTGTCTCGCATACTTCTCAACCTCCTAGAGCAAGAAAGCTGTACAAAGCCATAAATAATGGGGGAAAAGGCAAAAAAATATGGACACTTTTTACGTACTGCATTGACAATCCCGGAAAGCTGATAGAATAAAAGGTTTGCAGTAGCAAGGATTTCCTGAAGGGTATGAAGTCTGAAACCCAAATGTCTGTCAGTATGTTCTGACTTAAACCCCTGAGTGATTTGTCAATGAATTGCTAGCAAACCACTGTCACACTTCCTAAGTTTGCATGAGCAATAATTAAAATCTGTCCCTATGTGTCCCTTTAAAATTTCCCGTAATGTGACTGACAAGGAGTACAGATACATGTAAATAAAGTTGGTTTCTGATTTTTTTTTCATTCTATGGTATGTTTAAGCATAGGTGAGTGGGTGTGCGCATTATGGCTCTCTGCTCAGTATTGCTTAAACACACCATAGGAGATAAATGAAAATATACAGCTGACATTCTCATGCCAAGATAGCATAGTTCATAGGTTCATAGGTTAGTACTAGGCTACCAGCCCTAGGATCTATACAAGCCAAGCCAAAACAATTCCATGGCTATTTCTTCCACAATATTTACTTCCCTGTTCCCCTGTCTAGCAGGCCTTCTGACATGATCCCCTGGGTGAATTTCCTATCTCCCATCCAATTGTCAGGGTTCCTTTTGAAGAGGGCCAAAGAGGCACTCTGCTTGACATGTATGAGCAGTCTATTCCAGAGACTGGGGAGTCTCTGGGTCAGGAACCTATCCCTCCAGCATGTTTTGTTCATTGTGATGACAAGGTTTAGATCCCTGGACCATGTGTCTCTGAGAGATTGGGATTTCTTTAGGTGTAGCATGTCCAACAGCTCTGGGTTTGACATGGCCTTGTATGTTAAGCAGATATTGCTTCTGAGTAGACGATATGTAACAGAGTATAGCTGGAGATTTTTTCGATGGTCAGCATAGGGCATCTAGTGGTTCGAGTCTCAGCTTTGCATGCAGGTATATTTATTCTATTATAATTATATAACTTTATTATTACATATACCATCTTCATTTTTATCTTTATTTATTCACAGATATATATTATTCATTATATATTCTTTATTGCATACTTTTGCACATCCATTGTTATTACATTGCTGTTCAGTCACTGTTTAGATTTGTATATGATTAATAGATATTATGAAATTTATCTGAATGAATACTCATATTTATGTAGATGTTATTGCATAGTGCATAATAATATATTTGTTTTGTGAATTTTGAACGTATATGTTCTATACACATGTATAAGTACATATATGAGACAGAATAATATTTGAATAAATGTAACGTAATATATAACACATTTACATAATCTTAATATTAGACTTTAGTAATGAATTAAATATATATGAGTGAGTCTACTTATACAAATCTGATAACAGATCGTAGCACCAATTCACTTGTTTACTGATGATTCGGCATTTAATTATACTTATATGCTTTTTGTACTTAGAATGGTGCCCTTTTAAGTAACAAAAGATTTTCTACAATGAATTTAATTATTAGCAATGTTTTAATTGATTAATTGTTTTAATTGAGAAGGTTTTCCCGCGTATGTGGGTATTTAAATGTATAGTTGTTTGTTTAATGTTATCTGATGAAGCGTGGGTCTACCACGCGAAAGCGCTTATCCTTTCATCTTCAATAAATCGTACTGGATATTATTCTGGAGTTTGGATTTTGTTAATGTGCTTATTGCAACTTGACATCATGGCTGGAACTCTCATTTCTTTTTCCTTTTATATTTGGTTCGTTGGTGAGAGATCCACTCAGCAGTGAGGTCGCTTTCCTTTCTTGATATTTTCTTGTTTTTTGTTGGCTACCTTCTGCACATGATGGAACCTGCAACTAATATGCCCACTATGAATCTGGAGTCGAGGGATACATCCACACTTTGGAATGGATTGATACACCAAGAAACCAACCCTTTATTGTCTCTGGATTTCGCCCATGAACCTGGATACATTCACTCCAATGACACTGGTGAGAATCTAACTGATTTCTATTCACTGTTAAAAACTTTAGGTTCATAGGTTCATAGGTTGGTACTAGGCTATCAGCCCTAGGGCCTATATAAGCCTAGCCATAACAATTCCCTGGCTATTTCTTCCCACATTATTTACTTTCCTGGACCCCTGTCTAGCAGGGCGACTGACGTGATCCCTGGGGTGAATTTCCTTTCTCCCATCCAATCGTCAAGGTTCCTCTTGAAGAGGTCCAAAGAGGCACTCTGCTTGACATGCATGGGCAATCTATTCCAGAGTCTGGGGAGTCTCTGGGTCAGGAACCTATCCCTCCAGCATGTTTTGTTTATTGTGATGACAAGGTTTAGATCCCTGGGCGTGTAGCTCTGAGGGATTGGGATTTCTTTAAGTGTAGCATGTCCAACAGCTCTGGGTTTGACATGGCCTTGTATGTTAAGCAGAGATCGCCTCTGAGTAGACGATATGTGACAGAGTATAGCTGGAGTTTTTAAGGCGGTCAGCGTGGGGCATCTGCTTTAGGCCTGTGATTCTTTTAGTGAGGTATTTCTGAGGCCTTTCCAGTTGTTGCAGATGTCTTGAGAGGTACATACCAAATGGGGCGTTGTATTCTATAATGGGTCTAATGAGGGATGAGTACAGTGGGACAATGACCTCCTTTTTCTGGATGAAAAGCCCTTCATGATGAGGTGTGCCACATAGAAGGATTTCCTGACTGTTGTGGCGATGTGGTTATCGAAGGTGAGACCACTGTCCACCTGTGTCCCTAAGTCTCTTATCACACTTTCTGTATTTAGTGTACTGCCACCTATATGGTAATTCATGGATACATGTTTTTCCCAAAGGGGATAACAATACATTTCTTGGCATTGAGCTTGAGCCCATGGCTCTGGCACCAAGCATCTGTTTCTGTAAGGCCCTTTTGTAGAGTATCCACATCATTTGGGGATTCAATAATGGCTCCCAGTTTGCAGTCATCTGCAAACTTTGTTAGCCAGAGTCCCTTAGTGTTGACCTGTAATTCAGAGAAGTAGATGCCAAACAAGAGCGGCCCCAGGACTGAACCCTGAGGTACTCCACTTGTCACTTGTCTGGAGCTGGATTTGGAGTCGGCTACTTTTACAGTGTGGGTTCTATCAGTAAGCCATTTAGCAACCCATTGGGTGACATAGGGATTAATACCCAACTTAATAAGTTTATCTATGATTCCAGAGTGGGGGATGGTGTCAAAGGCCTTGGCAAGGTCTTGATAGGCTGTGTGGACCACCTTACCCTTGTCCATGGCTCTGGAGACTGATTCAAAGAAGTCAATCAGGTTCAGGAGACAAGATCGGCCCTTCACAAACCCAAACTGGGTGGGGTCCAGTGTTTGAAGGTTGCCAATGTCTTTGTTTATAAGTTCCATGATAATACGCTCCATGGCCTTGCAGATAAGGCTTGTCAGACTGATGGGACGGTAGTTTCCGGGATCCAAGGTGGATCCCCTTGTGGATTGGGATAACTGTAGCTCTGCGCCACTCAGTGGGCATGAAACCTGAGGTGAGGCTATGATTAAACATGACACTTCGGTGAGGTGCCAGTTCATATTGTAGTTCATGTAGTACACAGCCTGGGATGTCATCTGGTCCCATGGATGCTGTATTCTTGGCTTTAGAGAGTGCGTTTTGTACCTGTGTGGCCATTATTACTGGAATTTGGCAATCTTCGGTATTGAGATGGGCCATTTAGGGGTGAGAGGGGTGAAGTTGGCACTGAATCGATCTGCCAGGATATTGGCAATATCCTTTGGATCAGTATATTTAATGCCATTCTGTTTTAGCTCAGAGCAGATCTGAGCATTGCCATTAGATTCTTGACATAGTTATAGAATGCTTTGTGGTTGTCTTTGGAATCTTTGGCAATTTTATTTTCGTAACTAGCTTTGGAGGATTTTATGAGGCATCTCAGTTTCTTACTGAGGCTAGTAAGGAGTTTTTGCATCCTGGGATTTTCCTCTTTTCTGCAAAAGTTTCTTCCTTTTGTTGTAAAGTTTGTTTATGGCAGGGGACCACCAGATTGGCTTCCTTTTTGGATGAGAGCATTTTGGTTCTATTTGGGATGGCACGATTCATGCATGAGTGGATGTGCTCGTACAGTACCTTAGTGTAGGATTCAGCAGTTGAACTTTCAGTTCCCGTCTGCATGGGTGTTATGAAGTTTGTCACTTCTGACTTGAGTAGCATGAAGTTGGCTTTGGAGAAGTTTTTTATGGTGGTTTCTTTACTGGGGGGTGGGGTGGGATGTGGATGTTAAGGGGGATTAGCTTATGGTCAGACCTGACTAACGAGGGGGTGACCATAGGTATGGAGCATTGATTTCCCATGTTGGTAATGACCAGGTCTAGGATATTGGAGCCCCTGGTGGGACTATGGATTAGTTGATCCAGGGCATTGGAATTTATGAATTCCAAGAACCGTTGCGCAAAGGTGTTGGGACATGAGTAGTTTTCCCAGTTAATGGCAGGGTAGTTAAAATCACCCAGTATTAGGGTGTTTGGTTCTATCTTAATATTTTCCAGTATGTTTAGAAAGGTGTAGTGAGAATCTTGGGGTATGGTGGGGATCTGTAGCAAGCTACAATTTGGATTGCAGTCTTACCTAGTGTTAGTTGCACTTGGAGAATTTCAGACACATTGTGTTGGCCAACTAGCCTGGTGGTGTGAATATCCTTGGTGAATATTGACACTCCTCCACCTTTACTGTTTCGGTCCTGGTTTGGTGGCCGAAAAGTGTGGTAAGAGTTGTAGCCTGGTATTGCAGGGGTGCTCTCTGGAGCCTTGAACCAGGTCTCAGTTACTGCACAGATATCGATATTCTCCATTTTTAGGAGTGCCTCGAGAGAGTGCATTTTGAGGTTTAGACTTCTAGCATTGAGTAGCATTACCTTCAGATTAGAAGACAATTTATACCAGCTACAATGTTATGCCTGGCAAAGGCTACATTTGGAGGCTTGTCTACATTTTAAAGTAGTCCCCAGAGGCATGCGGATTTTCTGCATGCCTACTTACGGGGACTCGCATCCCATGTTACTCAAGCAGTGGCAAGACCTAAATATTGAATTAGGTTTTAATTATGCCAGACTTATGCTTAAATATTTTTTGCATCTAGAAACAGACTTGCGAAGCAAAACAGATCTTATCTATAAAGAAATAACCGAACGCTTTGTCTCTGATCACTGTTTGAACAAAATATGTAACGTTTTTACACAAGTCAATGCATTCAGTGATAGGCTTAGACTTACTAAGCAACGAAAATTAATATGGGACCATAATGATTTTTTAAAGGGCCAAGTGTTCGTTTGGCCCAGGTACCAAGCTTCACAACCTACTGTCTCTAACCGAGAACCAGAGCTACAAACAGCACCCAGTAACCATGGAGATGTGGCTATACCTTTAATATCAACCCAACCGTTGATACATATCCTGGTATCTTTAACTCATAATGAATCTTTAATTGAAACAACTTCTGGAGCTAGTAGCAATGATCGCTCTACTACTGACACTCCCCCTCCTAATCAGGAGGCGTTTCTTGGTAATCAGTCAGCTCGTGCAACAGGAGCGATACCTAAGGATATTTCGACAACTCATACACCTTCTCTACCTTTTTTACCATATCAAAAAAAGTTTGTACAACAGGCAAGAGGGCGATCCAACAGCAGAGGCCCGCGCAAAAGAAAATATTCAGCAGAGAGACCCACACAGAACAGGAGAACAAGATATTGACTTCTTTGCTATTTAACTATTCTAGTTGCGTATTGGATGATTCATGCGTTAGCCTTTTAAATTGAGGGCTTAACTTTATTCCAGCTACACCGGCAACGCTAAACGCAATTCTTATTGATTTAAGACTTTTCTGTCGGCAATTGAGTTTAAAATTGTTTTTTTCTGCTAATACTGAAGCGTCTAATGTCTGTTCACAATCTATACGTTACAAGTGTAAGAGTACCTTCACACCAGCAATGCCCTCACATGTAGAATACTTTCTTAAACTATGTGAAGACGATTATTACAAACTTTTTTCTAAGGCTGATAAAAAGGGAAGATTTTACAATCTAACACAATTAGAGTCAGATTCCTTGCATGACCTTATGTATAACCGGGACATTGTTTGAAACCAGCAGACAAGGGGGGGGAGTAGTTGTATTAGATACTTCAGAATATGTGACCAACATGCTTAACATGCTATCAGATGATGATACTTATACACAAATAACCACAAGTGAAGTAACCAAAATCATACAAACAGTAAAAGATGTTCTTTATGATCTTTTAATGTGCCGCCAAATTAGTTCAGAAATCTTTGAGTATTTCTCTATACAGCATCCTACCATACCATTAATCAAAGGTATACCGAAGATACATAAGAACACATTTCCCATTCCTTTGAGGCCCATTGTATCAGGAGATAATTGGGCCACTGCTCATATTTCTGTTTTTTTAGAAGGTACCTTAAGACCTATTGTGAATCAGTTCTCATCTATTTTAAAGGACACCTATGACTTACTAGATAGCCTAAGTACCCTAGAGTTAAGAAACGTACAGCATGAATGTTTACTTATCACACTAGATGTAAAAAGTCTATTTACATCCATACCAAATGACATAGGTATACAATTTATACGAGAACTTTTGGTTAAGGAAACATCTTTCACAAATGACCGAGTCATTTTGGTATGTCAGCTACTTGAATTGGTACTTTCCAACAATGTCTTCTTATTTGGTGATACATGTTACTTACAGCAATGGGGGGTGGCTATGGGCACCCCCTGTGTGAATACATACGCCAACCTAGTTGTACTTTGGTGGGAGAAAATGTACTTATTCAGTAATGATATGTTCAGGTTCATTAGGTTCTACAAACGTTTTGTAGACGACATACTCATCATCTGGGAGGGTACTCTACATTCGTTTGATTTGTTCTTGAAATATCTAGAATCTACCACCACATTTCTTAAGTTCACTAAAGAATGTTCACTTACTGAGATACACTTTCTTGACGTTACTCTTAAAATCACAGCAGAAGGTACCATCACTTCATCACTATACAGAAAACCAGTATGGAAGAATGCCATCTTAACATTCGACAGCATGCATCCGAGACATACCTTTTATGGTATAGTAAAGAGTCAATTTACAAGAATTTCCAGACTCTGTACTCAGCCTGATGATCTATTGAATGAAGCGAATTCCATGGAAATTTTATTTACTAGCAGAGGTTATGAACCAGATATGGTGAGAACCATCAGATATAATGTCCTGGGCGACAAAGATCCACTTTTAAGGAATATATTGCCCCATTTAAAAGCAGCAATAGTTACAGCAGATATAATGGACTAAGTAGCATAAATAACATGATTAGTTATACCATCACATACACTAGTGACATTAATAAGGTGCAACAAATAATTCACAAAAATTGGAATATCCTTACCATGGATGTACATACCAAAGAGATTATAGGCAAAAAACCTAGATTTCTATACAAGAATAGTAAAAATCTAAAACAGACTCTATGCAATGATCATTGCAGTAGGAATAATAAGAATACTATGGATATTTCTAAACCATTGATTATGGGTACTTTTGCATGCCAACAATGCAATAGATGTAGTTATATTACTGACACTCAGATATATAAGCACCCCAATGTTGATTTTACTTTCATCCCCAAATTTTATGCTGATTGTAACACACGTAATCTTGTTTACCTTGCAACTTGCACAGTTTGTCAAGCCTTCTATGTGGGCTTGACAAAAAGAAGACTACAAGATAGGATTTACAATCACCTATATGACATCCCTAAGGGCACTGAAACAAATGCGTTAGCGAAACACATTATAGACCATCCTATACATAGGTTCTGCTTTAGAGTGTTACAAATAGTACGATATAATAAAAGAGGAGGAGACTCGGAGAATGATCTGGTATTGGCTGAATTAAATTGGATTTTAAAACTTGGTGCACATCTCCCTCCAGGCATCAATAACTATTTATCCATTAAGCCAGTTTTGTTAGGGAAAAAATAACATGTTTTTAATATATATTTCTAATATATTCTTTTAGATATTCACACAGACATGTTTTTATAAATTATACATTTAGTAATATTATGTTGTTTATTATTATTTACACTTGGATATTATAATATACTCATTTCATATGCTTAATTGATTCATATATACATCTTATATACATTCTATTATAATTATATAACTTTATTATTACATATACCATCTTCATTTTTATCTTTATTTATTCACAGATATATATTATTCATTATATATTCTTTATTGCATACTTTTGCACATCCATTGTTATTGCATTGTTGTTCAGTCACTGTTTAGATTTGTATATGATTAATAGATATTATGAAATTTATCTGAATGAATACTCATATCCATGTAAATGTTATCGCATAGTGCATAATAATATACTTGTTTTGTGAATTCTGAAAGCACATGTTTTATACACATATATATGTACATATATGAGACAGAATAATACTTGAATAAATGTATCGTAGTACATAACACATTTACATAATCTTAATATAAGACCTTAGCAATGAATTAAATGTATATGAGGGAGTCTACTCATACAAATCTGATAACAGATCGTAGCACCAATTCACTTGTCTACTGATGATTCGGCAGTTTACCATTCTTATATGGTTTTTGTACTTAGAATGGTGCCCTTTTAAGTAACAATAGATTTTTTACAATGAATTTAATTATTAGCAATGTTTTAATTGATTAATTGTTTTAATTGAGAAGGTTTTCCCGCGTATGTGGGTATTTAAATGTATAGTTGTTTGTTTAATGTTATCTGATGAAGCGTGGGTCTACTACACGAAAGCACTTATCCTTTCATCTTCAATAAATCGTATTGGATATTATTCTGGAGTTTGGATTTTTTAGAGTGCTTTTTGCAACTTGACATCGTGGCTGGAACTCTCATTTCTTTTTTCCTTTTATATTTGGTTCGTTGGTGAGAGATCTACTCAGCAGTGAGGTCGCTTTCCCTTCTTGATAATTCTCAACCTCTTAGAGCAAGAAAGCTGTACAAAGCCATAAATAATGGGGGGACAAGGTCAGAAAAATAGAGACCCTCTTAAAATATTGCACTGACACACCCAGAAAGCTGATAGAATAAAAGGTTTGCAGCAGCATGGACTTCCTACAGGGTATGAAGACTGAAACACAAATGTATGCCATCTGAAAGTGCCATACAGCCATAGCCATCGACTGTACAGGTTTCTGCAGAATGCCCAGATGCCTGTCTCGCATACTTCTCAACCTCCTAGAACAAGAAAGCTGTACAAAGCCATAAATAATGGGGGAAAAGGCAGAAAAATATGGACACTTTTTACGTACTGCATTGACAATCCCGGAAAGCTGATAGAATAAAAGGCTTGCAGTAGCAAGGATTTCTTGAAGGGTATGAAGTCTGAAACCCAAATGTCTGTCAGTATGTTCTGACTTAAACCCCTGAGTGATTTGTCAATGAATTGCTAGCAAACCACTGTCACACTTCCTAAGTTTGCATGAGCAATAATTAAAATCTGTCCCTATGTGTCCCTTTAAAATTTCCCGTAATGTGACTGACAAGGAGTACAGATACATGTAAATAAAGTTGGTTTCTGATTTTTTTTTTCATTCTATGGTATGTTTAAGCATAGGTGAGTGGGTGTGCGCATTATGGCTCTCTGCTCAGTATTGCTTAAACACACCATAGGAGATAAATGAAAATATACAGCTGACATTCTCATGCCAAGATAGCGTAGTTCATAGGCTCATAGGTTAGTATTAGGCTACCAGCCCTAGGATCTATACAAGCCAAGCCAAAACAATTCCATGGCTATTTCTTCCACAATATTTACTTCCCTGGACCCCTGTCTAGCAGGCCTTCTGACATGATCCCCTGGGTGAATTTCCTATCTCCCATCCAATTGTCAGGGTTCCTTTTGAAGAGGGCCAAAGTGGCACTCTGCTTGACATGTATGAGCAGTCTATTCCAGAGACTGGGGAGTCTCTGGGTCAGGAACCTATCCCTCCAGCATGTTTTGTTCATTGTGATGACAAGGTTTAGATCCCTGGACCATGTGTCTCTGAGAGATTGGGATTTCTTTAAGTGTAGCATGTCCAACAGCTCTAGGTTTGACATGGCCTTGTATGTTAAGCAGATATTGCTTCTGAGTAGACGATATGTGACAGAGTATAGCTGGATATTTTTTCGACGGTCAGCATAGGGCATCTAGTGGTTCGAGTCTCAGCTTTGCATGCAGGTGTTCATGGCTTGAGTAGCAAGACAGGCACTTTATTTTTACATGGGAGCAAAGTGTTACAGTTATTATTTTAATTTTAAGTTATGTCATAATTGATATGTGTCAATCAGGGTAGTGTAGCTGGTCTAAAATGTAATTGTGAGTGCATATAACATGTGAAATCACCCATGTATACATGTGTCCCTTACAGTATAGTCACAACCCATTGTAATGTAATGAAAGCACATAGACGGATGTCATGTAAAGTAAATCATATACACTTACTAATATGTCAGTAATGGTTAATTAACTCACTATCCTGATATTTTTTTAAATGAAAAGTGAGAAATGGTTAGGAGTGCTTAGTTGGTGTAAGCATTGCTTAAATGTGAATGCTAAGCAGCAGTTGACTCAGGTAAGTGGATTTCAGCACTGTTAAGCAATATTCAGCAATTACCCCTTTAAGCACTGTTCAACCCAGCTTGCTGCGTTTGTGCATTGCTAAGCTGTGCCCAGGATTTTCAAAATGGTCCAATGATGGCAAAGGGTAGGAATATAGCCTTACTTAAACTGTGCAGTTGGGAATACACCCATAAACTGTTTAGTTTGATCTTTGCAGGAACATGTCTGGCATTGGAGAGGGAGTGCACTTTTGGGCACTGTGCTGGGGCATCCTGAAGTCCAGGGTCATGGCTGGACTCCACATAGAACACCATGATGATAGACTGCTGCAGGACCAGTACCAGGGCTCTCAGTATAAAGTGGAGGCCTAGGACCGCCTGTCACATGACCTCACCAGTGCCGCTGGAATCCCCCAAACTGTTGAGCAGGTACAGCATCATTATACTGACCTAAAGCATAGGAAGGGGGAGCTCTTGGCCCAATGGATCCAAGATGCATGGGACTGACATGCTTCAGCAGTTTGTAAGTATCCCAGATTGAGCTGTACCAAATTCTAGCCTAGGTATTTGGTAGACAAGTATGCATAATGTTTGTTTCTCACCCCTACTGCTGTAGAAGAGAGGGCTATGAACATCGAGGCTCATGCCAACAGACTTACAAGGATGTGCTAACAGGCTGGTGAGTACAGATGTATCTTGCAGTATACAGTGCCATAAAGTAGAAGGAGTACATTGTTTACTGCCAGTAGGTAGATTGTGTACTGTGTCTAATGAATAAAACACGTTTGTCACACAAATACTTATCCACAGTATGTCCATTAATAAAAGTGCCATTTCACTGTAATAAAACTATATAACAAACTGTTGTGTTTACTCTGGTATGTTGTTGTAGAAATAGAATGTGTACAGGTTCTGTACAACAAATATAGTGTTGACAGCATGAAATAACTGAGGCTGTTCTGGGAAATAGCTAGTATGCATTGCAGTTTTGTGTTAACCTTTACCTTCCAGATTGTATCATTTTATCACTTCAAAGGAGTAATACACAGTACAATAACTATCTGCCATGCATGAATATCAGGATTACAAGGTCAAACTGTCCAACACACAGAGTATTAATCAGAAATCAGTCAAACAAAAAAACAGCAGTTCCCAAGTAGTTCAGTGTAATGGAAAACAGCATGATATTCATTTTAGCATACGCAGACACAGTTCGAATCCAGGGAGTGGTACTGAGATGAGTCCATATCTACACAATAAAAGCCCTGAATATTTGTAGAAACAGTCAGAAAGTGTTAACAGATATTTTCTCCACAGCTCTTACAGGTAAAGAAATGTGTATAGTAGCTGTATGAACGGTATATTAATACACATGAATATTTGTAGCAACATTCAGAAGGTGCTAACAGATATTACCATTGCAGGTCTTACAAGTAAAGAAATATGTGTAGTAGTTGAATGAAGGTTATACTAATATACTGTGTACAACTGTTCCACTGTCCAACCCCATATGCCTGAAAATGTCAGCAGGATACATACATACACCATGCCCTCTTCCCGATACATGTCTTTCAAGTGTCACGCTGTCACAGCTAGTGGTCACTGCTGTCAATCACCTTGGACACAGATAGGAATCCAGGTGAACTATGTTAATAGCAGACTTACACAAGATCATTGCAGGGTACCCCTTCTTTGTCAGGTATGTGACCCTGACATGTACAAGCCCCCTCCAATAAAGTAGCCACATTATACCCAGTCTGCCCCATACCATTACAGGTTGACAGTCTAATAGTATGTGCCAGAGAAGCTATGGGCCATAGGTAGATGTAAAGTGAGGGCAGACCTGTAGAGTTCTGAGCAGTACTGTTGTGAAAAATAGAAGCCGATACAGTTGTTAATTGACTTTTTATTCTCTTCCACCCACGTGTTATTTGCATGAATAATTATTATTCATATACCACTGGTATATTGTTCACAAAACCTATTATTGGGACATGTGTTCTATTATTGTTTATATATTTCATTGGTTGCATATTAACATACCTTGTTCAAATACCATTACTTGTGGCCTGTTGCCATGAATGTAACTTGCATGCTGTTAAAATGCTTACTGTTGTTCCATTTATGCATGTGTTCTGTTGCTATGCAACTGTTTCAAATCTGTTGATTTGGGTTAATGGGAACACCCACAAATGTTATTATAACTAATTTTGAAATGTATTGTTCATCATTAACCAATATATCTGGGAAAAACCACAACACTATAGCACATTTGGGAAGGCAGATCCCAGTGGATCAGCCTGTCCTATACCATTTGGCCACGGCACCAGGCCACAGCACGTCTGGGACCCAACCCAGAACATCCTCCTCTGCTGGTCCTGTACCACCTTCAGATGGAACTGCCTCAGGGGATGGGGCCCATCCCCCTCGGGCATGGGCATGTAAGAGAGGAGCACATCACCCACTGACAGTTCCAGGGTATGATGTGCAGCATCATCCGCTCTGAGTTGGGTGGGCAGCTGTGCCAGATGGAGGGCCACCTGGCACACCTCAAGGGGCAGGCCGCCCCTCTTGTCCAGCCCCCAACACAGCCACCTTTGGGGCTGTGAAGTTGCAGTCATGACAGCCCATGTGTGGGGACCTCAGTCCCACTATATCCTTTTGGGGACTCATGGGCCTCTGATTCCCAACCACCCTCTCCATCCAAGGTGTTTACCCCCTCATGTATCATATACTACACTTGTCTGCTGTCTTGTGTGTCTTGTCTGTCTGCAAATGCTTCCTATCCTACACAACCTACCTCCCCAAACATACCTACAGCCCTTCCCCAACATCCCGCTCTCACCTAAAAGAAAGGCCACCTGCCCCATAAAAAAAATCATTGCCACATACATAACTCTACATTTCCCCCATGTACAGCATAGTTAATCAATCTCCCCACAAATTATTCTTCAAATGTCTGTCATCAACTCCCCTCCCTGTGGGGTGTGAGGCTGTAAATTCCAAATTCTACACATTATTCACAGCTATTGCTGCAGAAAAAATGTCTAGCTATGGTCCTTTCCTACACCCATCCTGCACATCCCTAGTTGGTTTTCCTAATGTTTTACCCCCTGCTTGCCCCCATTTCACCACTTTCCTATCACCGTTTTTCCTTTTCTTTAATTAAAATTAGCGAGAGTGTAAGCGGGAGTAAGCAGTGCTAAGTTAAGCTAAGAGAATTTAACCATCTGTTGGCAATGCCTAGCTTCATGCAAAACTGCACAAACTGCTTACAACTGCTTAAAAGTGCCTTAATCACTCTTTCTCCATCAGCCCTTGTTCTGCCCAGCAACAAAATAACCATTCCTACCAATTCTTGAACCTGGGACGCTGTGCACTACAATCTTAGCAATGTAATACTACACCATCTAACCTGTGAGAATTTGTAATGCTTTTACAAACATATCATGCATTCTACTCATTTAACATTAATGAAAAAAAACTTTCACTCCCAAGTATTGAACCAAGTACCCTGCACACTACAGTCACTACGCCATCTGAGCTGTAGGAGTTTACAATGTTTTTACAAGCATATCATGTACTACAGTCATTTCACAGATGGGAAATTATATATATATATATATATATATATATATATATATATATATATATATATATATATATATATATACACACACACACACACACACACACACACACACACACACACACACACACACACACACACACATATATATATGTGTGTGTGTGTGTGTGTGTGTGTATATATATATATATATATATATATATATATATATATATATATATATATATATATATATATATATATATACATATATATATATATATATATATATATATATATATATCTATATATATACACACATATGGTTTCACTTCATAAACACGAATTGCTGAAATAAGTAATTTCAGAAATTCATGTCCATGAAGTCGAAACTTCAAAATAACGAAAGTGCTTAAGTGCGAATAAGATTATGTCGATTTCATGCTTATGCATGCATGTTATGTTGCGGAAGTGTTTGGCTGGGATGGTGTCTGCAGTTTAAGGTGAGTGAGTGTGCGTGAGTGTTTTTCTAACTTGTACAAGTGGGTTAGGGTAGGGAGGGGGAAGTATGATTGTGTGTGTTGGCTGTGTGGGATTATTTTTTTCTTTCCTGTTTGTGTGATCTCAGAGTTAGTATATATATGTATGGGGGTGTGGGGGGTGCAGGGGTGCTTGCCCCCCTGCATTTGTGTAGTGTAGGTGTGTGTCTGTGTGGTGTTTTGTTGTATTTCATTGTTTTGTGGTGTGGGTGTTATGGTTTGTGTGTTGTGTGCTGTATTGTATATGTTAAATATTTTGTTTCGTGATTGTGAATTGTCGGTGTTGTGATGATTTCGGCTTTATACTGTCAAAATGCTGAAATTCGATATTTCAGCATTTTTGTAATATGAATTGAAACCATATATATTTACAATTTACTGATTTCAATGCTCATATCAACCCATTGATTTCTCAGAAACCCACAACTGTTATGGAGAACAGACAAAACATATGAACCACACATCTGGACAGTCTCTGGACATGTGGGCAGGGAAGAGGTATGACTACAGTCATGTAACAGAAGAGAAAAAACAATGAGAGCTGCCAACCATTTCATCCACCACCCCCTGAACCACAGTAAGACCAACGCAACACTATCCCAAATCAGCTCTGGGGAATTACCCATGTATTTCCAAATATCACATGCACTACAGGGATGGAACTGTAGGGAAAAGCACATATTGGTGAGAAAATGTCCACCCGCAACATTTTGCACCACAGTCACAGCAACATACCAGTACCCTAGATGAACTCTAGAGTAGAATGACTGTTTGAACGAACATATCCTGATTGCCAGTCACACACTACACTAACGTATACTGGCCCAACTCCCAGTCTACTGGGAATCCTGAGGCATTACAGGACATTTCCCAGTCTGTACTTACAAACGTATACACCTGACAGACCACCAGCAACTGTAGCAGCATGCGCAGTCAGATAGAAAAGGAGCTATAACACTCACATCTGCTACTCTCCCTACTCAACCCAACAAACATTTACACACAACACTGCTACACAGTCTTTACAGTCTGTTAACAATGGCCAGACATACATAACTTTCAACTGTTAAGATCACAATAGAATGTCCATGGTGTGGGGCCATATTTATGGCCACAGCTGCATACCACTTTCAGGAGTCTGCTAAGTCATTGGGATGATACCAGGAGCACAGTGACTAAATAATGATATACCATACCTCCATACTTCTTATTGTAAGACATCTGGACAAAGCATGACATACCTGGAAGACAGGGCGCCGGAAAGAGGGACATATCTCATGTAATGGTGTTACAAATTGAAACCGTTGCTGGTGTTGCAGTGTTTGTTGTAACATAACATCCCTGAAGGATATGATGTGTGAAACACTAATGGATGTCAACATGTACTGACTACAATCCTCACATTATCCTACTGATTTCACAAAAACAGAAGTTGTCTGAGGAACAGACCAAACATAACAGGCAGACCTCTGAGCAGTCTGTGGACATCTGGACAATTGAGAGGTATGCCAGAGACATATCACTGTTGGAGATCAAGTCACGCAGAGAATGCATGCCTGGACAAACACTGTTAATCTAGCAATCCTTTATGTGTATAACAGCAATACTCACAATCTGTACCCAATTCTGGAGCTTTGTCCCCCATGTTGTTAGGCCATCTCCACATGTCTTATCCTGTGAGGTATATCCACCTACTGTCTGTGAAGCTGTAGCCCTCACACCTTCATGATAATGTCCTACACACAGGCAAGGAAAGGGGACAAGGCCCACATGAAGGACTTAATTATAGCACTGTGTTGCTATGGCATTGGCTAATGGAAAGACAACAAAGCTGCTCTGGATGCAAGTAGCAAGTGGGAGACACCGCTTGGTGCACAGGCCATCACCTGCTCATGAGCATTACCTATAAAAGGCAAGCTGTTGACTATGCAACACAGGTCTGAGCCCATGTGCATAAAGACAAACTGCAACTACACAATCCTAACCATTTGCGGTATTCTGAGGAAGCTCTTCAGCACTATAACAGTTATGTCAATCACGTAAGCTTGTAATGGAATGCAGAAGGGGGATGCAGTAACGTCAAATAAGACATTAAACACTAGGTCACAACAAGACCTCCTGGACTCACATGCTGCTGTCTGGCACCTATGGCCATTCCTGCTTGCCCTGTCTGCATTGACATGGATTACATCTCTGGCTCTGGAGTCACCCCAGCAAATGTCAGCTCATATATGACTACTACTGGAATGTCTGTTGTGCATTACTGAGTGTGACTCTGCTAGGCCAGCTACTTGGGATGTTGTACACATTCATATGTCACCTGGGAATGCTACTGTTATGCATATGCTTGTCATACAAATGTAAGAGACTTATATAGGGTATGTGCATAGCACATAACATGCGCAGAAGTGTGTGTTGAACTGTATGTTGTATACGGAGCCCATACCTGACAACTGTCCAGAGTTTTACAGACTGACCACATGTCTGCCTCATATTTTTAGCCAATGCCTCATACAGTTGTGCATTGTCTGGCTCATCACTGGCAACCCATTAAAGACTGAAGTCATAACATAATAGCATGCATTTGATGTCAGAAGCCATATCCTGCAGAGTAGACATGTGAATACCACACCGTCTTTGCTGGCAATTACATGTGTTTCAGCTAGATTCATAAAATGAGATTATTTTCTGGCCTTTGCCCACCAGTGATATGTGCCCTTATGCAGATGTCTTGCTTTAACAGGAGCTAGGTATGTTTGCATGAAACCCATGTCAATGCAGGTGTACCTTGTCCTGTATGATGTCAACATTTGTGCAGTCACTGACACCTGCTTTGTAACTGTGGAGAGCACACCAATCTTGCCAGATTACTCATCCCATCACACGTTTAGACCCCAAATGGAGGGCTACAAACCCACAAAAGGTGGAGTGTTGAACATAACATACACATACACATGCACACCTCCAGGCTGGCCAAACAGCATGACATGTGGGAAACATCCAGAATGCAGTTAACAGTTGACAAAACACCTATGCAAATCATAGCTAGATACAGACCTCCAACCATGACTATGATCACCCACCACACCTATTGGGACTTGCTGGAATCTTCCAGGATTTAATCATCTGCCCTGCTCCTGGGTGACTTCAACCACCCAACCAGTGTGCATGACCTATGCCACCTGAACATGAAAGCACAGAGATTCCTCAGCGTTGTCAATGGCAATGCAGTGGCTCAGCCAGTCAACATTCCTACAACAGGTGTAAATAACCTGTACCTGGTCCTAACCAACATGAGTAGCCACTGTAGCACTCCTACAGTGTCACCCTCCTTGGTAAGATCTGACCATATAGCCATCACTGTAGATGTCACCATCTCTCCTGCCCTCCCTGCCCCTTGTCAGGGTCAAACAAAATTGACTTTACACAAATGACTATAAATCTCCTTGGAACAGGTAGAAATAGCTTTACAGCCAGCATCCCATCAGTTGGAACTAGCAGTAGTGTCCAAGCCCACACCACAATACTATCTGGGCACCTACATAGCTTCATGGACTCAGCAATATCTGACAGTACAACATCATCTCCCTCAAGTTAGGGTAAACGTCCATGGTGGACAGCAGCAATATACAAATACCATAATAGTTGGAAATAATTGCTGGACAGGGCCAAGAAGGAAGAGGTGCCTTATTGGAAGCAATGACACCTTGGTCTGCACAAGCAAATAAGGTCACAGTGAATTACTCTAAGGATATATTTGAGTGCAAATTGAACACATCCACCAAGGCAAATCATTAAGCCTTCCACACATGCCTTCTGCAGTCCCAGAGGCAACACAAAAATTTGCTCTGTTGTTGTAGTCAATAACACCACATACACATATGGCATAGATATAGGCAACCGGCTGCAGACAGGTGAAGTGTAAACATCACCACCCTGTCTCCTTATTGGTACACATGTGAATAAACAGCACCTGCCCCCCTCCACTCATCATCAGGAAGTAGGTACATAATGCCCTCTCAAAGGCAACACACAGAAGTCTCCATAGGCCTGATACCATCCCTGGCTTTATCCTACATGAACACACGCATGGGATCTCAGATACATTTCACATGTTAGTCAACCAGAGCCTGAGCTCTGGTGTCATCCCATCTGCACAGAGGACAGCCACTGTAATCCCTGTACACAAAGGTAGAGCAATCCACTGACCCAGCCAGTCAAATGTACATCAGCCTAACTAGACTGCTCTGCAAGGGCATGGAAGGCAATATCAAGGACGTTATAAACAGGGACATCGGCAACATCAAAATGCCTGAGCCCACACCATATGGTATTGTCAAAGGGAGATCATGCCTATTAAACCTGGTCAACTTCTCTGATGTGGTCAATAAACACAGGATGAGGGGAAGATGGAGAACAATGCCTACCTTCACCTAGCCCACTTCACTCACAATAATCCCCAGGTGGCCAGGATACACAAACCTGTACGTTACCAGATTGGTAGCTAACTGGTCCAATGATAGTACCCACTCGGTCAAAGTAGTGCAACCCACCTCTAGTAGTAGAGTCTTCCAAAGCGGTGTACCCCAAGGATCGATCTGGGGGCCTCTACTGTTTCAGATATATGTATCTGAGATACAGCTCAAAAGCAGTGGTCTGTGGCTGACCAGGTGCACAGATGCTTGCAAGTTGGCAACTGTCTTACAATCCCCTACTGATGTGAGAATCCCCAAAGAGGCCCTCACCCAATTAATGACTGGTGCAAGAAGCATTTCCGCAAACTGAATGCCAGGAGAGGCATTATTCTCCCTGCTGTGGCAGATGTTATCCACACCATTAATGACAGTAATAATGTACTGAGCGTGCATCCTGGTGTGAGGTAACTTGTGCACCAAAGTTGGTAACAACCTGACAGTTTCCCACTGTGTAGGCACCATTGTACGGAAGGCTGTCTACATGGCCCACCTCACAAATACGGGCACGTCATCAGGAACCAGGAGGCCACAACATCCAGGCATTCTCTAAAGTATTCAATTGTATTTATTACTGCTTGGTAGTAACTTGATTAAAGTGTAGCTATCATTCTAAGTCTTTTGGATTAAGCACTTGGGCTTCAGGCCAGTTGTTTTACATTAGGAAGGTTTGTGGCATGCACTGTGGTGGCAGGTAGCTTTCATCCTTCAAAGTTGGGAACTGCTGATTGAGAGCCCAGTGTCTGTTATTCTTAAAGTGTATTAGTTCTGGTTTAAGCACTTGGGCTTCAGGCCAGTTATTTTACATTAAGAAGGTTCGTGGTCTGCACTCTTGTGGGAGAAGAGGCTGGACTCTGCCCTTCTGAGCTGGGAATTTCTGGTTAAAGGTTTATAGTGCCTGAATATTTGAACTGTATCTTACTGAAATTGGTACACCTTGTTTGCTGTAGCATAGACTAGATCCAGGCCTGCTGAATCTAGCTTTGTTTATATGCTTGTTGTTTGTTTGCTTGTTATTTCCCTGGAACGCTAATTCCACCTAATAAGCAGCTTCTCAGCACTTCAGTGGATCACTAGTGATATCTGCATTGCTTGTTTCACTTGAATGAACGTTACTGTTTGCCATTTTTGCATTTAAGTTACCTGTAACACATTGCACTTAAGTTACCTGGCACTTGCTCACTAAAGCAATTATATAAGTCAGCACTAAAAATTAAAAGCACTACACCTTCACTCCCCACTGGCCCTTGTTTTCAATTATTAAGGAATTCCCAATATTATTCTAGCATGTCCAAAGGTCAGTTGTCAATCTCCTCTCTGGTCCAGCTGGTGAATCTGGGAATCTTGAGGCAATGTTACAACTGCCTCATGTACACAGACAACCCTCTCCTCCTCCCAACAAATTCCAACACATGTGAGAGATGCAACCATATAGCCAAACTGGAGGCTAAGCTCTCTCAACTCAGTACTGGCATAACCAGTCAGAAGGAGAAGGAAACCACACTCACTACAATTCCAGTCTCACATAGACCTACCACGACAGCAAACCAAACACATAATCACACAAAAACATACTCTGAGGCTCTAAATAAAAATCTGCCTAAGCAGCAGAGACCTCTAAAGCAGACACCCAAGCAACCGTTACCCCAAAACAAAACAAGTGCAACACATATCTCACAAAGCCAGTGTGCTGAACAGTCACAGCCCTTAAGACTAAACAACACACCTGATACACTTGTAATAGGTGACTCTGTTGGCACACTGGCCGCTCACCAGGCTGAACAAGGAGAGGGTCATGGTGAGCAGCCTGTCAGTGCTAGGATCAGCCACATAACACAAGCACTCAGGTCACTCCAACAAGGCAAGTACAAATATGACTCAGTCATTGTCCATGCTGGTGTGAATGACCTGAGATGTACCTCCCTGGACTACATGAAAAGAGAAATAAAGCTCTCTGAGCATGTAGCTCAGGCGGTATGACCCTGACCTTGAGTAGCATCTTACCCTCACCAAGAATGATGCCACAATATGAAGACAAGATGATCAATTTCAACAATTGGCTTAAGTACTGGTGTCATTCAAAGGGGATCCAATGCCTGTCAGCTTGGGATGATATGCTCGACAAGCCACGATGCTTTGCTAGGGACGGCTTGCACCTGTCAGCCCTGGGCTTTCGGATATTGGCAAAGGCTCTTGCTACCCTCATAGTGCCTTTTTTAGGCAAGGCTCAAAAGACAAACCCACCTCCATAGGTATCACAAGGGATAAGAAACTAAGAGTAATGCTACTCAACGCCAGAAGTCTAAACCTTAAGATGCACACACTCGAAACTCTCCTTAGCATGGAGAACATCGATATCTGTGCAGTAACAGAAACCTGGTTCAGGGCTCCCGAGAGCACCCCAGCACTACCAGGTTATACCTCATACCATGCTTTTTGGCCCCAAAACTTGGACTGAACCACAAAACGAGGGGGAGTATCGATATTCATCAAAGATACCCACACCTCCAGGTTGGTGGCAAAGCACGAAGCATCAGAGACTATCCATGTGCAAGTAACAGTGGGTAAAACTGCCTTCCAGTTTATAGCCTGCTACAGACCACCCTCCCAAACCCAGGAACCCCACTCGGCCTTCCTGAGAACACTGGAAAATATGAAGGTCTCTCCAAACACCATTATATTGGGCAACTTCAACTACCCATTACTCTAGCTCCAACACCCCAGCCCAAAGGTTCCCAGAATTTATAAACTCAAATGCTGTGGAACAACTTGTTACCACTCCCACAAGAGGGGAAAACATACTGGACCTGATCATCACCAACATGGGGACGCTATGCTCCAGACCAGAAGTGTATCCCTCACTGGTAAGATCAGACCATAAACTAATCTCACTGGATATTCACATCCCGACCCCACCCCCTGCTCAGAAAACCACAGTGAATAACTTCTCTAAAGCAAATTTCACACTCCTCAAAACCGAGGTGGAATCTTTCAAAGCCCCCGGGCCTGTGGAAAGTATGGCCCAGACCACAGAATCCTTTAAAAACGCATTCTATGAACACCTTCAGGAATGCATGGATCATGCGATCCCAAATAAAACCAAGACCCAATCCTCCAAAGGCAGACGTCCTGTCTGGTGGACCCCAGCCATAAACAAACTATACAATAGAAGGAGGAAGCTACTAAATGATAGAGCAAAATCCCAAAAAGGGAAGGCATCACTGATCAGTATTAGCAAAAAACTACGGGCACTCATAAAATTGTCTCATACCAGCTTCGAGAGAAAAATTGCACAGGACACTAAGGATAATCACAAGGCTTTCTTTAGTTATGTTAGGAACCTGGGTGGTAATTACCAGATATGCTCAGAATTAGTCCAAAATGACAAAAAATACACTGAACCCACAGACATTGCCAACATCCTAGCTGACAAGTTCAGCAAAGCGTCTCCCTCCCCACCAAAAGGGCAAATATCTATCCCAGCAGAGTGCTGCCCCTCTGACATCTCAGATGCTCAGATAAGAGCCGCCCTCTCCAAATCAAAAAACACAGCATCAATGGGACCAGACGGTGTCCCGGGCTGCGTCCTACATGAACTCCAAGAAGAGCTAAACCCAAACATAAAACTACTGTTCAATCTCAGCCTTACTACAGGATATGTGCCCAAAGAGTGGCGTACAGCAACAGTGGTCCCTCTCCATAAAGGTGGTGCCTCAACGGATCCTAAAAACTATCGCCCCATAAGCCTGACTAGCTTGGTCTGCAAAGCTATGGAAAGGATCATCACAGACCTCATAAATAAAGATATTGGGGACCTACAGACACTGGAACCAGTTCAGCTTTGTTAAGGGCAGATCCTGCCTCTTAAACCTGGTTGATTTCTTTGAAACAGTCACCAAGGCGATTGACGAGGGGAAGGTGGTCCACACAGCCTACCTGGACCTCGCAAAAGTCTTCGATACAATACCCCACTTTCGGGCATTAGAGATAAATCAACTTAAAAAAATTGTCCAAGGTTGCCTGGCTCGGGAAAATTCTAACTGGTCCAATTATAGTACCCACCCGGTCAAAGTAGTGGAACCCACCTCTAGTAGAAGAGTCTTCCAAAGCAGTGTACCCCAAGGATCGGTCTGAGGCCTCTACTATTTGAGATATATGTGTCTGAGATACAGCTCAAAAGCAGTGGTCTATGGCTGACCAGGTGTACAGATGCTTGCAAGTTGGCAACTGTCTTACAATCCCCTACTGATGTGAGAATCCCTAAAGAGGCCCTCACCCAATTAATGACTGGTGCAAGAAGCATTTCCGCAAACTGAATGACAGGAGAGGCATTGTTCTCCCTGCTGTGGCAGATGTTATCCACACCAATAATGACAGTAATAATGTACTGAGCATGCAACCTGGTGTGAGGTGACTTGCAGTAAAGTTAGTAAACAACCTGACAGTTCACTGTGTGGGCACCATTTACGGAAGGCTGTCTACATGGCCCACCTCACAAATGCAGATGCGTACGCCATCAGGAACCAGGAGGCCACAACATCCAGGCATTCTCTAAAGTATTCAATTGTATTTATTACTGCTTGGTAGTACTTGATTAAAGTGTAGCTATCATTCTAAGTCTTTTTGGATTAAGCACTTGGGCTTCAGGCCAGTTGTTTTACATTAGGAAGGTTTGTGGCATGCACTGTGGTGGCAGGTAGCTTTCATCCTTCAAAGTTGGGAACTGCTGATTGAGAGCCCAGTGTCTGTTATTCTTAAAGTGTATTAGTTCTGGTTTAAGCACTTGGGCTTCAGGCCAGTTATTTTACATTAAGAAGGTCTGTGGTCTGCACTCTTGTGGGAGAAGAGGCTGGACTCTGCCCTTCTGAGCTGGGAATTTCTGGTTAAAGGTTTATAGTGCCTGAATATTTGAACTGTATCTTACTGAAATTGGTACACCTTGTTTGCTGTAGCATAGACTAGATCCAGGCCTGCTGAATCTAGCTTTGTTTATATGCTTGTTGTTTGTTTGTTTGTTATTTCCTGGAACGCTAATTCCACCTAATAAGCAGCTTCAGCACTTCAGTGGATCACTAGTGATATCTGCATTGCTTGTTTCCACTTGAATAGAACGTTACTGTTTGCCATTTTGCATTTAAGTTACCTGTAAAACATTGCACTTAAGTTACCTGGCACTTGCTCACTAAAGCAATTATATAAGTCAGCACTAAAAATTAAAAAGCACTACACCTTCACTCCCCACTGGCCCTTGTTTTCAATTATTAAGGAATCCCAATATTATTCTAGCATGTCCAAAGGTCAGTTGTCAATCTCCTCTCTGGTCCAGCTGGTGAATCTGGGAATCTTGAGGCAATGTTACAACTGCCTCATGTACACAGACAACCCTCTCCTCCTCCCAACAAATTCCAACACATGTGAGAGATGCAACCATATAGCCAAACTGGAGGCTAAGCTCTCTCAACTCAGTACTGGCATAACCAGTCAGAGGGAGAAGGAAACCACACTCACTACAATTCCAGTCTCACATAGACCTACCACGACAGCAAACCAAACACATAATCACACAAAACATACTGAGGCTCTAAATAAAAATCTGCCTAAGCAGCAGAGACCTCTAAAGCAGACACCCAAGCAACCGTTACCCCAAAACAAAACAAGTGCAACACATATCTCACAAAGCCAGTGTGCTGAACAGTCACAGCCCTTAAGACTAAACAACACACCTGATACACTTGTAATAGGTGACTCTATTGTCAGGCACACTGACGTCCCGCTCACCAGGCTGAACAAGGAGAGGGTCATGGTGAGCAGCCTGTCGGGTGCTAGGATCAGCCACATAACACAAGCACTCAGGTCACTCCAACAAGGCAAGTACAAATATGACTCAGTCATTGTCCATGCTGGTGTGAATGACCTGAGATGTACCTCCCTGGACTACATGAAAAGAGAAATAAAGGAGCTCTCTGAGCATGTAGCCCAGGCCGGTATGACCCTGACCTTGAGTAGCATCTTACCCTCACCAAGAATGATGCCACAATATGAAGACAAGATGATCAATTTCAACAATTGGCTTAAGTACTGGTGTCATTCAAAGGGGATCCAATGCCTGTCAGCTTGGGATGATATGCTCGACAAGCCACGATGCTTTGCTAGGGACGGCTTGCACCTGTCAGCCCTGGGCTTTCGGATATTGGCAAAGGCTCTTGCTACCCTCATAGTGCCTTTTTAGGCAAGGCTCAAAAGACAAACCCACCTCCATAGGTATTACAAGGGATAAGAAACTAAGAGTAATGCTACTCAACGCCAGAAGTCTAAACCTTAAGATGCACACACTGAAACTCCTTGGCATGGAGAACATCGATATCTGTGCAGTAACAGAAACCTGGTTCAGGGCTCCGAGGCACCCCAGCACTACCAGGTTATACCTCATACCATGCTTTTGGCCCCAAAACTTGGACTGAACCACAAAAGGGGAGTATCGATATTCATCAAAGATACCCACACCTCCAGGTTGGTGGCAAAGCACGAAGCATCAGAGACTATCCATGTGCAAGTAACAGTGGGTAAAACTGCCTTCCAGTTTATAGCCTGCTACAGACCCCCCCTCCCAAACCCAGGAACCCCACTCGGCCTTCCTGAGAACACTGGAAAATATGAAGGTCTCTCCAAACACCATTATATTGGGCAACTTCAACTACCCATTACCTCTGGCTCCAACACCCCAGCCCAAAGGTTCCCAGAATTTATAAACTCAAATGCTGTGGAACAACTTGTTACCACTCCCACAAGAGGGGAAAACATACTGGACCTGATCATCACCAACATGGGGACGCTTATGCTCCAGACCAGAAGTGTATCCCTCACTGGTAAGATCAGACCATAAACTAATCTCACTGGATATTCACATCGACCCCACCCCTGCTCAGAAAACCACAGTGAATAACTTCTCTAAAGCAAATTTCACACCTCAAAACCGAGGTGGAATCTTTCAAAGCCCCGGGCCTGTGGAAAGTATGGCCCAGACCACAGAATCCTTTAAAAGCGCATTCATGA
>NC_056726.1:1903971266-1903996266 GCF_019279795.1 Protopterus annectens | reverse complement strand
AACCATGTTATTCATATCATCGATGCACGGACATGCTCATATGGGTCTGATGCATATAATGACTATGGTATAGTGTAACAATGTCATGCTGCGTAAGGTGCTGTCTGCTGGCAGCAGTTATGGGTACACATTGAGGTGTATGTACCTTGTTAGCCATGATGCACTATTGCTGTTAGTACTGGTGACTGACTGTAGTGTCACATACTGTATTCTGGTTGTGTTCCAGGTGTCTGTGTGTCTGCAGGCTGTGGACCTGCTGACAATAGCAATGATGAGTAAGGCTGAGCTGACAGTAGCAATGATGAGTAAGGCAGAGTGGAAACACAGTGATCTTTTCATAGCCGAGGTACAGCTGTACATGTACATATTTACCAGGTGTGTTTACATGCACCAGTGTGTGAGGGCAATTTTGGTAGACAGTGTGACTTTGCATACATCCCCTTGACACAGCCACCTAGCCTGCATACATGTCACCTGTGTATTCTGTAGGACCACAGGCTCACACATACAGAGGAGGTTACTTGAGTACTGGCACTAGGTCCCTCACTAGCTTAGCCATTACATTCAGTGCAACAGATTCAGCTATCAGCACCCTTTTCCCCTGCCATTTCTGTCACATCCACTCAACCATCATGCTGTTGATGAGGCTTTGTCTGGTACTGTGTATGACAGGTTTTGGGTATGTATTCCTGATACAGGTCAGACTGTGTTAGTCTAATCTGACAATCACCAGCATGTATGTCTGCTATCTCATATGCATGTCTGGTCTCTTGTGCTGGTAGTTCAAACAGAGTCATGGTCCTGTACATAGGGCAGCTGATGAAGGGCTGAGCACAGCCCCTATCTGTACAGTCTTACGAATGATAGCACTAGATACATAACACAGATAGCACAGCAGTACTGTAGTGTGGCTGTGTTTGCTACTACTATTGAAGTGGGTGACAATTGCAGGGACTGTTATGATTGGCAAAGGTGGGTTCAGAGGCCCTTAACATGATAGAGCCATCACACATACACAAACACACACACACACATGCACACACACACATACACACACACACACACACACACACACACACACGCACGCACACACGCACACACACACACACACACACACACACACACACACACTTGCACACTGCTGCATAGGGACATGCATTGAGACACACATGCACATGGAGGTGACACTTAGAGTAGATAACCTACCCATATTAATGTACAATACACAGTGATACGACCATTGCACCACAGTGGCTGGGTGTTAGAAACTCTGTAATTGTGCTTGGATGGTGGATGACATCTGTATGGGCCAACACTATGTTGGCAATGGGGGAGTTCATAGGGTGGAAGAGGCACACAAAATAGTATAGCCATCACATACACACACTGACAACAGCCACAGGGGCTGTGCATACAGAAACACATACACAATTGCCAATAGACATATTAGTAACCCTACATATCCAGTTGTATGTACTATAGTGCTGCATACACATGCCATGCTACCCATACATTTTATGCCTGGGACATAACACACAACCTCTTACAACAGATAATCTTGCAAATGCCTTCATGGACAGCAGGATAACCCACCAGGCATAGCGACTGGTCTTGTCTACTGCTCTTACATAGCTGCGCAAGTGATAGTGTGACATACTTTGTATCAGCATGATGCATCAATAAGGTACAATGTCTGATGCTGGCATGTGTGTCAGCACAGTAACTGTGAAATATCTGGCAATGATAACACATGGATGCTCATTGTCAGGGGACACAGACTACATATAGGTTGCACACATGTGGATGTCCCTTGTACATCTGTTCAGATGACTGGTATGGGTTGTGTAGTTTTACATGGTGCATGTGAGCCAGATGCCATTAACAGGGTCTTAAAGTAATGTCATGCGTAGGGGTCAACAGGCTTTAAAATGGTATAACCTACATACACAACAGCCACAGGGGATAAGCTTCACACACTACTATAGTTGTCGGTATTCAGATTAGAACCCCTATCTAGCTAGCTATTTCCTGTATAGTAGTACACAGTTATTGCACATGCCACAGAGCTTAGAGGGCTGACAAGTGTATACAGGTACATCTAGGGTGAATTACATCAGCAGGCCTTGTAAATTAGGGCAATGGAATGTGTACTGCATGGTACATGCCTCAAAATGGTATAACCCGCCCCCACAGGATATGAGTCTCAACCAAACACACACACTGATGTGAGCCTCACACAGTATCGCAGTTGCCAGTATTGAGATTAGAACCTCTACTTATCTAGTTACATATACTGCAGTGTTATGCAGTTATCAGAGTGCCATGGAGCTTATACAATTTCACAGTGTTACAAGTAATGTCTAAGGTGATTACATCAAGAGCCCTTGTATAGTATAAATATGAAAAATGTACTGGGTGTGAAGGGCATCAAAATACATTACCCTATAAGCATATACACCTACAAATACCTTCACACATGCAAATTTGCCACAACTGAGTGTAGAACCCCTGCCTACATAGTTATCTGTACTGTATTGTTACTTAGTTATTACAAGCACCACAGAGCTTATATGGCTGAGTGCTGCCCAAAGGTACTTCTATGGGCAATGACATCAGAAGGACTGCTAAAGTAATGCACTGGGAAGTGTTGTGGGTAGGAAAGTCCTCAAACTACTTCATCCTACAAACATACACACTTACAAATTCTTGTACATACACTTATACATCACACACACATCTGCCAGACCGGAGAATAAAACTACTGTCTCTCTAGTAATTTGTACTATAGTGTTATGGATTTATCACAAGAGCTACAAAGCTTACAGGGCTGACAAATGCCCAAAAGTACTTCTAAGGTGAATGACATTAGCCAGACTGCTAAAGTAGGGCACTGGGTGGGAAAGTCTTCAAAATACTTGGTCCTACAAACATTCATGCATACAACCTCTTGCACACACACACACACACACACACACACACACACACACACACACACACACACACACACACACACACATACACACACACACACACACACACACACACACACACACACACACACACACACACACACACACATTTGCCAGCCCTGAGAGAAGGATCGCTGTCTATCTAGTTTTTTGTATTATAGTGTTACGCAGTTATCGCACAAGCTACAGAACTTATAGCATTGACAAGTGCCCATAGGTGCTTCTAAGGTCAATGACATCAGCAGGACTGCTAAAGTTTGGCACTGTGATGTGTACTAGGTGAAGTCCTCAAAATATTTCAGCCTACAAACATACACGCACATTTGCCAGAACTGGGAATAAAACCCCTGCTTATCTAGTTATTTGTATTATACTGTTACATAGTTATTGCAGTGGCCATGGTGCTTTTATATCTGGGGCTGTGCAAAGGTACTTCTAAGGGGAATGACATCAGCAGGACTGCTAAAGTATGGCACTGGGAAGTGATGTTGGTGGGAATGGCCTAAACTGTTTCACCTACAAACAAACACACACTCACTCACTCTCACACACACACTTACATATGTTAGGCCTGAGATTAAAACCCCTACCTATCTAGTTGTTTGTATTATCATGTTATGCAGTTATTGCGCATGCTACAGAGCTTATAGGGCCGATAGGTGTCCAATGGTAATTCTAAGGTGAATGACAGCAGCAGATCTTGTGAAGTAGGACAATGAGAAGTGTACTGAGTGGGAACAGATGCCTAATACGTAGACCTACAGACACACACACACACACACACACACACACACACACACACACACACACACACACACACACACACACACACACAGGCAGGTGATGTGATAGTATAACCCTCACCTCAGTACTATTACACAATGATGCTCACCTTCATGCTGGCATATATAACTGGTTATGACCGGTATGCCACTGTCCACAGCAGGACATCATTCTATGCCATTCAGGGTATCAGTGCGTCTGACTCACTCTGTGTGTGTCCCCCTGTGTCTCTCTCTCTATCACTGTCTGTCTCTCACTTCCCCACATCCATGTGTGTGTGTGTGTATGCTTGACATATTGTTATCTGTTGCCCATATATATGTTTGTGTATCACATGCAACAGATGCAGATATATCACATATGGGCCACCTATACCTAGCTGAAGGTAATCCTGTATGATGTGCTTGTGTAGGGACAGTTAAGGTGTACATAGCTGTCTATATGCACAGACACATATACACAATACAGTCATATAGTCAGACGTGGGTTCCAACATGGCCTGTGATTCTCTAAGTGTAGGAGCATGCCCTGTGTGACCTTCTGTAGTGAGAGTGGGACTCCATTTCAGAGATAGGTGTACTCCATTCTGGGACTTTGTGTGCTACAGCCATACCTCAGGACTTTCCTATGGGTAATGCGTTTGCTTAGCAGACATTTCTTACATATCTGTAGTCTGACACTGCAATGTATTGTGTCACTACCTAGTAACAGACATCTTCAGATCATTACAGTGCTTTACCTGAGGAATACAAGATGCATGATGCACAGACCAATATTATGAGCCTGGCTGTGTACATTCTTGCCCAACAAGGCCAGTTGAAAGATGTGGCTACAGCCGACAGACTGATGATGTTGTGTAAACAGTCCAGCAACTTCATGATATACTGGCGGGGATCTTCTGCTTGCTTGGTATCTTTCTTACCTGAGAAGTCATATCCTGATGTGGCCATACCCCTCAACTGTACATTTTTGGCTGATTGTCCAGGTGTTTGCCTAGATATTTTGTCCAGTCTATATAAACCTATGTTTTTATGGCAAGTTAGTTGCATAGAATTGAAGACTGACTTTACAACATAATGACAAACATTACTGTTTCAGACTACGTAACCTTCAGACTATTCCCACAAACACAAAACCCCTCATCCTACCAACTTTCTCAGTATGTAAGGACAATATTTACAATACATGCCTATCGCTGTGCCTTTGGCCCACTATTATTTATGACCTTGTTCAGATGTCTGGATTGCTTTGTATGCCAGACAGGGGTCACCTCAATAGAGTAGGTATGGAATGGGGTAGAGGGACAGTGCTGTTAGCCTATCTGTGTAGGGTAGGTGTTTGGGAATTGGGGTGAGGCCTCAGTGTTTGCAAAGCCCTTGTGTGTGGAGTCTACATGCTCTGTGGTGTGTAGGTTTGCAGGGTTCTCATGTGATTTTGCCTCTGAGGTGTCCATTGTTTGGGTTTTGTTTTGTTGTAGACCTCCACTTACATGGGTGTGTGTTGTGTATTTGCAGGTGATGTTTACTGACCCCTTACACTCCATGGCACCTATGTTATTGCACAATATGTTCTGGTGTGCACATTCTCTGTTTGTCTGTCCAGTGGTACCCCTTCCCCTTATGTGTGTCTCTTTGTCCTTCTGTAGTGCAGTCTCAAGCTTTAGCCACAGTGGCTGCTGTTATGTATTTGTAATTCTGATGTGGGTGGGGTACATGCCGTTAAATTGCACACAGGGTTACTGACTTCACACCTCTGAGTGTATCTATTTAGCAGGTTGTCCATCATTGCACCACTCCATTTGCTGTGGTAGTTAGACAATTTGTGCTGCTATGTGTTATTATGAGATTACATGTGGGCCTAGCCATCATGCCATCACAGACTGACATCTGCACAGGCCAAAATATGACAGTCAAAGGCCCAGACATGGGGACAGGGTGTTAATCATGTTATGCCAAACACAGACAGTTGGGAGACCTGTTTGGTTATTGCTTGTTTGCTCTTATGGGTTTGATGTCTGCTTCCCCACTGTGTGCCATTGCTGTTTTGACATGACCCTTTCTTGTTTTGTAAATACTTGGCAGGCAACTGCAATGTTAGGACAAGGAGAACAGATATACAAGGCATACTTGTGCTCCTTCTGTGACAACTTGTGTCATTCCAGGGGTATGGCTGTTGGCCACTGACATGTCAGTGCTGACACAGAAAGGTGGCAGCCTTTTATACACTGGCAGTACACTGACCTTCAGGTACCTCAACTTTAGAGAGCCAGACATCTGGACAAAGCCATAAGTGATTGGGGGATGGAAGCTAGATGTAGGGACCATTTTTAAATATTAGCCTTACAAACCTAGAAATGTAATTCATTAATAGGTTTTGCATTAGCATGCATGTTTCTATGGGTATATACTCTGACACTACAATCTGTCATCATTTTAACCTTAGTCTTGCATGATTTGCCAATGAATTGCTAGGCAACCACTATTTCATGTTATACAGACCATAATTATGATGCAAACTTCTGGACATTCTGCAATAGGTCTGTACAGTTGAAAGGTATGGTAGGCACTGTGTATGTTACTCCAAACTGTGTACTGTCCATATGTGTGGCCACATGTTCATGACCTGTACAGTTTTACTGCATTACCAGATATTGACATCTGGACAGTTTGTACATCTCCTACCATAGGTGTAGCTGACATGCATAATAGTCAGCACTGTAGTTCTCTGAACATGGCCCTGTCAAAGACAGCACTATACCTAGGCCACTACAATACAACACCCGGGAGTAAGTGCTGGCCAAATCCTTACAGTATTAACCACACATATACATAACTCACTGACCCCTGCATATTGTGGACATGCAACAAGTAATCATGTGTATTGGGACAGCCCTGGCATTGTGTGCTCTGGTGCTATTTCCCTGCAAGCATACATGTTACTGCATTGCTATAGGAATATGGGGGGGGGCACACCTGTCTACTGTACACATTTGCACAGACTGTGCTGATATTTGCTTTACATTTTGGTTCCATTTAGCATACTATTGTGCCCTGTCTTGAGGACTAGAGGCATATCACTAAAGACCACAGGTAAGACTGTAATGACATACATTTCAGTTTCAGACTTCTTACCCTTCAGAGCCTTACTGCAACTGCAAGACCTGCTGTGCTATCACTGTGTAAGTCAGTAGTGGTGTATTTCATCATTGTTGCCATTTGTGGGCCTTTGCCAGGCATTTCTTTATGGTTTTCTACAGTTGACTTGCTGGATGAGGCAGAAGGGTGAGTATGAGACCCCCACACTGACATCCATGCCTGTGACCTATGACCACCCCCAGTTAGTTAGCCCACCACATATACTGCAGTGGGATTTGTTACCTTGGGTACTACTGCATAGTGTGTGGAGGCCAGTATTGGGCAAACATTTCCTGGTGTCCCACATAGTTGTCAGTTTTCTGCTGCTATCCCAGTAGGCCACCCCATTCCCTTGCATGCATGGAGCAATACCATAGATATTCTACCAGAACATACTAATACATTCATTTATTGTTAAGAAGACTGACTTACCTTGTGCCTGCGGCAGTTGTGTTGACTGTGGTTGAGGGCTGCCTATGTTGGATGCACGCAGTACACTGCCTATACATGGTAAGTTACAAGTAGTGTGATATGTGTGTCATCCATTTCAATGTGTGTGCGAGTTGGAGAGTGGTGTCAGTCCCTGGGTGCCTACAGTGATAGTGTGTGTGATATGCATTGCCTCTTTGCCAAGGGCAGGCCATACTGGGCATAATTCCATCTGCCTACAGGAGCTGGATTAGGAAGTTCTTTCTCTGAGTTCCTCTGTGCCTGTGAGGACCTTGGCAATGGTGGGGGGATGTGTGGCCCTTCCCCGTGCTGTTCCTGGTGCAGTGGTTTCCGCAGGATCATATTGTGTAGCATGGCACATACTATGAACATGTGGGCACATGTGGCTGGAGAGTACTACAAGGCTCCATCAGATATGTCAAAGCAGTGGAACCGTGATGTGAGCATCCTGAACACATGCTCTATAACGGTCCTGGTTTGTGCGTGTGCATCATTATGGCATTCTTGAGTGAGTGTGTGTGCATTTCTGATGGGTGCCATCATCCACTGTTCCAGTGCATAACCAGCATCCCCCACCAGATGGCTATACAGGATGACCCCCCTGGCAAATCCCTGATACAGCTGTAAAAAATGCCAGATATGGGCGTTCTGATAGCTTCTAGGGCTGCCAGCACACACATTCATGAAAATGCCCAGGGCATTGCACACAACCTAGCAGTTGATGGAGTGGAAGCCCTTTTGGTTTATGTAGACCCTAGCCTGCTCACCAGGTGGTGCTTTGATGTGGATGTGCATGCAGTCTATGGCACCCAGCACCTACAGGTATTCTTCTATATGGTGGAAGAGGCGCATATTGCCGGTCCACTCCTCACGGGTGCTGGGGAAGTAAATGTGCACACTGGCATGTGGTAGCATGGCATCCAGGAACTGGTGGAGTACCCTGGATGCAGATGCCTGCATGACCCCCATGATGTCCCCAGTAGGTCTTTGAAAAGTAACTGTAGCTAGTATTTTTTAAGGCTAAACATACCTTGGTATCCATTGGGATGGTTTGCCCTCTGTTGGTTCTGGGTCTGAGGTGAGGCTGGCACAGCTCGATGAGTCGCTGAAGTGTGTCCCTGTCCACCCTGTAGTGCTCTAGCATCTCCTGATCATGTAGACCCTGGTAGGTTACCCTGAGTCAGAACACTCTTCTCCTCCTCCTCAGTCTGGGGCTGTTGCCAGCATTAGCCTCCTCACCACCCTCAGCCTCTAGCACATATTGGTTTATCAAAGTGACAGCAGCCCCTAACATTTCGTTGGTTAACATTCCGCTGAGTGTGTACACCAATGCTGCAGAGTTTGTGGGAAAAACAGACTGAAATGTGTTTGCACAGTTTATACTGTTGTGCTGCAGATGCTGCTTGTATGATTGGCTGGCTATAATACATTCTACCTGCTTGCTATTTTATTTGTATTTGATTGCTTCTATTCTTCTATTTCCTTTTTTTCCCCTTCCTATTTCTGTCCCTTTTAATCCCTGAGGCACGCTGTGCAAACCTGGTTCCCAAATGTAAACAGTCCTGCTATTTCTGTTTTTTATACCCGGTGTGTGCAGCACAAACCCATTTAGACAAAGTAAACACTTTGCAGTAGAAAGGGCCCTCCCCTGGACATGAACACACTCTTCATTGCATGGAATAAGTCAATACAGCCCTGGGCACACCCCCTTTCTTAGCATGTCCTACATGGACCAACTCAAAGCCCTGTTACTATACTCATATCCTACAGACCGCTAAGAGGTGATCTATGTCTGGCATACAAGGCATCCTCCAATCCATTACTGGTGTATTTACTGCACATCAGCAAGTCAAATGGCATCAGAAATACTCATTCTAGGGATCTAAACCACTTCTGCAAAATTTACAGAACAGTTTGGAGGGGCAGGTATATCTCACAGAGGATACTGCTGCTGTGGAACAGAGTCCCCAGCCACATAAAACAAAGTTCATGTATGTCCATATTCAAGTAAAACATAGATGTACAGAAGGGAAACAGAAAATTTAACCCAGGACTGCTACCATACTGCTAATGTAGAGAAGTGCTTTTAAATGCTTTATCCCATGCAAGGGTTCCCAAAAATATATATGCTATCATCCCATTTATTCTCAGTGGGGTAATATATAATTCAAACAGAAGAAAGGGAAACTTACCTATGAACCTATGAAGCTATGAACAACTGTAGTTATTTATTGAGTGATTTATTTATTTATACATTTATTAACTAGATACTAAAAAAGCAAAATTAAACTACAGTGCAATGTTCATGATATAGAAATTATTGCATACAGATAATACAAAGTAGATTAGAAGTATTAGACTAGAAGTAATACATAAACTGATAATGTATATAAAAATTAAACTATTTGCAACAATGTGCCACAACAGTGGCTAAGAGCTAGGAATGTTCACAGTAGTGCACCACTAGGTTCTGTAGTAAAAGTCAGAGAGGAAACAAAAGTCAAAACAACTCAAGAAAGCATCTAGAAACATACTGCTGTTATGATTTATATATACATTTATCTGTCTATCTATCTATCTATTTATCTATCTATCTATCTATCTGTCTATCTACCTATCTATTATCTATTCACCTATCTATATATCTATGGGTCTACTTTCATTTCAGTAAGACCAACTCACCTAATTTCCTAATTTCCAAAATACTGAAAATTCATTTCACTGAATTTCATTTCACTGAATTGTAACCTATAGACTTCCCAGCAGTAGTGGCAGTGTGTAAAGCACTGTGAGGCAAGTAAAAGATATCTGCCGTTTTCACCACTGTAATGCATTCCTGAAGTTAGTATATATAATTAGGGTGTGTGTGGGAGCACAGCCCCCCATTTAGTTTGGTTTTATATTGTCTGGTTTCTGTTAAGAAGATATGTAAGTAGTTTTTAAGTTGTGGAAAGAGATAGTCATTAGTTTTGTGAGTCTCATTTCCAACTTTGTCTTTTGAAATTTAACATTATAAGCTGTCGGTGAAATGAGATTCAGTGAAATGTGTTGTCAGTGTTGTGCAATTTAATTGATTTGGTCTCAGTGAAATGAAAGTCAGTGAAGTGAGATTTCAGTGATCTGATGTAGACCCACACACATATATATATATGTATATATATATATATATATATATATATATATATATATATATATATATATATATATATATATATATATATATATATATATATATATACTTCAGTAGATCAAATATATTACAAGTTCGAACCACATATGGCCGAGACCATATGTTCGAACTTGTAATAATGTATGGCTTACCTCTATTGAATCTAAAGTTTACTTACACATTAAGGATGAGATGTCAGTATATTGTATGGTTAATATGACTGGTGCAGTATAGTGTGCTATATGATGTTATGCTTGTTCTATTCCTCATGTAAAATATATTTGGTGTATATATTTGATAGAACTCTTCTCTAAGGCCCTGCAGGCACAGACAACATAGTAGTAGCAGGCATCCTTCGATCCCAAAGAATCATGCATTTGCACCTCTATTGGATTGTTTTGAGCAACATCTTCTGTACCTGTGCAATCCATTCCAGGAGTGGTAGTTCTTTCCACAATCTGGAAAGCAGTAGGGATATGTCAGTCTGGTATCATGGGCATGAATCTTCCTGAGGGATCTCTTATACTCTGCTCTCATTGCCAAGGTGTTTAATATATTAAACAATGAGGGCTTCCTTCACTTCCTGTTTTCAGGCAATTTTACCTGAGGCAAGAGAATACCAGTTATTCATGCTGATGGTGAGAGCACTGAGGTCATGCTTCCATATGTCCTTGTAATGCAGTTTGGGTCACACTTTCAGACTCTTTCCAGATACCAGTTCTCCAAAAAGGAGGTCTTTTGGTATTTGGCCATCCATCATGCATGAGACATGATGCAATCAACACATATGTCTCTGTCAGGAGGGTGAACATGGAGGTGGTGCCTGTCCTTTCAAGCATTGTTCTGTTGGGGATCTGACCTGCCATGAGACACCAAGTATGCATCTAAGGCAGCGCATATAGAATACATTCAACCACTGCTCCTGTTTTGAGTGCAGAGTTCATGTTTCCCTGGAATATAGTAATGTGCTAAAAATACAGGCTATGTAATCCTGTACCTTGGTGTGCACAGTGAGCTTATTGTTACCCCAAAAATGCTTTGTCAGCCTGGAAAAAATTATGGCACCTTTTCCATTGCACTTCTTGATCTCACTGTCAAGCGACAAGTTGTCAGAGATTGCAGAGCCTAGGTATATATACTCATTGCCAACCTCCACCTCATAGTCACTCGCCATGATTGATGACTGACTGCCCAGATTTTGGCTTGTCATCTGGGTCTTCTTTGAGCTGATTGTAAGGCCAAATTCCATACATGCATCTGCAAAGCGAGTCATAAGTGAGACTGTAAGCTACAATAGCTGCATCATCATCAAACAGGAGCTCCCTTAGATGCTACCTAAACACCCTGGTTTTAATCTAAGTCTCAACAATTGAAGAGGTTGCCGTCCATTCTGGTTCGGAGAAAGACACTCTCTGTAGCAGTTCCAAAAGCAAATTTCAACAGAACTGAAAAGAAAACACAAAACAATGTTGGAGCCAGTGCACACCCCTGCTTTACTCCACTGAGAATCTCTAAACATTTGAATGTGGATCCATCATATATGATGGTCCCTTCATGCCTTCTTGGAAGACCCTAATATTGCTAAGCAGTATTGGAGGACAGCTGATCTTTGCCAGAATTGCAAACAGACCTTTCCTACTGACAAAGTCAAATGCCTTGGTCAAACCAATGAAGGCAATATAAAGAGGTTTGTTCTGCTACCAGCACTTTTCTTGTAGTTGTCTAATAGAAAAAAAACATGTCTACAGTAGACTATCCAGTTCTGAGACAGCACTGAGACTCAAGGTAAACTCCCTCTGGATGAACATGGAGCATCTTCAAGACATGTGCAAACAGCTTCCCCACAGTATAGAGAAGGAAGATGCCACAATAGTTGCTGCAATCACTTTTGTCACCCTTATTCTTATAGATAGTAACTGCATTAGCATTCCAAATATCTTGTGGAACACTACCATCTCTTCAGCTTTGACAAAGTATTGCATGCAGCTCTGAGATTAGGGTACCAGTAGCACATTTAAGGATTTATGAGGGAATACCATCTTTCCCTGGGGCTTTTACTGAAGTGAGTGCTTCTAATGCATCATTGAGTTCCTCCAGTGTGGGCTCAGCATTGAGTTTAGTCATAGTTGGCAGAGGCTCAATAGCATTCAGGGCCCTGTCCATAACTATGGTCTCTCTGGCATACAGCTGTGAGTAGTGTTCCACCCAGTATTCCATCTACTTATTTCTGTCTTTCAAGACCTCACCTGTGGCTGACTTAAGTGGTGTGATCTTCTTTTTTGATAGGACAATGGCTTGCTTAATGCCATCATACACTGCTCACTTGTTACCAATGTCTGCAGCCTGCTGAATCTTAAAGCAAAGATGGAGCCAATAATCATTTGCACACTGCCAAATTATCTGTTGCACTTGAGCCTGGGTACACCAGAGTGCCTGCAAGTTCTCCTCATTGGGCAAGGACCTGTATGCAGCCAGTGCCTGTCTCTTCTTCTCAATCAAGGGTTTCAGCACTTCAGTGTGGGTTTCAAACTAATCAGCACACTTGGTTGTCTTCTTCTAACAATAGATATTGCAGTATAATAGATAGCATCCCATAGTTTTTCCCATCACTTGTTGGTATTAGTGTTATACAGGCAGGGCAAAACCTCTTCAAGGGCTTGAACAAAGTTGTGTACTTTGAAGGGTCATGAATCATGCCTATGTCAATGCATGGCTTCCCTTCCTTTTTAGAGTGAAAGAATCTTTACATCTGGATCTTCACCTTACTACACATGAACAAGTGGTTGGTATCACAATCAGTGCTGGAGTAACTGCGTGTTACCCTGACACTACCTAAACTGCTGCTTTTGGAGAGGACAAGGTCAAGTTGATGTCAATGTTTTGATCTTGGATGCCGCCGTGAAACTTTGTACTGGGGCTTGACACTGAAGAAGGTGTTAGTTATGCAGAGGTCATATTGGGAATAAAGGTCAAGAAGACACTCCATTTTTATTCATCTTTCTTGTTCCAACATGTTCCAGACAAGATGGCCAGCTGTGATGCCAACTCTAGCATTAAAATCGCCAAGAATGAATAATGGTTCATGGGATGGAATCTCACTGATGGCAGCACTAAGTTCATCATAGAATTTGTCCTTGACTTCCTGGGTAGAAGTTAAAGTATTAGTGTAGACACTGAAGATGTTGACCATGGCCACTAGTATTTGCAACTGAATTTTCAGCAGTGTCTCATTTCCCATATTTGGTGGTGTGACTGAGCCAATGAGGTTGTTTCTGATTATGACACCAACACCATGTTCCCTGGTCTCTTCTGGAAGTTTCTCTTGACAGAAAAAAGTAAAGTCTTTCTCCATGAGACAGCCCCAATGGACGGCAGCCTTGTTTCCTGTAGAGCCACAATGTCCATCTGCAATCTGTCAACTCGTTGTTAATGACTGCTGTCTTCTGAGCATCAATGTTCTTTTATAGATCTTCTGTAAGACCTGGAGTCATTATCATTATGTTCCATATGCCTAGCATAAAGGCTATCCTATTTTGTTGCTTTTTTGTTTTTCCAGGCATGTGGTTAACAATACACCTGTTGGGGGAGTTTTCTAAGCCCCACACACACCCAATAGAGCAAGCAGACCATAGTTAGGCAGCACCCATTTGATTGGGAGCTGCCCAGTTTAAGGTGGGAAGTAGCTGTTTAATGAGATCAAAGGATTTCTCCCACCATCGGAAGTAGCCCTTGGCACCTCACTCTATGCCATTTGAGTGCATTGGCTAATTACTGGTAACTGCTACTTCTCGTGTTGTGTCACCACTCACAGAGTGAAGTTCCTCTCCAGGGTGCAGGCCAGGGCAAATGAATTTGAGGAAACAGCTGATGCACAGGTTCTCTTTCTTCTCACCACTGATGTAATCCAAGGGGAAAGGCAAGGCCAGGACAATTTGGCATCGGTATCATCGTAGGAGCCACAAGAGTGAGGTTATGTTCAACCTTAACCTGCCTTAGGGGCTCCATCTCCTGATTTTTCCTTGGGGTTTACTCCTGAAGCCTTCACCATGACTAGATATTGCTGCAAGGCAGCAGGGGTTTTAAATCAGAGTTTACCTTCTACTAAGTGGGTTGCCTTCCCAGGCTAACAAGCCATGCCTGCCCAAAGCAACTGCCTTCAGGGTGTCACTTGCTCCACTCGGTGTGTGTACTGCTTGTTCTACTGTCAGTACAAATGGTTTCACTGGACTTAGAAACTAAGCCACATGTGAAGGCCAGGAGCTGGACTGGGATTTTTAGAGGCTATTAGAGACACATGCCATGGGAGCATTTAATAGATAGTGGAAGCTTATCCCCACTATCACCCTCAGTTATGACAACCTTAAACAGACCTCATACTCAGATGGTAAAAAAAAAAATGTAGGTAAATTAATAAATAAAAAATATATATAAGAAAGGAACAGACTTAAATTCCATCTCAAAGAAAAGATTAAGTAAACACACATAGCTGCTTTTTTAAATGACTCCCATGGCATTTGTCAGTTTTTCTCAGAATTATTCTCCACTCTATTTCTGTTTTTGATTTAGTTTATTTTGACTTTAAGGGAACTTTCACATCCTCTAAACAAAGTAAATCAAACATATCATGTATGTACGTATTTATTTATTTAGTTATGTGCAAGGATAGCTGCTCTCTCCTTATACATGAAGTCTAGCACATGATTCTAATGATGACCATTTGCAATTCCAAGACTCATTAGTATGACTTAAATATACTACATATGAGATAGCTCTATTTCAGAGTATTCCCTTTTCTCTGAGGTATGGTGATCACAGGGTTAGTGTATATAAGTAATGGGGTGTGGAGTGCCTACCCCCATATTGGTGGGTGCAGGATGCTTGTCCCCTGCAAATAACTTTAAAAGAAAACAGTGATTGTTAAGATTTGCTGTTCTTTATTTTTGTAGTTTTCTGTTTGCAATTATGATTCTTAGAATTATATTAGGGAATTGTTTTTATTAGAAAACAAAACTCAAGACAGGACACATAGTTTTCCTATTTTAAGAAGCTGTAATAGTTGGCATATTATCTATTTCCAGGAGCCCCAACTCGCTGAAATTATTGACTGTTTTAAATATTTCAGTTCACAGCTTTCTGAGATGGTATTATAGCAAGTGTGGAACAAAGGGGGCAATTGCCCTGGGTACAAAGTGTTAAAGAGCTCTCCACTTTTCTTCTGTACCAGAATGGTGGTACAGACACTTGAATGCAGTTTTCTATCTTTTTTTCCCTCCTTTTTTGCTCTTTCTTGATGAGGCCATGGGTTGGCTGCCATATTGTAAGTAGCCAATGACTTTTCTTTTCTTTTCTTTTTCACTCTTTTGTTACTGGGAGGGGACGTTGGTTTTGTGGGGTGTGATGGGTGGATTTATTATAAGAAACCGATTGGTTTCCTACAATAATCTGAAAACTTTTTTTTTTTTGCTCTTCACTTAGCTCATTGAGGGCTCATGGATTTGGTGGGTTGTGATTAGTTGACTTACTGTGGGAATGGGATGTAGGACAAGTTTATGGGACTGAAGGGAATGCAAAGATAATTAGATAAGTCAGCTATGGCACTGCTGTGACACATAATCAAACTTGAGAATGGAAATACAGAATATCAAATATCAAGTTTGATAAAATGGAAGAAAACTATATGTTATTCTAGTTTGTGCATCCAATTGTTATTGAACTGTACTAAATGTTATCTTCTTCCAGTGTGTTTGTGTAAATGTGTGTGTGTGTGTGTGTGTGTGTGTGTGTGCACGCACGCACGCACGTGCATGTGTGTGCATGTGTGCATATGCACATTTGTGTTAGTGTGTGTTATGGTAGGGTTATGCCTTTGCTAATGTGATGCATGGGTTACTAGGATGAACAGGTTTTAAAGTACAGTGTTCAATTTAGAGACATGTTAAAGAATCAATAATGAAGTCAGTCTCACTGCAGCCTTACCTGTCTCTGAATCATATTTTTTTACTATTGAGCTAAATGACCCACTCATGCTTGAAAATTAGCATGCACAATGAGGGTTTATATGAATCCTAATTTAGCTACTCATCACTTATAGAAAACTTTATACAGACCATGTATGTTGCCCTGTAAGTTCCATATATTTCTATGCTTAGTGATAACAATTTAAGTGCCATAGATTTCTATGCTCACTGGCAAAAAAAATGTTTTTCTAAGCATTTCATGCATATGATACCTGATCCATATTAAATTATTCAAATGGATATATTTTCTTTACTAAACTAAGTTCAAAAACATAAGCATGAAAGGTATTATTTTCCCTGAACAAAAGTGGTTTGTATGTATTACAGTACTGCATAGGTAGTACACCAGAACTCATCTATTTTTTCTATAATTTCCACTGGATTATCAGATGAGGTATTTATTCTAACTGATATACCTTTAAACAATAGTACATGCAACACTGCTCTTATATTCCAAAACTGGGTAAATGGCTTGATAAGTCCTTTTTCTGATACCAGTGGTTTTTCCAAAGCTTTTATTAAGCATCTAATCACTGTTTTGTTCTAATTCTGTGCTACAGTGTAACAGCAACCAGTGTAGACCACCACAGAACAGTGGCAGAAGATAAAACAACATTGATAGGTGTTAGATACTTCACTCTCCCATGCATTTAAACCTAAAAGTGTGGCACAGCATGATGTCTATTACCTTTTAAAGCCATTTGTTCCTCGGTGTGACACTTTACTTTTGCCTGCTGTCTGTATGGCAGTACTATGGGTTTTCTAGCTATCAGAACTGTAAAACACTTTGACCCCCCCCTAAACAGTAGCACAGGAAGCAGATAAAGCTCCAAGTACTGCATAGATTTCGGATCAGGTTTCTCTGATCATAACTCTTATTTTATATGTTCTTGACATGGATATCAAGAATCACTTTTCGAGCTTTGATCCATTTTTGCAGTGAATTTTTGACAGCCACATCTTGAACACATAAGTTAATTAGGATCAGGGATCTAATCTTACCCTCTTATGAATCCACACCATTTTATTTATGCATTTTATTTATGAATTTTGTGGTTTCCTTTATTTCTGGGACATTGTATAGCATAGCAATCATTACTATTTACTTTTATGCAACTAAGAAAAAGTGTGAATGTTCAGAGTTAAAAGAAACAGCAACCTATATGCCTGAATTTCTAAATAAAGAATTAATGCATGCAGCTTCTACATTATCATTAGTAGGCCATTACATTGTATTATGAAAAATGCCTAAATTAATTTTCATTAGAAATAAAAAAGCAACAACGACATACTCAGATATATTTTCCTGGCAGATGAAATTTGATGTGACCAAATCCCAAGAGTCAATTGTCACACTGTTACAGCCTAGTCCTGATACTTTTTTACTTTAATTATTTACTAGAACTACAATCCAAGTTTAATATGATTAATTAAGTGTTGTCTGGTCAACACTGGATTAATCCTAATTAAAACATATAAAGCGTTGGGAGGTCACAGTCCAAAAATTGGGACAGTCCCATGGGGAGAAAATACACAAAAAACACAGTTTTTGCAGAGTGAAAAACTTCTAACACAATGTGAGGAAATCCTCCACACCTCTATTATAAATGTACCTATACTGAGGTATGCACATTTAGAGAAAAAGAAGAAGATGCAGAAGATATAAAACTCACCACCTCCTTTGCTCAGTTGGCATTGCAGTTAATATACCACCTATGATGTCCTGAGTCTACAAAAAGGTCATCTGCAAGATTTTTGTTACTTTCTTGTTTTGATATTCTGAGAATCTCTGTTCCAGGCTGTGACAATGAATACAGTTCCCATGTATAATCCATTCTGACATTCACACAATATTTATGCACTGATTTTATGACCCATTTATTAACAGCCTTTTATAAAATGGATGCTATTTCAGGTTTGCAGCTACAGTATGTGTTTCTTGTAACTGGAACAGCACTTGTACTAGCTTGCTTGACCTTTAACTTTCATTTTATAGTTTGCAAATCTGCTCTATTATTTACTGCATTTTCCTTTATTTTCACAACATAGTCTATTAGCATGTTATCAAAATACTCAGTCATTAAATGTTGCCAGTCTCACTGGACAGAGGACGAAAAGTGTTTCACCTTTTCTTCATATTTAAAATTTCTGTCTAAGTAGTCCAGAAGAACATGCACCATATCATTAGTTACCACTAGAACCATTCATATACTGAAACACCAGGCATGAGTGAAAAATTGTTAATAAAGCAGTCTCCATGATCAGCAATTTAATATCTGAAAAGTGTATGCTAGGACTGAGTTTAAAACAGCAATACTATTTAACTTGACATTTCATGCATCTGTCAGACTGGTTTGCAAAACAGATTAGGAGTATGAATCATTTGTATAAATATTGAGAAAGGAATGAAAGCAATTTACTTTAAGTCAAACATTTTGAGATTTTCTTTTTAATGACTGAGATAAAAACTATCCCCCGCATTTACTATTCTTCCATGCAGGACTAGCTTAGTCCTGCACGGAAGTGGCTGTTTAGGAGTAGGATGGCAGTGCACCATGCATATTAATGAAGGCACACTGCCTGAGCTCCTAATCTTACATGAAGCATGTAAGAGTGCAGGGGGCATTTCTGAGAGTAGAGCTCTCAGAATATACATGCTCCCACAAAGAAGAACTGCACAAAGACCAAAGGAATGCGAGACCGCTCATATGTGTCTGCATATCCCCAGCAACATTCCCCCATGTGTACAACAGCAATAGTAAATACAAATCAAATAAACAAACCTGTTAAGAATCCGATTACAGCTAACCGCAGGTGCACTGGTGTGCCCATCACTTAGCTATGGTTAATGCAGCTTAAATGGCTGAAGAGGATAACAAGGAAGATATAGGCACATGAAGCAGTATAGCAACAGTGTAGTGGGCAGAACATGCTCCTTATGAGCAGGCATTCCCAGTTTGAGTCTCACTGTAGAAGATTCCGTTTTCCATGTCATATGACATTATGACCAATATTTTAGTTACATAACGCACTAAATGACATATATTTGTGAACTGGAGTACTGCATTAAATGCACATGTGAGGTGTCAGTGTCATAATGTTGCAAAGTTCCCAGATAAGCACGTGCCCCATACAGTATATGTACACAGGAATCATGGATGAAAATGGAAGATAAAATGCGTAATGAATGACAGCTTCCAAATCCTCACCTTCCCAAGAACCATTAGATATTACTGTCTAAATCAGTGCAATTGTAAGCAAGAGTAAGCACTAGTTAGCAAGTGTAAGCACCAATAAACAGTAGTAAGCATATTTAAGCACTAGTAAGTGAGTTTAAGCCCGTTTGCATGGGGGTAAGCAATGCGCACACAGGTTAAGCAATTTTGAAGCTAACTCTCTGTAAGCATATTTAACTGGAGGTTAGCATAGCTTACCCTCATACAAACCCATGCAAACCCACTTACAACTGCTCAAAAGTGCCTTAATCACTCTGTATCCAACGGCCCTTGTTCTTCCCAGCAACAAAATAAACATACTTGCTGGTCTTGAACCCAAGACCATATACACTATAGTCACAGTAGTTAACCACCAAGACATCACAGCAGTACAGAAGAATGAGGTATCACCAAACAAGTCCTCACTATAGTAAAATCAAACTGAACCTTTGAAAGGAATCAGTATACAGTCATATATTCTATAACCCACTACATAACATAAGTATGTTAACCAGAGTACAGCAGTAAGTCCAGATGTGAGGTGTAATTGTAATAGAGTGTTGAAGTCCCCAATAAAACACAAGGACCCCATACAGTGTACGTACACATGAATCATGGATACCAGGCATACATATAAGATATAATGAATAAGAAATCAATGTGAAAAAGAAAATATAATGCAAAGTCTAAAGTAAGCAATGCTAAGTAGTGCACAGGCCAGCTTAGGAGGTGTAAGCAATGTGTAGGCCAGCTAACTCAATGTGCCCAGTGTTATACCCCTTTAAACAATGCCAACCTTAAGTAAGCAGGTTTGCCCATAGTCTAGCCTCTTCAAAACCAGCCAATCATGGCAAAGTGCAGGAAATCAGCCCTACTTAAACCCAACAGGTGGGAATACATCTCATAACTGGTTGTAGCTTCCCCTTGCAGGCACTATGGCAGAAAGGGGAGAAGGTGTGCGCTTCTGGGTGCAGTGCTGGTGCATCAAGGAGTCGAGTCATGGCAGGACTTCTTGTCAAAGACAATGAGCAGAGACTGCTGCAGGGCCAGTACCAGGGTTCCCAATATAAGGTGGAAGCCTGGGACCATCTCGCCCATGACTGCACCAGTGCCACTGGCATACCCCAAACTGGTAAGCAGCTCAGGCATCACTATGCCAACCTAAAGCGGCATAAGGGGGACCTCTTGTAGCAGTGGATACAAGAGGATAGAATGGCAGGGGCTGTCCCAGCTGTGTGTAAGTATCACTCCACTATGTGTGTAATAATTTCCAGCTCATATATATCATGGATAGGTATAACTAAATATTCCTCTTATGTCCTCCACAGTGGCAAGTGAGTGGGTTGCAAACCAGTAGGCCCACGGAAGTTGCCTGTAAAGGTTGCGACGCGAGGCAGGTCAGTAATACTCTTGCATGTACTGTCATAGGAAATAAATCTAAAAGTATTAGTAAATTAATTGCCTGTATAAAACCTGTATTGTTTAATCCAAGTACTACATACACTGGAGAATATGGCAGGAAGAGTCTCATATAGTTTGTATGTAAATAAAAGTGTAATAGCCTGACAATAAAAGTCTAACTGCTGGACTGCATGTGTATACTCTGGTATCATATGGTAGTGTAGATTTTCAATCATGTAATAGTACTGTTCTATTAAGCACTGTTTCCCCCACTGTGCACCATAAATAGAATGTGTAGGAATGCCTGTATATGACTGGTGTAATCCCCAGAGGCCAATTAGTACAACTGAGAGACACATAGACAGAAAACAGTAAAAAGACAAACAACAAAATCTGCATAGCACATGCAACTGAGAAGTGAACTACTGTATTTTTAGCACACACAGCCATGGTTCGAATCCTGGCAGTGGTAGCAGTCTGCATACAGAATCATACCCCACAACTGTACATATATGACCAGAATGTCCTGTAAAGTTGCCCATATCTGCTGCCTGTCAACTTGTCCCCCTAGGAAATCAGTGGGATGATCCCAGATGTATAGGCAACAAAAAGGAAATACAACTGATTGACACACATCTATGAGAACAAACTGGCACACTAGCAACTCCCCAAAACATTATGAGAGTAATAAGTCACATATGTCCCATTTACATCCCCATGTTGTCAAGCTGTGGCAAGAGTGTGTACGGTAACAGAGTGAGATGTATGTGCATAAAAGTAATGTGGAATCTAATAGTGTGTGTGGCAACATTCAGGTAGTGCTAACAAACATTTCTCCCACACGTCTGTCAGATACCAACACTGTTCCCAGAAATACAGGAATGATACCCTGTACTGGTACTGTTTACTTTGGAATTGTATGGCATTGTGACTGATGCAGTTGTTCCGAATAATAAAGTATCACTCATCACTGTTGCCTACACTGTCCTACAAAATATAACTGTCTAGGAAATACTGTAAAGGAGTGTTGTAATACAAGGTCAGAATGCAAAACCACCGGAGAATTATAAGACAGAAAGCAGATAGGTGATAGACAGCAGTATCTTTATAGCACACACAACTCTGATAGACAGTGTTTAAGTTCTAGCAGACACAGCCATGGTCTGAATCATGGGAGTAGAAGTAGGCTACATACAGAATCATACCCCACAACTGTACAGATAAGACAAGAATGTCCAATATATGGGCCCATATCTGCTGCCTGTCACCCTGTCCCCCTGGGAAGTCTCTGGGATGATCCCAGATGACTAGGCAGCAAACAGGGAATACAACTGATTGTCACACATCTAGGAGAACAAACCTGCCACTCTAGAAATTCCCGAAACTGTTATGAGAGTACTAAGCCAAGTATGTCCTATCTACACCCCCATGTTGTCAAGCTGTGACCAGAGTGTGTACAGTAACAGAGTGAAATGTATGTGCATAATACTAATGTGTAATCTGGTACTTTGTGTGGCAAAATTCAGGTAGTGTTAACAAACATTGCTCCCACAGGTACGTCAGATATGAACACTGTGCCGATAAAAAAAAAAAGGGTGATACACACTACTGGTACTGTTTACTCTGGTATTGTATAGAATTGCGAGTGTTGCAGTTGCTCTGAATAATAAGGAATCACTGATCACTGTCACCCACACTGGGCTACATAATATAACTGTGTAGGAAAGCCTGTATAAGAGTGTGGTAAGTCACTAAAGGTTGAAGAGGGCAATAGTCTAGATATGTCCCGGTTCACCTGCATGTGGTCAAGATATGGCCAGTGTCTGTGCAGAAAGTGATGGACAGCTATGTGCACAACATCAACCTGGAATCTGTGAGTATGTGTAGAAACAGTTAGTGTTAACAAACATTCCCTCCACAGGTATACCAGGTAAGAGGTGTATACTGCAGATAAAACCAGTTCATGTATAACGATGACGACAGCCATATCACTGTCTAAACTAAGGCCATAGGGGACTGTAGTAATATTTGTGAGGTAGAGATAACAGCACTGACTAGGAAAGTAATGTGGACAACAGGAATATACAAGTTGTTAATTGACATCCCCCCCGCCATATCTCCAACAATAAACTACATACCCACCTCAACTGGTATGTAATGACTTCACTGTTCTGATTATGTCATCTTGGTTGATAATTATTTAAATCTGTTTCCATGCATGTGCTATATTGAAATATTCCAACATTGGTGACATGGTGCCATCAATGTACCTGCATGCTGTTGTTATTACCACTGTGGTCCCATATACGCATGTGTTCCATTTGCTATGCAACTGTTCTGTATCTGGTGCTGGGTTAATGGGAATATCTATGCATGCTGTTATACCTAACCCTGGAATGTGTTGACTATTACTAACCCACATATGATGATAAAATGTAAACACTATAGCACATTTGGGAAGGTCAGTCCCAGTGGACCCACTTGTTCCACCTCAGCTGGCCATGGCACTGGGCAGCAGCATGTCTGGAGCCCAACCTGGGACCTCCTCATCCATTGGTGCTGCACCACCTTCGGGTGGAACTGTCTCAGGGGATGGGGCTTGTCCCCCGGGAATGGGCTTGGACAGGAACCTGTCAATCATCGCCAGGCCTGGGTCATGGTGCAAAGCGAGCTCCACAGGGAGGTTGGAGATCTGCTATGCTAGCTCGAGGGCCATGTGTCACAACTAGAGGGTTGGACTGGCTCTGCAACTCAGCCCCCAGCACAGCCACCTTTGGGGCTGTGAAGGTGCTGTCGTGACTTCCCATGGGTGGGGATCTCAGTCCCACTGTTTCCACTAGGGGCCTCATGGGCTTCCGATGTCCCAACACCCCTCCCCATCAAGGTGTCTATCCCCTACATGTGTCATATACCGCCCCTGTATGTGTCTTGTTTGTCTTGTCTGTTAATCTACCCAACCTATTTCCACAAAAAACCCTCTATCCCTCCCCAACATCCCACTCTCACCTGAAAAAAAGGGCAATCTGTTCCCCCCCAAAAAATCTCACCCTGTACATATGTGTCCATTTCACACACGTGTCTAATTGGCATCAAAACATTATTGTTGTCCTCACCTCTCTTTCAGGGGTTTGAGTGTCCAAAACTACCTCCAAAGTCAATGGGCAGGATTCGCAAAGCCTCCGTGTAAGAGTTATAACTCATACACGGAGGCTGCAGTTAAACGGAGTGATGTCAGCATGCTCTGCATATTCGTGAGAGCATGCTGAATCACACCTAATGCTAACACGGTCCGTGTAAGACAGTAGGGGGTGTGTCCGTAGGCCGAGCCCTGTAAGTGGACACGCCCCCAGAAGATTAAAAGTGCCCAAAGTAAACACCCACGCCAGAGTCCATGGAAATGTGAATAAACACAACACAACACATGTCCCCACAGACTACAAACATAAAATGTACAAATGAACATCACATAATTTTTTTTAAAATTGTAAACATGTTTAACCGTGAGTGCGCTCGTTTGCACGGGCGTGCCTGTAGAGCAGCTACAGTTAGCAGTCAGTGGGAAAGCATATAAGAACTAAATATGCAAAGTAAGCCAAGAAGCAATAGCGTAGCGGTAAAGATGTTGGCTGAAGAGCAGGTGTTCATGGTTCGAGCCCCCACAACACCAATTTTTATTTTTAGCAAAATAAGCACGAAACAAGTTCCTGACAAATATGTACACATAAAATCATATTTTATGTAAAATGTAATGAAATAGTCCATTTATACTTAACAAATGTGAGGTAACAAAACAATAAAAAATGCCAGATGTGCCCATAGCTGAGCTACAGTTTAACAGGGTGAGTGCATCTGTCCGTACGGT
>NC_056726.1:1903850358-1903970766 GCF_019279795.1 Protopterus annectens | reverse complement strand
CCTGTAGCAGTCTGCCCCTGCAAACATATACACCTGATAGACCACCAGCAACTGTAGCAGTATGCACAGTCAGATAGACAAGGATCTATGACACTCACATCTGCCACTCTCCCTACTCACCCCAGCAAACATTTACACACTACACTGCTACAAAATCTTGACATTCTGTTAACAATGGGCAGACATAAATATCACGCAGCTGTACAGATTTCCACATAATGTCTAGGGTGTGGGACCATATTAATGGCCACTGCCACATACCACTTCCGGGAATCTGCTAAGTCACTGGGATAATATCAGGAGTGAAGTCACTAAATCATGATATACCATAATCTGAACCTCTTACTGCAAGACATCTGGACAAAGCCTGACATATGTGGGGGACAGAGGGGCCGAAAAGAGGGACATATCTCACACAATGGTATTACAAACTGAAACAATTGCTGGTGTTACAGGGTTTGTTGTAACATAACATCCCTTAAGGATGTCTGAAACACAAATGGATGTCAATATTTACTGACTTCACCCCTCACATTAACATCTGGACAATTGAGAGGTATGTCAGAGAAAATGCATCTCCAGACAAACCCTGTTAATCTGGCAATCTTCTATGTGTTTGACAGCAATACTTTCTTACAATCTTTACCCAATTCTGGAACTTTATCCACCATTTTGTTGGGCTGTCTCCACATTTCCTGTTCTGAAAGTATTTTCACCTAACTTCTATGAAGCTGTAGCCCACACACCTCCATAATGTTCTCCTCACAGGCAAGGAAAATGGACAAGGCCCACATGAAGGACTTAATTATCGCACTGTGTTGCTATTGGATTGGCTAATGAAAAGACACCACAGCTGCTCTGAATGCAAGTATCAAGTGGGAGACACCAGTTGGTGCACAGGCCATCACCTGCTAATGAGCATTACCTACAAAAAGGCAGGCTGCTGCCTATGCAAAACAGGTCTGAACCTGACTGCACAGAAACAAACTGCAACTACACAAACCTAAACATTTGCATTATTCTGAGGAAACTCCTCAGCACTATAACAGGTATGTCAATCAATTAAGCATGTAATGGAATGCAGAAGGGGGGGCTGCAATAATGTGAAATAGGAAGTTAAACACTAGGTCACAACAAGACTTGCTGGACTCACATGTTGCTGTCCAGCACCTATGACCATTCCTGCTGGCCCTGTCTGCAGTGACATAGATCACAGTTCTGATGCCTGAGTCACCTCAGCAAAGGTCAGCTCATGTATGACTACTACTGGAGTGTCTGTTGTCCAATACTGACTGTGACATTGCTAGGCCAGCTACCTGGGATGTTGTAAATATTAATATGTCACCTGTGAATGCTACTACAATACATATTCTTGTCTTACAAATGTAAGAGACTTGTATAGGGTATGTGCATACTACACAATTGGCGCAGAAGTGTGTGCTGAACTGTATGTTATATACTGAGCTCATACGTTTCAGCTGTCCAGAGTGTTGCAGAATGACCACATGCTTGCCTCATATTTGTAGTCAATGCTTCATACAGTAGTGTATTGTCTGGCAAATTACTGGCAAACCAGTAAAGACTGAAGTCATAACATAATAGCATACATTTGAATGTCAGATGTCATATCCTGCAGAGTATTCCTGTGAATGCAAAACCATCTTTGCTAGCAGCTAAGTGTGTTACAGATATATTCATAAAGTGACACTATTTACTGGCCTTTGCTCACCACTGATGTGTGCCTTTGTGCAGATGTCTTGCTCAAACAGGACCTAGGTGTCTTACTATGAAACCCATGTCAATGCAAGCATACCTTCTCTTGCAGGATGCCAGCATTTGTGCAGTCACTGACACCTGCTTTGTAGCTGTGGAGAGCACACCAGCCTTACCAGGTCACTAATCCCATCATATGTTTAGACCCCAAATGGAGGCCACAGGAGGTGGAGTGTTGAACATTAGCATACACATACACACCTCCATGCTGGCCAAACAGTATGACACATGGGAGACATCCTGAGTGCAGTTAACAGCTGACAAAACACCTACTCAAATCATAGCTAGCTACAGACCTCCAACCATGACTCTGGACACCCACTACACCTATCTGGACTTGCTTGAATCTATCAAGATTCAACCATCTACCCTGCTCCAGGGTGACTTTAACCACCCAGCCATAGTGTGAATGCCCTATTCTACCTGAACATGAACACACAGAGATTCCTCGGCTTTGTCAGTGGCAATGCATTGGATCAGCTGGTCAACACTCCTACAACAGGTGAAAATATCCTGTACCTGGTCCTAACCAATATGAGTAGCCAATGTAGCACTTCTACAGTGTCATCCCTCTTGGTAAGATATGACCACATAGCCATCACTGTTGAGGTCATCATCTCCCCCATCCCTTCCTTGTCAGGGTCAAACAAAATAAACTTTACAAAAAAGACTATAAATCTCCTTAGAGCAGGTAGAAGTAACTTTACAGCCATGGTCCCATCAGCTGGAACTAGCAATAGTGTCCAACCCCACACAATACTATGTGAGCACCTACATAGTTGTATGGACAGCAGCAATACAGAAATACCATAATAGGTGGAAATAATTGCTGGACAGGGCCAGGAAGGAACAGGTGCATAATTGGAAGCAATGTCACCTTGGTCTGAACAAGCAAATAAGGTCACAGGTGAATTACCTTAAGGCTATCTTTGAGTGCAAATTTTGCACATCCACTACATACACATCTGCTTGGATAGAAGGAAGTTGGTTGGCAAATGGGTGTCGGGCAAATGGAAGTTCTAGCAAATGAAGTAGACCCAGGAGGAGAGGGTTGTCTGTGTACATGAGACAGTTGAAACATTGCCTCAAAATGCCCAGATTCACCAGTTGGACTGGACATTACACCTGAAACTGCCCTTTGGACATGCCTGGCTAGGTACAGTGAACTGTGTTACTGATTGACTGGTAAGGTCAAATAGAGAGCCTTCTCCTTCTGTACATTATAGGGGGGGTCTAGTGCTAAGGTTTATTAGTGCTTGCTATGAGTTTTGAGCAAGTGCCGGTATGAGAAGTGAATGGTTTGAGTGCTTAAGTTGAAAGTTTGTCACAAACCAGAGGACAACACATAAAACACAAAATCAGAGTGCTGCACAATCACAGCCCTTAAGGCAAGATAACATACCTAACATACTAGTAATAGGTGACTCTATAGGCAGGCACACTGATGTCTCACTCACTAGGCTGGACAAGCAGAAGGTTACTGTTAGTTGCCTGTCGGGAGCCAGAATCTGCCACATAACACAAGCACTCAGATCACTCCAGAACAAGTACAAATTTGACTCTTTCATTGTTCATGTTGGTGTGAATGACCTGAGATGTACATCCCTGGACTACATGAAAAGAGACATGGAAGAGCTCTCTGATCATGTAGCCCAGGCTGGTATGACCCTGACCCTGAGTAGCATCCTGCCCTCACCAAGAATGATACCTCACTATAAAGAAAAAATGATCAATTTCAAAAATTGGTTATGCTTCTGGTGTCATTCAAAGGGGATCCAGTGTCTGCCAGCCTGGGACAACATGCTTAACAAGCCATGTTGCTTCACAGGAGACGGCTTGTACCTGTCACCCCTAGGCTTTCAAATACTGGCCAAGGCTCTTGCTGCCCCCGTAGTACTTTTTTTAGGCAAGGCTCAAAAGTCAAACCCACCTCCGTAAACAGCACAATTAACAAAAAACTGAGGGTTATGCTACTCAATGCCAGGAGTTTAAATCTCAAAATGCACACACTCGTAGCACTCCTCAGTATGGAGAATGTCAACATCTGTGCAGTAACTGAAACCTGGTTCAAGACTCCAGAGAGCACCCCAGCACTACCAGGCAACAACTCATACCACATGTTTTGACCACAGAGCACAGACCGAAACACAAAAGGAGGGGGTGTATAGATATTCATCAAGGATACCTACATCTCCAGGTTAGTGGTGCAGCATGATACCTATGAGATCATCCATGTGCAACTAACATTGGGCAAATCTGCAATGCAAATTGTGGCCTGCTACAGATCATCCTCTATGACCCAGGACCACCACTCCACCTATCTGGAGACACTGGAAAACATGAAGGTCCTACCAAACACCCTGATATTGGGTGATTTCAATTAGTTACCATTCACTGGGAAAACTACATGAGTATAAACTCCCAGGCTCAGCGCTTTCTGGAATTCATCAACTCAAATGCCCTGGATCAGCTGGTAAGCTGTCCTAGCAGAAGTGAAAACATATTGGACCTGGTCATCACCAACATGTGCGACAGGTGTTCCACACCGGAGATCAACCCGTCACTGGTTAGATCAGACCATAAACTAATCACTCTGGATGTCCACACCCCACCACCACCCCCAACTAAGGAAAGAACAGTAAAAAACTTTTCTAAAGCAAACTTCACCTTACTTAAGACAGAGGTGGTAAGTTTCACAGCCCCCACGCTAAAGGATAATGCTGCCCAAGATGCAGAAACCTTTACAAATGCAGTCTATGAGCACCTACAAGGATGCATGGATCGTGCCATCCCTAGCAAAACCAAGACTCACTCCTCTAAGAGAAGGAAACCAGTTTGGTGGACCACTGCCATAAACAGGCTATACAATAGGAGGAGGAAACTAGTTCAGAAAAAAAGCAAATCCCAAGAAGGAAAGACATCCCTGATCAGTATCAGTAAAAGAAACTAAGGTCCCTCATGAAATCATCCAAGGCTAACTTCGAAAGAAAAATAGCCAACGATTCAAAAGATAACTACAAAGCCTTCTTTAGCTATGTTAAGAATCTAAGTGGCAACTCACAGATATGCACTGAACTAGTGCTAAATAGCACAAAATATACTGAACCTACTGATATTGCCAACATCCTGGCAGATTGATTCAGTGCAAACCTCACCTCCCTCTCACCTCCAAAAGGGCCCACAACAATACTGGAAAAGTGTAGTGTCCCAAAAATCACAGACGCACAGGTGAAAACAGCCCTTTCAAAATCCAAAAATACAGCGTCAATGGGACCAGATGGTGTCTCAGGTTGCATTCTTGCATGAACTACAGAACAAACTAACCCCCAACCTAAACACGCTGCTCAACCTCAGCCTCTCCACAGGCTACGTGTCCTTAGCATAGCACACAGCAACGGTTATTCCTCTCCACAAAGGAGGGGCCACAACTGACCCTGGTAACTATCGCCCCATAAGCATGACTAGCCTGGTCTGCAAGGCTATGGAGCACATCATCATGGAACTCATTAACAAAGACATTGGAAACATCCAAACACTTGACCTGACCAAGTTTTGCTTTGTTAAGGGCAGATCATGCTTACTAAGCCTGATTGACTACTTCGAGAGAGTCACCAAGGCCATAGACGAGGGAAAGGTGGTTCGCACAGCCTACCTTGACCTTGGCTTTTGATACAATTCCCCAGTCGGGTATTACAGAAAAATTCACCAGCCTGAACATAAATCCCTACGTCATGAGATGGGTTACCAACTGGCTTACAGACAGAACTCACACGGTAAGAATAGCAGGCTCCAGGTCCGACTTTAAACCAGTCACAAGTGGTGTCCCGCAAGGCTCGGTCCTGGTACCCCTACTGTTTGGCATATACTTATCAGAAGTACAGGCAAACACAGGAGGACTATGGCTAACCATGTCCGCCGATGACTGCAAACTGGGAGCCATAATTGACTCGCTGGCTGACATGGACATCCTCCAAAAGGGCCTTACTGAGACAGACACCTGGTGTCAAAGTCATGGCCTCAAGCTAAATGCCAAAAAATGCATAATCATCCCATTTGGGAAAAACAAAACACCCACAAATTACCACATAGGTGGCAGCCCCCTTAATACAGAAGAGGTAATAGGAGATCCGGGGACCCAGGTAGATAGTAATCTCTCCTTTGACAATCATATTGCCAAAGTAGTTAGGAAATCCTTCTATGTGGCCCATCTAATTACTAAAGGGTTCGCATCTAGAAATAAAGAGGTTATAGTGCCCCTCTACTCGTCACTCATTAGATCCATCATAGAGTACAATGCCCCATTTGGGATGTGCATCACAAGATACTTCCAACAGCTGGAAAGACCACAAAAGTACCTCACCAAGAGGAATACTGGCCTCAAACATATGTCCTATGCAGCCCGACTGAAAAAACTCCGGCTGTACTCAGTGGCATATTGCTTACTCAGAGGTGATCTATGCCTGACTTACAGTGCCATGTCCAACTCAGAACTGGTGGATATGCTCCACCTAAAGAAATCCAAGTCACTGCAAGCCATGCGCTCTAGTGAGCTAAACCTCACCACAACAATAAATAGAACATGCTGGCAGGATAGATTCCTGTCACAGAGACTCCTCATGCTTTGGAACAAAATTCCAAATTACATTAGGCAGAGCCCCTCACTAACACTCTTCAAGAGAAACCTTGACGAGTGGATGGGTAACAGAAAATACACCACTGGGATCACTTTATTGGCTCTGCTTGACAGAGGATCAGTTAATTAATCAATGGGGCGGCGAAAGTCGACACACTCTGGCTAGGCTTATAAATGCCCTTGGGCAGATAGCCTAGTACCTACCTATGAACCTATGAACCTATAAGGGGGCAGCAGAAGCCAATACATTCTGGCTAGGCTTATAAATGCTTTCGGGCAGATAGCCTAGTACCTACTTATGAACCTATGAACCTATGAACCAAGGCCAATCACTAGGCCTTCCACATATATGTCTGCAATCCCAGAGGCAAAACCCAAATTTGCTCTGTAGTGGTGGTCAATAACACGACATACACATACGACATAGATATAGCCAACCTGGTGCAGACAGGTTAAGTGTAAACATCACCCACGTGTCCCCCCATCAGTACACATGGACATGCACAGCACCTGCCCCCCTCCCCTCGTTATCAGGAAGCAGGTCCATAATGCCCTCTCAAAGGTAACACACAGAAGTCTCCATAGGCCTGATACCATCCCTGGCTGCATCCTACATGAACTCAGGTATGAGCTGTCAACTCCATTATGTACTGTAGTCAACCAAAGCCTGAGCACCAGTGTCATCCCATCTGTGCAGAGGACAGCCACTGTCATCCCTTTACACAAAGGCAGAGCAATCCACTGACCAAGCCAATCATATGCACATCAACCTAACTGCAAGGGCATGGAAGGCAATATCAAGGGCCTTATAAATAGGGACATCAGCAACGTCAAAATGCTTGAGCCTACACAGTGTGGTATTGTCAAAGGGAAATCAGGCCTGTTAAAACTGGTCGACTTCTCTGAAGTGGTCAACAAACACAAGGACAAGGGGAAGATGGTAAACACTGCCTACCCCTACCTTCACCTAGCCCAAATCTCTCATAATAATCCCCAGGAAGCCATGATACATAAGCCTACACAGCTGGGCATCAACCTGTATGTTACTACATGGGTAGCTAACTGGCTCAATGATAGTACCCACTCAGTCAAATTAGTGGAAGCCACCTCTAGTAGTAGACTCTTACAGAGTGGTGTACCCCAAGGATTGGTCTGGGGGCCTCTACTGTTTGAGATATACATTTCTGAGGTACAAAACAAAATCAATGGTCTGTGGCTGATCAGGTTTACAGATGATTGCAAGCTGGCCACTGTCTTACATTCCCCTACTGATATGAGCATCCTCCAAGAGGCCCTTACCCAAATTAATGACTGGTGCAAGATGCATTGCCTCAAACTGAATGCCAGGAGATGCATACCTTTCCCTGTTGTGGTAGATGTTATTCTCATTAATTATGACAGTACTAACAATATACTGAGCATGCAATCAGGTGTGAGGCGACTTGTGCACCAAGGTTGGTAAGCAACCTGACAGTTTCCCACCGTGTGGACACCATTGTACAGAAGGGTGTCTACATGGCCCACTGTACAAATACAGGTATGTTATCCAGGAACCAGGAGGCCACAACATGTACTCCACCCTTATCAGACACATTGCTGAGTACAATGGCTCCTTTGGAGTGCACCTTGCCAATCAACTGCAGCAGTTGCAGAGACCATAGATGTTCCTGACCTGGCAAATCCAGGGTCTGCAACACCTATCCTATACAGATAGGCTGAAAGCCCTGTCCCTGTACTCAGTCTCATGCAGACTGATCATAGACGACCTGTGTCTGGCATACAAGGCCATTTCCAAACCAGCCTTGATGGCATTTCTGCATATCCGTTAAGACAAACCCCACTCATGCAACACACACGCAAGGCCCTCACCTGGTCTGTGACATGTAGGGTTGGGAGCATGTCTTAATGGCTAAGGTGTTTGCCTTACAAACACAAGGTGCAGGGTTTGAGTTTCACAAGGGATAATTGGCTAGGCTTAAAATGGCTTGCAAGGGCAGTTAGCTTAGTACTAAACTATGAACCTATGAACCTATAGTACTTGTTGGCAGAATAGTGTAGTGTCCCACAAAATGCACTGTCTGTAAAATACACTCCCTTCCGATGTCTATCAGAGTACATGTATATCCATCTTGAAGAAGAAGCTGGACAACTGCATGGGGAATGGAAAGGACACCCTGGGGATCCCGCATGTGTCCCAGATGGACTGGGGAAACAGGTGCTGGCTTTGAAGGGACATGGGCAAAAGCCTAGGTTAGGCTTATGGGGGCATCCAGCCCAATAACTTGGTATCATCATATGAAGCTATGCACCTAGTACTTTACATGTTTCCTGTATGTATTGCAGACTGTCCTGCAATGTTGTCTGAAATGAATCCCTGTGAGTCTGAACTATGTAGATACTGCAATGATAAAGTATTCACCTGTTCCTTCATTAGCTATTATCACATATCGTTAAACCTCATCATTGTGTCTGGTCTGTATAGAAGTAAGCCAGCTTTTATAGTACTTGCATATGCATTTGGTCACACTGTATAGCTCACTCCAATAGCCTTGGTCTTAGTCACACTTTCCATTCTGCTAATAGGCCCATCACACAGTAGGATTTGTCACCCTTTGCTGAGGATCTTACAGCAGCTGTTAAAGAGATGGATTGTGGCAGTCAGAACTATGGGAAAGTCTGGCCTGAAGGGCCCATAGGTGGAAAAGCTGTGCCAGACTTTACCGGGAGTGTGTATGTGTATGTGTGTGTGTGTGTGTGCGTGTGTGTGTGTGTGTGTGTGTGTGTATCAGCAAACGTAATACTGCATGGTATTAATTTACATATGTTGTCTTCTCCTCACAGATGAACATGGCGGTTGGTGTCTCTCCCCCTCACAACCTGATGTCAGTGTCTTAGCAGACTCTAAAGATAATGGTGGTCATAGTGAGGCATAGGTGGGGTTGTTGGGCCTGAGTCTGTGCCATTGGTTGGTATCCCACTGTCACCCACAATATCCCCACATACAGTCAGTATGCCCACACATACCCAGTCCCCAGCAGCCACAGATAATGGACAGCTGGAAGGTGGTGGCATGGAACAGGCTAGTGTGGTGACTATGGCAAGCATGAGTGTAGACACTAGCCATAGCCAGAGAGCAGGCAAGGTCACACACTGGCAGATAGACAGGGGTGCTCAACAGAGGACTGCTGCCCATCAAGACCCTGCTGCAAGTGCTACAGCAAGTGTCACCAGATGCATGTTATGGGTCCATCATGGTGGCACAGGCATGTACTGATGCAACACCAGACAGATACTCAGGGTCATGAATGCAGAACTTCCTCCACGGGATTTGTGATGCCATACATCATTTTGCTGATGTTGTGGATAGACAGTGGGGTGAGACATTGTCACTGCTCGACTGTGCAATGTCTGTGCTTGAGTATGTGGTGGGAGTAGGGTATTGGCTAGGTGGACGTAGGTCAGCAACATGATCAGCTGAGAGCCCACATAGCCATGCACATTAACAGTCCCATATGCCAGTACCACCAACACTACCGAAGGGAGGGTGCTGTCCCCACCACACTGGAGCAGGCCATAGGCACATGGTTCTGGCCAGCAGACAGCAGTCACAATCAAAAAGTAATACTGCATCTGTCCTTGGGCCTGGTGGTGCCAATGAGAGTCCTGGTAGCAGAGAGAGTCCTGGCCGAACCAGTTTCTGCTTCCCTGCTGGGAGACAGTTAATGATACATCCTGCCATGTATGGCCCACCTCTAACATAGCCCTGTGTTGGGCATCCACATGGCTTGATTGTGTGAAAACACTCACACATCTCTATCACAGGCCAGTCACCACCAGACATGCACAGCTCCTCAGCATGGCCCAGTTGAACACCACCCCTCCAGACACACACACACACACACACACACATGATGTCAACCAAATGGCCCAGCCTAGGCCTCTGAAAATCACACACCACACCGTGTGCATGTGATGATACTTGTGCCACAACCCTGTGATCCATACCATCACTGCAGGGGCATGCTCATATGGGTCTGATGCACAGGGTGAATATAGTACAGTGTAGTAATGTAATGCTGTGTAAGGTGCTGTCTGCTGGCAATAGTTATGGATACACATCGAGGTATATGTACCTTGTTAGCCATGATGCACTATTGCTGTTAGTACTACTGACTGACTGAAGTGTCACATACTGTATTCTGGTAGTGTTCCAGGTGCCTGTCTGTCTGCAGGCTGTGGGGTTGCTGACAGTAGCAATGATGAGTATGTCAGAGTGGAAACACAGTGACCTTTTCATAGCCAAGGTGCAGCTGTATATGTACATGTTTACAGGTGTGTTTACATGCAGCAGTGTGTGAGGGGCAATTGTGGCAGACAGTGTGACCTTGCATACATACCCTTGCCACAGCCACGTAGCCTTCATACATGTCATCTACAGTGGAGGTTACTTGAATACTGGCACTAGGTCCCTCACAAGCTTAGCTATTACTTTAACTACAACAGATTCACCTATCAACACCTGTTGCCCCTGCCATTTCTGTCCCATCCACTCAACCATCATGCAATTGATGAGGGTATGCCTGGTACTGCATAGGACAGGTTTGGGGTATGTATTCCTGACACAGGCAGCCTGTGTTAGTCTAACCTGACAATCACCAGCATGTGTGTCTGCTAACCCATATGCATGTATGGCCTCTCATGCTGGTAGTGCACACAGAGTAATAGTCCTGTACATGGGCAGCTGTCAAAGGGCTGAGCACAACCCCTACCTCCGCAGTCTTACAAATGGCAGCACTAGATATATAACACAAATAGCACAGAGGTAATGTAGTGTAGCAGTGTCTGCCACTAGTATTCAAGTAGGTGACAATTGCAGGGGCTGTTAGGATTGCCACTGATAGGTTCAGAGGCCCTTAACATGGTAGAGCCATCTGACACACACACACACACACACACACACACACACACACACACACACACACACACACACACACACACTGCTGCATGGGGACATACATTGAAACACACATACACATGGAGTTGACACTTCTCTTCTCAGAGTAGATGACCTACCCATCAATTTATGTACAATACATAGTGATACGACCATTGCATGGCTTGGTGTTAGAAACTGTGTAACTGTGCTTGTATGGTGGATGACATCTGTATGGGCTGAAACTAAGTTGGCAATGGGGGAGTTCACAGCATGCAAGAGGCACACAAAATGGTATAGCCATCACATACACACAGTAAAGACAGCCACAGGGGTTGTGCATACAGAAACATGTACCCAGTTGCCAATAGACATATTAGAAACCCTACGTATCCACTTGTATGTACTATATTGATACGTACACATGACATGCTCCACATAGATTATATGCCTGGGACATAGCACAACCTCTTACAAGTAATCTGGCTAATATCTTCATGGATGGTGGGATAACACACCAGAAATAGTGACTGGTATCATGCACTGCTCCTACAAACCTGTACAAATAATAGCGTGACAGACTTTGTATCAACATGATGTGTCAGTCAGGTATGATGTCTGATGCTGGCATGTGCATCACTATGGTAACTATGACATATTTGGCAATGATACCACAGGAATGCTCATTGTTAGGGGACACAGACCATGTATAGGTTGTAAATGTGAATATTCCATGTAGATCTGTACAGATGTCTGGTATGGGCTGTATAGTGTTACATGGTGCATGTGAGGCAGATGCCATTAACAGGCTCTTTAAAGTAATGTCATGGGTAGGGGGTCAACAGGCCTTAAAATTATATAACCTACACACACACGCAACAGCCACAGGGGATATGCTTCACACATACTACTTTAGTTGCCAGTATTGAGATTAGAACTCCTACCTATCTAATTATTTGTACTACAGTATTACACAGCTATTGTACATGCCACAGAGCTTAGATAGCAGACACATGTATACAGGTACATCTACAGTGAATGACATCAGCGGGCCTTGTAAAGTAGGGCAATGGAAAGTGTACTGGGTGGTATATGCATCAAAATGGTATAACCCACACCCCCAGAGGATGTGATTCTCACCAAAATACACAGGGAGGATATTATTCTTACACACACACACATACACACACACACACACACACACACACACACACACACACACACACACACACACACACACACACACACAGTATCAAGTTTAGAACCCCTTCTTATCTACTTATGTGTACTACAGTGCTATGCAGCTATCACATGGGCCATGAGGCTTATAGGATTTAACAGTGTCCCAAGGTAAGTCTAAGGTGAATTACATCAAGAGCCCTTGTAAATATGGCAATGGGAAATGTACTGGGTGGGAAGGGCATCAGAATACATTACCTTACAAACATACACACTTACAAACACCCTCACACACACGCACATTTGACAGAACTGAGAGTGGAACCCCTGTCTATCTATTTGTTTGTACTATACTGTTACATAGCTATTGCATGTGCCATGGAGCTTATAGGGTTGAGGGCTGTCCAAAGGTACTTCTAAGGAAATGGCATCAGCAGGACTGCTAAAGTAGGGCACTGGGAAGTGTTGTGGGTGGGAAAAATCCATAAAAATACTTCATCCTACAAACATACACACTAATACACACACACACACACACACACACACACACACACACACACACACACACACACACACACACACACACACACACACATTTGCCAGAACTGAGAATAGAACCCCTACCTATCTAGTTATTTCTGCTATACTGTTACGTAGTTATTGCATGTGCCACAGAGCTTATAGGGCTGAGGGCTGTCCAAAGGTAATTCTGAGGGGAATGACATCACCAGGACTGCTAAAGTAGGGCATTAGGAAGTGTAGTGGATGGGAATGGCCTTAAACTGTTACACCTACACACACTTACATTTGCCTGGACTGGGATTAGAACCCCTACCTATCTAGTTATTTGCACTATAGTGTTACACAGTTATCGCACATGCTGTAGAGCTTATAGGGCTTATAAGTGTCCAAAGGTACTTCTAAGCTGACTGACATCAGCAGGACTGCTAAAGTAGGGCACTGGGAAGTATTGTGGGTGGGAAAGTCCTCAAAATACTTCATCCTACAAACATACACAATTACAAACACTTGTATACATGCACACACACACACACACACACACACACACACACACACACACACACACACACACAGTATCAAGTTTAGCACCTCTACTTATGTGTACTACAGTGTTACGCAATTATCACATGGGCCATGGTGCTTATAGGATTTAACAGTGTACCAAGGTAAGTCTAAGGTGAATTACATCAAGAGCCCTTGTAAATATGGCAATGGGAAATGTATTGGGTGGGAAGGGCATCAAAATACATTACCGTACAAACATACACACTTACAAGCACCCTCACACACTCACATTTTCCAGAACTGAGAGTGGAACCCCTGTCTATCTATTTGTTTATACTATATTGTTACGTAGCTATTGCAAGTGCCATAGAGCTTATAGGGCTGAGGGGTGTCCAAAGGTACTTCTAAGGGAATGACATCAGCAGGGCTGCTAAAGTAGGGCACTGGGAACTGTTGTGGGTGGGAAAATCCATAAAAATACTTCATCCTACAAACATACACACTAATCCACACATTTGCCAGAACTGAGAATAGAACCCCTGCCTATCTAGTTATTTCTGCTATACTGTTATGTAGTTATTGCATGTGCTGCAGAGCTTATAGGGCCAAGGGCTGTCCAAAGGTACTTCTGAGGGGAATTACATCACCAGGACTGCTAAAGTAGGGCACTAGGAAGTGTAGTGGATGGGAATGGCCTAAAACTGTTACACCTACACACACTTACATTTGCCAGGACTGGGATTAGAACCCCTACCTATCTAGTTATTTGCACTATGGTGTTATGCAGTTGTCACATGTGCTGCAGAGCTTATAGGGCTGATAAGTGTCCAAAGGTACTTCTAAGCTGAATGACATCAGCAGGACTGCTAAAGTAGGGCACTGGGAAGTATTGTGGGTGGGAAAGTCCTTAAAATACTTCATCCTACAAACATACACACTTACAAACACTTGTATACACACACACACACACACACACACTCACACACACACACACACACACACACACACACACACACACACACACACACACACACACACACACACACACACACACACACATTTACTGGAACTGAAAATAGAACCCCTGTCTATTTAGTTATTTATACTATACTGTTACAGAGTTATTGCATGTGCCATGGAGCTTAGAGGGCTGGGGCTGTCCAAAGGTACTTCTAAGGGGAATGACATCTGCAGGACTGCTAAGGTAGGGCACTGGGAAGTGTATTGGGTGGGAATGGCCTAAAACTGTTTCACCTACAAAGAAACATGCTCACTCACTCACTTTTGCCAGGACTGAGATTAGAACCCCTTCCTATCTAGTTATCTATACTATAGTGTTACACAGTTATCGCACATGCTAAAGAGTGTATAGGGCTGACAAGTGTCCAATGGTACTTCTTAGGTGAATGACATCAGCAGATCTTGTGAAGTAGGGCAATGGGAAGTGTACCGAGTGGGAACAGCCTCTTAATACTCACACCTACAGACACACACACACACACACACACACACACACACACACACACACACACACACACACACACACACACACACACACAGGCAGATGATATTATACCTCCCACCTCAGTACTATTACACAACAGAGCTCACCTTTCATGCTGGCATGTGCGACTGGTTATGACCGATATGCCACAGTCCGCAGCATGACACCACTCTATGCCATTCAGGGTATCCCTGTGTATGACTCACGTTCTGTGTGTGTCTCCCTGTGTCTCTCTTTCTATCACCGTCTGTCTCTCTCTTCCTCACGTCTATGTGTGTGTATACTTGACATATTTTATATGTTGCCCATATATATGTCTGTGCAGATATATCACATATGGGCCACCTACAGCTAGCTGAGGGTAATCCTGTCTGATGGGTATGTGTACAGACAGTTAAGGTGTACATAGCTGTCTGTATGCAAAGACATATATGCACAATGCAGTTATATAGTCCAATGTGGGTTTTGACATGGACTGTGATTCTGTAAGTGTAGGAGCATGCCCAGTATGACCTTCTATACTAAGAGTGGGACTCCATTCAAGAGATAGCTGTGCTCCGGTCTGGGGTTTTGTGTGCTACAGCCATACCTCTCATAGTAAACAGGAAGTTGCTAGTGGTACAGGATTTGTTTTAGCAGACATTTTATGACATACCTGAAGTCTGACATTGGAATGTATTCTGACATTAACTAGACAGACATCCTCAGATCATCACATTGCTTTACTAGCGGAATACAAGATGCATGATACACAGACCAATATTATGAGCCCAGCTATAGACATTCTTGCCAAAAAAGGCCAGTTGAGAGGTGTGGCTACAGCTCGTTGACTGATGAAGCTGTGTAAACACTCCAGCAACTTGGTGGTATACTGGCTGGGGAATCTGCTGCTTGTGTGGTATTCTTCTTACCTGAAAAGTCATATCCTGGTGTGCCATACCTCTCAACTGTACAGTTCTTGGCAGATTGTCCAGGTGTTTATCTAGAAGTGTCATCCTGTCTACATAAACTTGTCGTTTTATGGATAGTTAGTTGCAAATAATTAAAGTGTGACATTACAAAGTAATGACAGACATTAGTGTTTCAGACTTCATAACCTTCAGATAATTCCTGCTAATGCAAAAATCATTATTCTTCCAATTTACTCACTTTGTAAGAGCAATATTTACAACACGTGCCTATCATTGGGCCTTTGTCCCACTTTTATTTATGACCTTGTCCGGATGTCTCACTGTCAGAGGTTGAGAGGTATGGGTGTGGGTTGAGTACCATGCAGAAATATCCATTATATGTGTAGTATATTTCACATAGCACTGTGTAACTTCCAGGTATGTCAGTGGCAGAGCAGTACAGAGTAATGTGGTGAACCACTGACAGACAGTTGTCTATAGGTTGATAGGTTAATATGACGTTAGTAGGGTATTGGCACTGAAGCCCTTATAACCCATGCAGATGGGAGTGTAGCCCATGTTAAGACAAGTCAGCACAAAGAGCCACTGTCCAGTAGTGACACAGGTGGACTCACAGGACTGTATTTTGTGTTTCCCATGCCCTTATACAGGGAGTACATCACTAGGGGTATTGAGGCACTTGGCTTGATGTGGACAGAAGTGTATTCCACAGGTGTGGGAGTGTGTGGGACACATATCTGTCACACCAAGCTGTACTGATATCACAGACCAGGTTGATGCTGCACCTATGGGTTAATCGAGTGGGCCTTGACTTCCAGATGTGCAACAGTCCCATCAAGGCAGGGTCTGGATTGCTTTGTATGCCAGACAGGGGCACCTCAGCAGAGTCTGTATGGAATGGGGTAGAGGGACAGTGCTGTTAGCCTATCTGTGTTGGGCAGTTGTTTGCAGTTTGGGGTACGACCATAATGTTTGCAAGGCCCTGGTGTGTGCAGTCTGCATGGTCTATGGTGTGTACGTTTGTGGAATTCTCATGTATTTTTGCCTCTGAGGTGTCCTTTGTTTGAGTTTTTGTTTTGTTGTGGATCTCCACTTACATGGGTGTGTGTTGTGTATTTGCAGGTGATGTTTACTGACGCCATACACTGCATGGCACCTATGGCACTGCACAATTTGTTCTGGTGTGTACATTCTCCATTTGTCTGGCCAGTGGCTCCCCTTCCTCTTATGTGTGTCTCTTTGGCCTTATGTAGTCCAGTCACAGGCTTTGCCTATAGTGGCTGCTGTTATGTATTTGTAATTCTGATGTGAGCGGGGTAAATGCCGTAATATCATACACAATGTTTTGGACTTCACACTTCTGAGTGTACCTATTTAGCAGGTTGTCCATCATTGTACTACTACATTTGCTGTGGTCCTCAGACAGTTTGTGTTGCTATGTTATTATGAGGCTGCATGTTGGCCTAGCTGTAAAACCATCACAGACTGACATCTGGACAGGCCCATATATGACAGTCAGACAAAGGAACACACATAGGGACAGGGTGTTACTACTTTTCTGCCAAACATAGACAGTTGGGAGACCAATTTGGTATTTGCTTGCTTTCTCTTATGGGTATGACATCTGCTTCCCCACTGTCTGACATTGATGTTTTGATAACACCCTTTCTTGTTTTTCAAATAGTTGACAGGCAAATGCAATGTTAAGACAAGCAGAACAGATATACAAGGCATACTTGTGCTCCTTCTGTGATAACCTATCATTCCAGGGGTATGGACATTGGCCAGTGACATGTTGTCAGTGCTGACACAGTAAATTGGCAGCCTTTTATGACCTGGCAGTACACTGACCTTCAGGTACCTGCTGTCCTACTAGGCACCATACCTCCCGACTATTTAGAGCCAGACATATGGACAAAGCCATAAGTAATTTAGGGACAAAGGCCTACATATATGGACCATTGTTAATTATTGGTCTTACAAACCCAGAAAGGTGATACAGTAACATGTTTTGCATTAGCATGCACTTTCTTAAATGGTATAAAGTCTGAAACTGCAATCTGTCATTATTTTCTGACTTTAGTCTTTTGTGATTTGCCAATGATTTGCCGGACAACCACGATTTCATGATAAAGAGAACATAAATATGATGCAAAACTCTGGACATTCTGCAAATTGTCTGTACAGTTGAGGGGTATGCTAGGCACTGTGTAGATTACTCTGAGCTGTGTACTGTCTGAATATGTGGCCCCCTGTCCCTGACCTGTCCAGTTTTCCTGCAGTGACAAATATTGGCATCTGGACAGTGTGTACAACTCCTACCGTAGCTGTATTTGACATGCAGAATAGTTGGCATTGCAATTCTTGGAACATGGACCCTGTCAACCACAGTAAAGTACCTAGGCCACTAAGACACAACAGCCAGAAGTAAGTACAGGCCACATACTGACAGTATTGACCACACATATACATAGCTCATTGACCCCTGCATATTGTGGACATGCAACAAGTTATCACGGTGATTGGGACAGCCCTGGGAATGTGCGCTCTGCTGCTTATACCCTAAAAACATTACTGTTACTGCATTTCTATAGGGAACATGGGTGTGTGTGGGGGGGCACACCAGTCAGCTGTCCACATTTGCACAGTCTGTGTTGATACTCCCTTTACATTTTGGTTCTATTTAGCATACTATAGTGCCTGTCTTGGAGACTACAGGCATATCACTAAAGACCACAGGTTAGATTGTAATGACAGACATTTGGGTATTAGACCTCTCACCCTTCAGAGCCTTACTGCAACTGCAAGACCTGCTGTGATATCACTGTGATAACTACCAGGGCTGCCAGCACACACATTCATGATAATTCCCTGGACATTGCACACGACCTGGCAGTTGATGGAGTGATAGCCCTTGCGGTTGACATAGACTCTACCCTCTTTACCGGGTGGTGCCTTGATGTGGATGTGCGTGCAGTCTATGGCACCTAGTACCTCTGGGTAGTCTGCTACATGGTGGAAGAGACGCATATTGCTGGTCCTCTCCTCACGGGTGCTGGGGAAATATATGTGCTCACCAGCATGTGTTCGCATGACATCCAGGAACTGGTGGAGTACCCTGGATGCAGATGCCTGTGAGACCCCCATGATGTCCCCAGTAGGTCTTTGGAAGGTACTTGTAGCTAGTATTCTTAAGGCTACACATACCTTGGTTTCAACTGGGATGGGTTCCCCTCTGTTTGCTCTGGGTCTGAGATGAGGCTGGCACAGCTTGCAAAGTTGCTGGAGTAAGTCCCTGTCCACCCTGTAGCTCTCTAGTATCTCCAGATCATGTATCCCCTGGTAGATTACCCTGGGTCTAAACACTCTTCTCCTCCTCCTCAGTCTGGGACAGTTGTCAGCATTATCCTCCTCACTGCCGTCAGCCTCTAGCACATACTGATGTATCAAAGCGACATTTTGTCAGTTAAAATTCCCCCAAGTGTGTACACCAATGGTGCAGAGTTTGTGGAAAAAAACATACTGAAACATGTTTGCATAGTTTATACTGGTGTGCTGCAGATGCTGCCTGTGTGATTGGCTGACTGTGATACATTCCACCTGCCAGCTATATTATTTGTACTTGAGTCCCTTTATTGTGCTTTTTAAGCCTCGTAGCATGCTGTGCAAACCTGCTGCTCAAATGTAAATACTTCTGTGGGTTCCTGTTGTTTTTTCTCTTGTTGTTTTTTTAATTATTTCTGTTGTGTTTAAGCCCCACAGCATGCTGTGCACACCCCTGCAGCTATAGTAAACAGTTTTGAGCAGAAAGGACCCTCCCAGGGACGCAAACACACTCAGCATTTCTTAAAGTAGCTCAGACACACCCCCTTGCATAGCTGTGCTTAGTTTAATGAAAGTAGAGGCAGCGGAGCTCCAATGTGCTTACACAAAGCATGACACACCCCCTTTTCATGTAAGCTGCTTCTTCTGCTTACACTGCAGCGTTATAGCTCCTACACAGTTAGGTGCAGGCGGACATGGTCTCCCACTTTGTTATTCAATAAATTTAGCTCATTTGCATACCCCACTGCCTTAGTCCCTTGTTATACCACTACACCAGATCAGTATTCAGAAAACATGAGCCAGCACATACGGTTCCATCGAACCAACTTTATTAATGTCATGATTCCTTAATAAAGGAATCATAAAAATAAACAGCATACCGGTTTCGGCCATAACATGGCCTTTCTCAATGCAGTACAAAAAAGAAGAATAATGAGGAAACCCGACCCCTGGTGGACCATCCTTATATACTCCTTATTTAAAGGGGTACAAAATCTGTATATAATGGACAAATACATTGGAGCAAAACAGTACATAAATCACATCATGAAACAAAAACTACAACATATTAGACATGTAAACCATGTACAATGTCATCAAAAATTAAGATAGAAATAAAAATAAAAATAAAATACAAAATGTGATATCGAAATATTATACAAAAACTATTAAATATTAATATAACAGAATTATAATAATAACTACATATCTTCCATCACCAAAATATTAGGGGACTTCTATGGTAATCAGGACAATTACTCAGGACAATTTCTATATATAGAGAAAACATCCAATGGAGGTCACTTCTATAAAAAATATATATATATATATATACACATATATAGAGGTGTCTACCACATTCCTATTAAAGCTTGTAATGTACATACAGAACAAAATCCATACATGATGTAATATTCATAATATGTATGCCCAATATATATATATATATATATATATATATATATATAAAACCACTACACCAGAGCCTATCTCCTTAGCTACCACTGTTACCTGTTATTGTTTTGGTTCTGCATGCTACCCACTATAATGGCAAAATTCATATTTCCCATAAAATTGTCTTTTTACATTTTTTTTCTTATTTTCTGCATGATCTTGTTTGAGCGCCACTGCGCTATGCTTAAATGGCTGAAATTGCCCCCAAAAAATAAACTTTGATTTTCATAATTTTGGAACTGTTTTCCATGCCAGTGACCATATGTTTGGCCATTGGCATGCTTAATAGTCATAATACATGCTTTACTTTGAGCTGTCATGCCCCTGTTTTGATTTTTGCAGAAAAGTACACGGTTAGTAAATAAATACAATTCTGCAATGGACACTGCTGTGTCATGGATGCCTGCCTGCTTACGGAATCACAAATTTACCTCATTTGCATGTTTTTCACCAGCAAATGAGGTAATTAGCATTATTCAGTGGTGTCCATGTCAGAATAGTGCTGACAGGCTTGTGCATGCCCCCAGCCTTGTTTACTGGATCGCTCGGCGGCCATATTCCGTGCAGAAGCTGCTACACTATTCTGACACAGAGATTTTGCTTTATTGAATCCAGCCCAAGTCTATGGATGGGCCTAATGGAAGCAACATTATAATGATGTAAATGTGCTTTAAACCCATTTCTGGAAACACAGAAGAGGGTCCTAAGAGTGACACCCAACCTAGGAGCTAAAATTCCATCAAGTAATGGAATTCGACTATCCATAAAAACAGGACTAATAAGAGGAAACGGTAGTACAAAATGCATCTTTTAGTGATCTGATGAAGGAATCAGCAGTTTGTCTGTATGTCTTTCTAAGTATACAGTTACTGTTGCTATGGCCTCTGCGACAGAGACTGTACTATTCATTAGCCCTCCTCTGAGCTGGCTCTATCCTAAGTATATCGTCATAGAGTCTGGGTTTCTAGATTTGCATGAAGTACACTACCTCCAGTCTCAAAAAGTGTTTGCACAAAAAAAAACAGAATTTCTCACATTATTTTAGTAGTTTTGCTTGCTTTCCCTGCATCCCTGTGTCTCACAAGTCTTTCTTGCTACTTTCTCACTTTACTAGTACATCTTTCAGTTATCTGAATTGATTGCTACAATATATTTTTCCAGATTTGTCATTATTTCTTTTTAATTTCATTTGAATATTCCTTGAGCAGGTAAAGGTCATTAGCATATCTACTTTTCTTGAAATGTGATTCTGGGGCTTTGTTTTGGTCAAGCGACATACCCAGAAACATGCAACAAGTTCAAGGAGACAATTAAAATAATACATCCTCCCAGCCAGCTCACTGGCAGAGGTACAGGATTTCCATATGCATGAGTGACCAAATTTAGAGGGCAGGATTGAGACTCAAAGATGCAGCATGGGGGGGTTAAAGAGGATTTCTTCACTCCTCTTTATGCAGAATGCCTTTGGGCGCAGGCGGGGAAGCATACCTGTATTCATATGGTCTGTCACGGGAAGGGAAGTTATCAGATGTACTAAGTAATGGCCATGGAGGCATTCTCATCACTGTAACACCACTTCATGATGCATCATTATAATAAGGAAGAAAGAGGCATGCAGGTCCCTGGTGAATGTGTTCTAGCTGATTCAGCAGAATCCTAAAAGGGGGAGAGGCTGTAGTTCTATGACTGGGAGAGGGGCAGAAGTAATGCGGGTTATGGTAACCCAGAAAATCAGGTGAAGGGGTGTTGTGACTGTGCAAAATATCACAAAAATAATTAAAAATAAATTAATAAAGCTGCCTTCTTGACATCCAGCAAACTTAGTGGCATTATAATTAATCTAATATTTAGAATATTCTCAGAGCGTCCATATCAGTTAATCTGTATGCTGCATAATATTTTTGAGAAGCACATTGTGACAGGGGAAGGTGACACCAATGCCACCACTGTGACACCCAGATTGTAGGATGTCACCCACTGTTAGATCAAAATAGCTAGCACTCGTGAGGTCTGAATCTGACCATGATCAGTCAAGGGTGAAGTAACAGCAATAAAGTAAACAGAAGTCTATTTCAATAATTAATTCACAAAATATAACTTTTCCTCAAGAGCATAAAGAGAATATGCACTGCTTACTTGGGTATGGGCTTCCAACATCCACACTAAGACTGAACTGCATACAGATCAGTGAGAGATTGCAGCCTTTGGCCAAGCACAATCAGACCTCTTTCTCACTAGTCACTTTGTGAACTAATGACTTCACTACCTTACACACACACACACACACACACACACACACACACACACACACACGCACGCACGCACGCACGCACACACACACACACACACACACACACACACACACACACACACACACACACAATTAAAAGTCACCTGACTATTTAAATCAATTTTGAGTTGTTTCTGTTTTTTTCTGCATTTTTGGAATGTTTCTCTTAATTTGAAGTTGTTGTGGCCGTGGTGGTGCAGCTGTTAGCATTGCCACCTCATAGCAAGAGGTTCTCCTGTTCGATTCTCGTCTGGAGCGTCTTCTGTGTGGAGTCCGCATGTCCTCCCTGTGGTTGAGTGACATATAAAAACATGCAGGTAGGTGCATGCGTGAATGGGTGTGCCTTCTTTGAAGGTTGGGCATCGGGCTGGCAACTCATAACCATAAAAATCCACTGACAATCATTAGCAGACCAGAGTTCTGTTGTGGTGACCCCTAACCGGGAAAAGCCGAAAGACATTACTTTCTCTTAATTTGAAGTTGCAGCTATTAACTGAAGTCATGTTTACAGTTTGCACTGCATTTAAATTGTTTTTGTCCTAAGTGAATTAATCAGTATTGCTGTATATATTTGCTGTGTTTTTAGTCATTCTTCAAAGTTACAGGAAATAGTAAGTTCTGCTCAAGTGCGTTAGTCATCTAGAGCTTATAGTAGTTATCCTAGTGGGAGTACTGTAATTGCTGCAGTTCTGGAGAACACTATTGGTTAGAGTTTTAGCTGTTTTTCATTCATTCTTTTATTTTCTCTCTTTATTTTATATTGAACAGACCTTTGGTTAGCCATGTGGGGTTGTAACTTGCACAGATGTAGGTACTTTAGTTGTAACTTTTCTTGATATAACTAACTCACCCAAATCTTGTCAATAAATTTGTTCTTGCTAAATACAGGTGCATCTAGTTGCATGTAGTTGCATAAAGTACAGAGATGAGCATCTAGCACCCTAAACATAGCTTATATCAGTACTAGTGGTGCTCCATTGCGCAACTAGCTGGCTTACTTGAGAAAGGTTTTGCAGAGTTTGCAATAATTAACAACATTTGAAAGATGTGTAAGAAAAGAGATGCAGTCTGATGGGAGAAAATGGCATATCCAGAAATGTTTTTTTTTCATAGAAAAGGAATTAAACAGATGTAACAGAACTCCTGAAATAACTAGGCATACAAAAACAGCAGATAAATTCATAAAGGCATGAGTGAGACAAATAGGAATTTCATGTGTGGTATAGAAACATACTAAATTTTTTGTCATTTGCTACTTATATAATACAGACAAGGAATGACAAGGTAAGTCAGATTATAATTACTGAACATATTTATGACTGATATTTCACTTGCATCACAAGTCATTTAACTTGATATTGTTCTCAGGTTGCCCCTGACAAAACAGCATTCATCCTTAGTGGGTTTAAAAACGCTTAATCTGCTGATCTTTATATGACACAACAAGACCATGGACTTTCAAGTACATGTTGTATCTTGCATCTCTCCAATTCTATTTTGCAAAATCAAGTGTTAGTTTACTGTTCCCACAAGTTCTTATTTCCACCTTAAATCAAGACTTCTCCAACTGGCAACCCCTGTTGTCTGTACTTGTCACTTTGGCATTAAAGTTGGCTGGGGACTTCTGATTGTTGGCTGTTTTTGACCAGCTTAACACTCAAAGAGTGGAAAAGAGATCTCAATCTGTTTAGCAACATAAATTGAACATATTAGAGAGACTAGTGTGTAACACAGAGAACACCTCTTCTATAGACTTGTCATTCACTCCATATAAAGTGAAATGCTTCTCTTGTTCTAGTCAAACATAATTTAGATGGATGGATGGGAAACCACAAATTTATTCCTGGTTTTATCACCTATGTCTCTCCTGGATTGGGGCAGCAATTAAATGTCCCAATATATCCTTGTTTTGTCCATCTCAGAGTTACATTTTGCAAAATATATGGACCAAAATTACCATAGGAATGTAAGGCTAGGCTTTTCAAAATCATAAGTCCCAATGAACCTATGAACATTACTGTGAGTTATTTTTCATAATCTTTGATTTAACTACTGTAACAACTTTCTAGCCAGATAGCAACTACTTTCAGGTGGCAGACAAATTAGATTTGCTTACATTTACAACATGGGATCTTCAAATGCTAGTACTAGGAAAAATGATGCAAATTTTCAGAAAGTACAGCTTTACCGAAGCTACAGGGCAATCACAGAAATGAAAGTAATCACAGATGTACTAGAGTAACCATAGAAATGAGGGAATTAATATTCCAAAAACAGCAATGAAACACCTATTTGCTTGTGAGCTAGAACTTTAATGAAGAAAAAAAAGAGCATCATTAATGATAATACTTTATTTTTGCCTGAAGCATACATCTTTTTTGCTCCCATCAGGTCAGCAAACATCTCTGCGGAAATGCAGCCAGTAGTGGTTGTAAGGAGCAAACATTTCCACAGCCTATCCAGAAACTTTATCCTTAGCAAACTGGATTGTCCACATAGTATTTTCTTTGTCTGCCAGCCTAATTCATCCCTATTTACATTCACTAACCTTACTAACAGCCAGCTGTTTGAGGCCTTCCTTAATCCATTCCCTCCAATGCAGCTCTTTTGAGTTTATACTCCTAACTCCCAATGGGCATGACCTGAGCCTTTTTAAAACAATGAAGTTATTTCCTCACTGTTCAAACAAATGTTCCTACCACTAGAATCATAAGTGCTACTAGAAAGCTATAAATGACAAACCTTTCAGCACAAATTAACTTTTACAACAGTCCCATTCATTCTGTTCTACGTCTCAAACTGTATTTTATAAGCCACAACAACCAAAGTAAATATGAATTTTGTAATGTTGTAGAAACAGCTTGCAATATCTCAGTAACCATTTAAGGAGCATGCATGCTGTCAGCAACATTTTATTCATATAGATGTGAGCTTTAATGTGAAGCTAAGCAGTTCTCTCTGTATAACTTGATTGTTAAGATATTTAGAAAAATATGAAAATAATTACAATACAAATAAATAGCATACAAATAATTCTCAGAATCTCTTGACTTGAAATAGACAGAAGTTAAATATCAATACAGTTTTGTTTGTCATTATGTAATCATTAAGATGAAATCTTCTAATACCTTGTGTGCAGCATGCTTTTGGAATTATTAATGCAAATATGAACATGCAATATGTGAGACCTAGAGGCATCAGGATATAACTGCAGAATTGCTTGGAGATGTTGCTAGGCTGTAATGACGTAAACTTGAGGACATTAGCTTTTGTGTAATCACAGAAATCTGGTTCCATTGGTGTGATACCACTTCCTACATTCCAGGGTCCAACGCCTATCATTCATTCCGATCCTCTGGCAACCATGGGGGAGTGTCTGCATTTATTCATAGTTCCTCACCAGACTTCACATGTACAAACCTGGAAATGAATGAAGTCCTAGTTACACTCAATAAAACTAATTACCAAATTATAGCCAATTACAGCCTCCCCATTTATGCCCCCCTTCTGACCACACAAAATACCTTAACAAGTTAGAAAATTTAGCAGTCAAACTAAATACCTTTCTTGTGGGTAACTTCAACTAGCCACAGATAAAGTGGCAAATGCTTGCTACCAACAAGTATGCCTACTTGCAAATGCCAATGCACTTGAGCAAATTGTCCCACTATCCCTCAATTGCCCAACCCACTTGTTTCCCCCCAGTGAAATCTGACCATCTTTCTGTTATCTTCTTTCTGAAATCCTGTTTTCTCAGCCCTGATAACTTGTCTGCGTTAACTATTTCCTGAACTGATTGACAATCACAAATGGTACGGCTTGTTACTGAGGCTGATGCTTAGATGCACCGAGGCATTTTTACCAGACCAGAGTAAGCATAATGGCAGGTTTAGAACTAAACCCGTAAGGTGGAACTGCTGCATCAATAACCTGTAAAATAAAAAAGGAAAGGCTCCTGGGCATCATTAAAAGATTTCAACTTAATCATTAAAGAAAGAGATTTAAAACTAGTAAGCAAGTCTCTCAAACTTACCATTAGAAATATGAGGCCAGCTATGAATGTAGGATTGCTACTAATTCAAAATATAACGATAAGGCTTTCTTCAGCTGCACTAGAAAGATTAGAAGTAAGCTACAATTCTGTACTGAATTTATCTCAAATTATACCTTCTTCTCTGATCAAGGACATTGCTAATATTCATGCAGACAAATTCTCTTTCAACTTCAGTCCACCCATCTTCCCCCCTCTCCCTTCTCCCCACACATTTTCCCTCTTGAGATTAATTTGGACCACCTCCTTGTGCTGCTTTCCAGAGTCAAAAACATTACATCCATGGGTCTTGACAAAATCCTCAGATATCAGCTGGGAAGTCCCACTTAGCAAAACACCTCCATTAACTCTTTAACCCGAGTCTCTACACTGGTTATGTCCCTGAGGAGTAGAGAATGTCAGTTGTGGTACCTTTGTAAAAATAAGGTCCCTCTACTGACACTGGGAATTACAAGCCAATTTGTCTCACTTGTATTATTTGCAAGACTTTGGAATGTATTATAGCTGAACAAATATACAATGATATAGGTGACCTTATATCCCTGGATACACATCACTGCAGCTTTGTAAAAGCAAATCTTGCCTGCTCAACTCAGCTGAGTTGTTTGAAAGGATTACTGATTCAAGTCCACATTGCTTATCAAGACCTTGCCGAGAATTCTGACACTATCTCCCATACTGGGATTATTGACAAACTTTCCCAACTCAACTTTAACCCATAAATAGTTCATTTGATTGGTGATTGGCTGTCTGACAGAACTCATAAAGTTAAGATGGGAGTATTTGCTTTAAACATAAAAATATCATTAGTGTTAGCTCACTAGCCTCTGTCCTGGGTCCTTTCCACACTGGCATATATTTCTGTGACATAAAAGCTGTTATAAAGGGACTTTGATTGCAAACTGGAAATAGTTATTAAATCCCATTCTGATGCTCATATTCTCCAAGATGGGCTTAACCAGACATATGCTTGGCCTATTAATTGTGGTCTTACCTTTAACACCAAGGAATGCAGCATATTACTACTGCTTACCATATAGACAACATTGAACTTAAATTTGACAAAATCATCAGGAACTTGGGTACAATTTTTTATGCTGTCTTTTGGCCACCAGGTCTCTGTAGTGGTTAGACGATCCTTCTACCTTGCACAGCTTATCTTTTGTGACATCTCCTCAAGATCCAAAGAAGCTATAGTCCCACTTTATTCATCCTGATGCTTAATAATTACCACAATGCTAATTTTCACCAAGAATATACGGAGAAAGTCTACTTAATTGGAGCACTGCTGGTCTTCCATCAGCATTCTGTGAGGTGGACAAGGTTCTTAGTAAGAACATATGACCCTATGAGCAGCTATCTGATTTGATTGCCATTAAAAACAAGTTCCCATAGTTCTATGGACCTAAAAAAGAACTTGACACATATTTGTTATTTATTTTCACTAGAAACCAGAGTTCAAAGGATTTGATGCATATGTGACATGAATTAAGAGACATAGTCAATGATATGAATTTGTGGGCTACATGATTCATTGTTGAGGTGGAACTTTGTTTGTGGCATTAAAGATTAAAAAGTAAGAAACAGATTTTTAACAATATGACACCCCTGCACTGGCCCAGTAATAAAGGAGCCTCAATCCTCAACACTGGCAACAGTGAGGGACATACACAATGGGAGGATGTCAAATAGACACACAGTATAAGTACAATTTCCCTTAACAGGACACACAGTCAGTCTGGGGCTGTTTTCTCCCTCTTTCTCAAGATCCCCAATAAGACTCCCCACTGGCACAGCTATATGGTTAAGATCTCAGCTGAGAGGTCATGCCAAGACTTCCAGCACTCTCTCAGATCAACCAGTGCTTTTTGTCCCTGCCCACTTAGCTCACACACACACACACACACACACACACACACACACACACACACACACACACACGCACGCACGCACACACACACACACACACACACACACGCACACACCTGGGGAAGGCTGGCACAGGTTTACTACCTATGCCCCCTTCTGCCCAGATTATAAGGTAGATATCACTGCCACCAACACCTTCTTATCAGCTACTAGAAGGCCCTTACAAAGGGTGACCAGTCCTACTGTGTAATGTTACTATTATTCAAATGGTAAGTGTGACCAAGAGCAAGGCTATTTAGGAGTGGCCTGTACAGTGCCACCAAATACATATGCCAGTTTTCTAAGAGCTTAAATATGTCTCAAAATATCAGACACAAAGATAGGTTTAAATATATTTAATAATAAATAATAAAATAACAAGACAATACAAAGTCAACACAGTAACTACAGAGTTCAGAATCACAGGAAATATTTTAAAACAACATTGCAGGGCAGTCTCAAATAAATGCAAACATGAAAACATCTAAACTAATCTTTACTATATTCCTATCTATATCTAAGAGAAATGACTATGCCCTAAGTCTTACTTACAGATAACACACAGGGAGAAGTGCTGATGATGGAAGTTTCTAGGTCTAAGGCAAGCAACAAAATGCACAGTCTTTCTCTGAGAGAGTTCTTAAATTACTATCAAACATTACTGCTGTGTCAGTTTGGATGACATCACTCTTTGTCACCTGCCTTCAGTTCCCAGGCCAACAGATACTAACAGAATTTTAACATCTATGTGTGAGAAGTACATATCTCTCAGAAGTACAGCTGCTAGGAAGTCATAGAGCAATAAAACACTTTACATTTTAAACATAGTAAATACTTCTGTCCAAAACAATAGAAAACACTTTTAGCTCTTGACATCCTGTCTTCTTGCTGCAGTGAAACTAACTTTTATAGCACATTGTAAAGCATTTAATTTCAACTTATTTTCCTGAAGTTTTGTAAGTTAATCTTCTATGTTCCAGCAGGGTATGCTGTGGTTACATTCTTGATGTTCAGTACATAACATACAGTTCTGTATAAATCATATCAATATTCACAAATGACATAGAATTATTTACAACATTCCAGATAGCTGGGCTGGCAGTGTCATAATCCCCTCCCCAGAGAACGCAAGCTAGTTTTTCAAGTGACCCTTGAGAAATGTTGCTTGAGAGGGTTGAGCATATCTGGGAATACCTTACCCCATTCCCTGTCTTGAGACCCCGTCTGCATTTGCATTGCTAACCCCACTGTGATGCTGCACTGTCATATCATATGCTTGCAACCCTAGGCTCCACCTTAGTAACTTGGCATTTTGCTAGGTAGCTCAATGTAGCCATGTTAAGGGACTGTGGTCTGTAACTACAGTGAATTTCCTTCCATACAGATAATGTTGAAGTTTCTGAAGTCCCCTCAGTATGGCTAGACATTCCTTTTCTACAGCTGCAGGGCATTCCTCCCTGGGTTGGAGCCTATGACTGAGAGATACCACTGGGTGCTCTTCTTCCTCTGAGGAAACCTGGCTAAGTACAACCCCCATTCCATGGTTTGAAGCATCCACCTGCACAACAAATTCTTTGCCACAATCTGGACTGGCTAACACAGGGGTTCCTCCCAAAGCTCCTTTAAGCTTCTGGAATGCTTGTTCATATACTGGGGTCCACACTACCTTATATGGCCTGTTTTTCCTTGTCAGGTCTATGAGGGGAGCATCTATGGTACTATAATTGGGGATGAACTTTGTGCAGTGCTCCGGTGTCCCTAAGAATGCCCTCACCTGCTTTTTGGTAACAGAAGCAGGCCATGCCTAAATGGCTTTCACTTTGGCAGTTTCTGTCATGATCCTTCCACTCCCCACTCTAGTCCCAGGTAGGAGACATCTGCCATACCCACCTGACATTTGCTGGGCGTAATGGTCAACCCTGGCCTCTGTAGTCTGCCCAGCACCTCCCTGACATGCTGAAGGTGCTTTGGCCAGGAATGGCTGTAGATGACAATATCATCTAGGTAAGCAAGGGCAAAATCTCCTGCTCCTGCTAGGATACAATCTACCATCCTCTGGAAAGTTGCTGGGGCATTTTTCATCCCAAAGGGCATCTTCATGAACTTATACAAGCCAAAAAGAGTCACAAAAGCTGACCTCTCTGTAGCACTGAGAGTTAAGGGCACCTGCCAATAACCCTTGGTAAGATCAATGGTGGTAATATACTTAGTCTGACCCAGCTGCTCTAAGGCAAATATACACACACACACACACACACACACACACACACACACACACACACACACACCTGGGGAAGGCTGGCACAGGTTTACTAGCTATGCCCCCTTCTGCCCAGACTATAAGGTAGTTATCACCGCCACCAACCCTCCTTACCAGCTATTAGAAGGCCCTTACAAATGGCGACAAATCCTACTGTGTAATGTTACTATTATTCAAATGGTAAGTGTGACCAAGAACAAGGCTATTTAGGAGTGGCATGTACAGTGTCACCAAAAACATAAGCCAGTACCCTGAGAGCTTAAATATGTCTCACAAATATCAGCCACAAAGATACATTTAAATATATTTAATGATAAATAATAAAAGAAAAAGACAATAGATAATCAACATAGTAACTACAGTGTTCAGAATCACAGGAAGTATTTTGAAACTACATCGCAGGACAGTCTCAAATAAATAGAAAAAAACATATAAACTAATCTTTATTATATTCCTATCTATATCTAAGAGAAATTGCTATGCCCTAAGTCTTACTTAAAAAACACACAGGCAGAAGTGCCGATGATGGATGTTTTAGGTCTAAGACAAGATACAAAATGTACAGTCTTTTTCTGAGAGAGTTCTTAAATAACTATCAAACATTACTGTGTCAGTTTGGATGGCATCACTCTTTGTCACCTGCCTTCAGTTCCCAGGCTAACAGATACTAACAGAATTTTAACATCTCTGTGTGAGAAGTACATATCTCTCAGAAGTGCAGCTGCTAGGAAATCATAGAGCAATAAAACACTTTACATTTTAAACATAGTAAATACTTCTGTTCAAGACAATAGAGAACACTTTTAGCTCTAGACATCCGGTCTTCTTGCTGCAATGAAACTAACTTTTATAGCACATTGCAAAGCACTTAATTTCAACTTATTTTCTTGAAGTTTTTTAAGTTAATCTTCTATATTCCATCAGGGTATGCTGTGGTTACATTCTTGAAGTTCAGTTCATAACATACAGTTCTCTATAAATCATATCAATATTCACAAATTACAGAATTATTTACAAAACTGCAGATAGCTGGGCTGGCAACATGTGCCTTGACAATACAGAAAGTTGGGAAAGCATGTAAAGGAGCAAAATTAACCTGCATTTAGATAAAAGAAAAGATTGCAGAAGATTTAGATGTGTGAAAAAATATAGATTAAAGTCTGTTGGCATTAGGTAGAACAGTACTGTTGGCCATAAGCTTACTAAGAACATTGAACCCATGAGCAGCTGTCTGATTTGATAACCATTAAAGACAAGAAATGCTTTAAACTATATGGCAGTAGAGAGAGTTACTGTTATTTGTCATGCTAAAGATTTATTTAATAATATTTGATGACCAGATAGGTGGACTGGTCAATTTTATCAGACATGACCTCGGCTCATACAGCATTAAAGAAGGTAAAACAGTTTTCAACAATGCATAGTTAGATCTGCAGTATATACATCCATTTTATAGCTAATCATTATTAAAGACGATTAAATAGTATAAAGCATTAAGGCAGACAGTTATCAAAATACTATGCATAATACATTGGTGGGAAATATAAGACATGTGATATGTTATAAATATAGAAGTATTGCAGCACTTTGAAATGCACCTTGCATAAAGGGTGGCACAGATGTTAACTATTGTCCCTAAACTGGTTGCAGGTGCATTCAGACAATTGTTCTTTAAGAACTTTCTTAAAATCTTTGATGGACTCCTGTTTTTGGATTCTGTATACAGGTGGCTCCAGGTTACAAGTCTCAATCTAGAGAATGGTCTTGTATCCAGTATGGTTTTAAATCTTGGGCAAGCTTAGTATGATAGCCTAGTACCAACCTATGAACCTATAAAGGAAATTCACCCCAGGGGGATCATGTCAGTCGACCTGTTAGACAAGGGACCAGGGAAGTAAATAGTGTGGGAAAAATATCCAGGGGATTGTTATGGCTAGGCTTGTATAGGCCCTAGGGCCGATAGCCTAGTACCAACCTATGAACCTAAGCAAGGGTGAGAGTGATGTCCTGTGTTTTGTCAGATCATATGAAGAGTTTAAGAGAAAGGTAGCCCTGTTAATCACTAAAAGCCAGTGTTTTTAAGCAATGTGCTGTGGTGGATTAAGGGGTTAACCAAAAGGATAAATTTACAGATATAATAGCAATGCAGTTAAAAATCTAACCATTTATAACAGCATTTGCCATATTGTTCAAGATGTGGTTATCAGCATGATAAAAAGCAACATCGTGCTCATAACAGAGAGTGTAAAAATGTAGACAGCCTAACCATTGTTTCTTAAATATGCAAGTTGAAGTAAAAAGTGCAGAAAAAATGTTTTGCAAGTTATATACATGCAGCCTCTGACTTCTACAATTTATTGACAGACCTATATAAGACAGAAAATGATTTGTTTGTAAATACAATTAATATGTGCGTGACTGTAAATAATTTCAGCTATGGACATGGAAAAGCAGTAGTGTTGTCAATATCAAAATCAGTGGAAAGAAGAGATGTATAAAATGTACATTTATAACATTTATGTTAGATATAGATGAATGTAACACTAATTCTGAAGTGAATTCAGAGAACTGGGCTTAAGTAATTTACTCTCCTAGTGAAAAGATTCTCTAATGACTTATTCTGGGCATAGACTGAAACCACTGGGTCAGACAGAGTTATGTTGGATGTATAAAAATAAACATTACAATTGTTCAGGTAGTATCTGTTCAGCAGTCAACTATATACAGAAGGTGTAAATGTAAACAGCTGGATGCAATAAAATTAATTCACAGTGTGTACATGTAGGTGAAAAACACTGGGGATCATAGTGCTCACAGTCAATAATTCACACAGTGACCAAAACAATGCTTCACAGACTCACATAAGTTCATAGGTTCATAGGTAGGTACTAGGCTATCTGCCCGAGGGCATTTATAAGCCTAGCCAGAGTGTGTCAGCTTTCGCCGCCCCATTGATTAATTAACTGAGCCTCTGTCAAGAAGAGCTAATGATTCACATAGCCAGTGAGTTAATGACTTGCAAAATTGTGGTGAATATTATTTCCATGTTTATGAAGCATGCAATTTGCATGTTTGGAATATAAGTAATTATTAGATTTGTGCAGTACTGTCTGGAAAGTCTCAAAAGTATAGTGCAGTGTTATGCAGGAATGTTCAGTGCAAATAAAATCTTGTCTTTAAATGTTACATTTGATATTATGAGCAATATATTAACTTATTTACCAGGAGCCTACAACTAACTAGAAAGATCTTGTTAAAATATCTGTTAAAGCAGTCTAAATGTATTCTTCTCAAAACTTTATTCTATACTCAATTTATTATTTTAACTAATACTTATCTTATACCCATTTTTAAGTATTCTGGTAGTTGGTGTAGAGGATTCAGGCTCTTGTTTCTTGTAGCCAAGTGGTACAGGGCTTGAGCCTTAGCAAATGAACTAACCTGACATCCCTAACTAGGACACACACACACACACACACACACACACACACACACACACACACACACACACACACACACACGCGCGCGCGCGCCTTACTGATGGATGCTGTACAAGTGTGTTTATTGTCTGGGCAGCAGGAAACATCTTGTATTTAAATTCCACATGTGGAACACAGAAAAAAAGAAGCAAGGAGTGCGTCAATGCAGAGGACGTTCTTAAAGAACACCCTTAAAGAACTCATGTATTTTTTTAATTAACACAGTAAATGCTGTGGCAGTGCTGGATCCTGCTCTGCTATTCAGTGAAGATGTTTGAAACAAGATTGTTATTTTTCACTGACTAGCAGAGCCGAATCCAGCACTAGACGACCAAGGCAGGAGACAACATATATGTAACCATTTTATTTACTAACATGGTAACTGAAGAAACTTCAACCCATAGGACTTTCACCTTCACAAATGTTGATGAGAAAATGAAAAATGTGCAATTAATGTGACAGGAAGCACAGCAGAAATAGGAGTACTATTACAATAGAGAACAGAGTTGTAGCAAATAAATTTGGCACCCCAGCCAACATTCTTATTTCGATCCCTTGACACAGGGTCTGTAAGTCATTGTGATCACTTAATGACAACTTGCAAATTGTCAAAGTTTTTCTAAAAGCACTTGACAATTTAAAGGTTTTGATTAAGCAGTCATTTCTAGATAGCTTGTAAAATGGTTGTTTCTTCTTTTTTTAAAGGTGGTTTAACCATCTTTAAAAAGACAGAACAATCTGACCGAAAGTTTACAAGAGATCTGTAACTGATCACAATCAACCTATAGACAGCTTCTAAACTGTCTGCCAAAATTATCTTTCTTTAAAGGTAGTTTAACTTACTTTACAAAAAAATAGAACTGTATTGACAAGCTACTTTTCAGGACAGAAGAAACTCTACTCTTGAGATGGAAGAGGAATCATTAGTACAAGACTGAACTGTTCTCCCACTAGACGCACCACAGTGTGAGGATGCGAGTAAGCATCCTGGGGGAGATAGGAGGGAGGCAGCATAAGCTGATTACAATGCGTATCTTATGAGACTAACTAGCTCTGTGCTGCACAAACAGTGAGATGCCTAGTCAGGAAATTGTGCATTCAGGGATGGATGCATGCATGCACCTCCCACAGGCAGCAATCATTCAGCTGACAAGGCTACCTTGAGGGGGCAGCAGTTAGAGCACACTCCATGGCAGCAGTAAGACTCTGCACCAGTGTCCTCAATCTCCTGACTGATCCTAGAGGTGGAGTTGGGTTGAGCCTCGGGAAGGCTAAGGCAGGTCCACAACAAGATGCTATTTCTTGAGAGTTTGCTAATTCCTCAACTAAATGACTTGATTTGGATGTAGTGACTGACACTGTTCAAGCAGATTTGGTAGATCAAAAGACAGGAACCAAAGTAAGACAAACTAGTGAAAAACAAAAAGACAGCTTGGAAACACCAAAGCAAATTCTCTCTCAGTTTAATGAAGCGCTTTTCGTCTTGCACATATGGCAAGACTTCATCAGAAACTGAACAAACTTCAACACAAACAATATACACACACCCTTTTTGTCACATGACACTTCTAATTAAAATCTTGTGTCTTAAAGGCACATCCACATAATTGCTACTTAAAACATTTTTTAAAAACAGATATGACTGACAATATTTTAGAACACCTCAACACTACCCTTCCTTCAGAATTTTTATCTGTAATGGTGATAAAAATATATGTACAAACATACATATACTAACAATACTATATCTCAAATTATTATGTTAACTCTCAAAGTATGCTATTACTTAGTTAACTAAGAAGTCAGAAACTTACATATCCAAGTCAATTGAAGTCAGATGTCACAAATATGGACACATTTTATAAAAATGCATACACACATTAACGTTTAAGATTTCTCAACTTCAATATACTGTTTAAAGATATTGTTTCATTCAAACCCGGGTAAAACATTGCCCCAGTGCGTATTTGCCAATTTAACTCGAGTTGCTCAAGTAAAAGTGTAAGCGGGGCCCCCCCGACTATCATCAACAACTGAATCAATTGCTTTGAACAAAAATGAATATTGTGGATAGGAAATAATGTGTCTAGCCAGTGCATTATCTCTGTTAAGGGTCTTTATTTTGTATAGATGTTCATATACTCGTTCTTTTAACCTTCTATCTGTTTTACCTATGAAAAACGCTGCACAGCATTGACACTGGGCTAAATAAACCACAAACTTGGACTGACAAGTATACTTCAATTTGATTTTAAAACTAATATTTTTAACTTCAATGTCTTGTCCAGTACTCATGTATTTACAGTAGTTACACATTTGGCATTTGTACATGCCACACTTCCACTGTGGGATGTTTTTTTATGTTGTAATAATTCCTTTAAATTAGTCCCCCTCTTGTAAATAATCCGGGGTTTGCTTTTGACCTTGTAAGAAAGGTGAGGATCTCTCCTAATTATTTCCCAATTTTTGTTCAAAATTGACATTATTTCCCTTGCATTACTACTATAGGGTGTTATTAAACTTAAATTCCATACTTCTTTTTGTTGTAATTCTCTGTCACTTATTATAACACTTTGTAAACCAATGGACAAAATGGGTTTATACAACCCCTGTTCTCTCTTATATTTTACTTCTTCCAGTAGACACTCAAAAAAGTCTACTGGGTAACCTCTCCTAACAAACATTGACCTCAGATTATTACATTCATCCATGAAATCCTGGTCCAACGTGACCATACGGGCAGCTCTCACGAGTTGACCCTTCACCACTGATTTCTTTTGGTGCCATGGATGGCAACTGCTAAAATGTAATAAAGAATTTGAATATGTGGCCTTTCTATAAATTTCCGCTACATATGCGTTCCTTTCCATATCTTTGCAAAGATCCACATCCAAGTATGAAATCCTGGTTGTTTCAAATGCATAAGTAAAGGAAAGGAAATCTGTAGTGCCGTTAAAATAATCTACTAATTTACTAGCTGCTTCCTTATTTCCTTCAAAAATGATAAAAATATCGTCCAAAAACCGTGTGTAGAACTGGATGTACTGTTTCACTTCTTGTTTACTAAAGATAAATTCTTGTTCCCATGAGGCCATTACCAAATTGGCATAACTTGCCCCACAGGGTGACCCCATAGCTACACCAGTCTTTACATAAAATAAAATTATTATACAAGATTATATCAAGCATTTCCCCTATTAAGGCCACCTCATCAGAGGCTACTGCTTTAGCTCTCAGGTAACTATTGACTCATTCGATGCCTTCCACATGGGGGATAGAAGAGTATAAATCTACCACATCCACTGTTAGAAAATTAAAGTCAGAATTAAATTCTAAATTCTTGATTTCTGACAAAAACGACCAAGAATCTTTGCATATATGTTTTTCTTGAGTTACATACTTCTTCAACTTTTGATCTACCCATTTTGCCCAAGGGTAAGTAATACTTGCCCTAGCATCCACCAAGGGTCGCATAGGTGGATTATTCACATTTTTATGTAACTTAGGGATACCAAACAAAACAGGTATCCTTGGGGAAGGCATAGATAAATATCTAAACAAGACAGTAGTAATCCTGGTTTCGAACAACATTTCATATAAATGAGACTTTATTTTACTGTATGCTTGATTTAACTCATTATGTGAAACCAACTGATATGTGGAACTTCGGACTATTTGGTCCATTTTGTTGACATAGTCCTCCACATTCATAACAACAAGCCCCCCTCCCTTATCTGGGGCCATAATACGCACTGGGGCTTCTTGAATTAGTTGTAATAAATGCAGTTGTTCACTAGTGACATTTACAGGTGAAACATTCTTACTTTTATTCTGCTTATGATTACAACCCAACCCTAAAACATTGTATAAATCCAACTCACAAATGAGTTCAAAACATTGTAAAGGGGGACAAAAAGTACTCGAAGGATGTAATGCACTAGACTGAACCATAGTATTGTCAACAAAAAGCATAGACAAATTAAGTTTACGCACAAATAATTTTAAGTCAATTAATGTTTTAACTAAGTCTGCTTTTCTTGTGGGGAGAAAAGTGTACCCCTTGGCTAATAGTTCACCAGTGGTTGATCTATAGTAACATCAGAAAAGTTGTAAATTTTAAAATCTTTATCATTATTCATAAAGATGTTCCTTAGTCCAAAATCTGCAGCATTAGTTATCGGGGAAGCTGGTACGATAAGGGGTGATATAATCTCCTGCGTTTCCAATTCTTCCCTTTGTAGTTGTTGTTGGAATGAGATTTCTTGTTCTTTGATCTCAGATTGTATTGGTTGGCTTGATGCTGAAAATTTTGGGCGTTAGCTGATGTATTGTTCACAATTGTCTGTGGGGGTAACATTGGTCCCTCACCTGATGGAAGTGCACTACTATCATTTGAGACAGATAGACCGTGTGTTGATTAATTTCTGTTTGTTGTGTTACACAAAAATACATTCATAGCAGCATTGCTGGATTTTGCTACTTGTGAACTTGGGGGTGGGGGGTAAGCATTCCCCTCACCATATGCTTTACGGTCTCTAGCTAGTTTTTTTACTTTAATTTCTCTAAATTTCATCATTTGTTAGTCTATACTGTCAAAAATTCTGTTGTAATCAAAAGCATATCTTGAAAAGTTTACATGACCCTTAATAGCAGCATCTAAGCTAATAGCTTCTTGTTGTAAGAGATTAATAAAAGTCTCATAGTGTTTTATCATCAGGTTCAACAGGGCAAGTTCCTGAGTGTTAAACAACTCAATAAGTTCTTTATGAAACAATGAACCTGGCTCTAACCCGATAGGGTATTGGTGGGCCCGCAAGCCCTTAGGAACAATTTTTTCATTGACACATTGACGTAAGTAAGTAATTTCTAAAATAAGTTTTTTATATTTGAAAAGTTTTTTGTCAAGGTCTTGCAATAATGAAACTATGTTACCTGAGTCCTCTGTTTCAGAAGGTGTTGATTGATTGGATTGCGATTGGAATAAAGAAATCGGCATTTCCAACCACTGAGTAAAAGTTGGCAAGTCTTTCATGGTATTAAATCCTGTAGAACTTCTCATATTAACTCATTTGTCAGTTGTTGTATTGTTAGTAAGATTAACACTACCTGACTGGTTGTTGGAAAAAACAGGTAGAATTGTTGAACCAGATGCTGAAGCTGTTGAACTTGTAGGTTCTCCGCCATTCGGCGCCCTTTCACCACTTGGACTACTCCTCTGGTGCAGTTGTTCAGCTTGTGTGACATCACTTCCAGTTGGTGTCACACTTCCGGTTTGTGGGTTCAGATAGGAAGGTACTGAGCTAGTATCGGGATGCCTACCACCTCCAATTACCAACGCAGAAGCAGAAGGTTGAACAATGACAGGAACAGAAGGAATGGCATCCACTCTAGTTTGTAAATGGCTCACACGTTGAGATAGTTGTTCTATTAACTGTGTCAAATACCCCATTCCATCCTGTTGTGGTGGGGTCAAGTCAAGAATAGTTGGTGTTCCACAAGGACTGTCCATAGCCATAACAAACTCCAAAAGACAGGAACCAAAGTAAGACAAACTAGTGAAAAACAAAAAGACAGCTTGGAAACACCAAAGCAAATTCTCTCTCAGTTTAATGAAGCGCTTTTCGTCTTGCACATATGGCAAGACTTCATCAGAAATTGAACAAACTTCAACACAAACAATATATACACACCCTTTTTGTCACATGACACTTCTAATTAAAATCTTGTGTCTTAAAGGCACATCCACATAATTGCTACTTAAAACATTTTTTAAAAACAGATATGACTGACAATATTTTAGAACACCTCAACACTACCCTTCCTTCAGAATTTTTATCTGTAATGGTGATGAAAATATATGTACAAACATGCATATACTAACAATACTATATCTCAAATTATGGAATGGGGTATTTGACACAGTTAATAGAACAACTATCTCAACATGTGAGCCAGTTACAGACTAGAGTGGATGCCATTCCTTCGGTTCCTGTCATTGTTCAACCTTCTGCTTCTGCGTTGGTAATTGGAGGTGGTAGGCATCCCGATACTAGCTCAGTACCTTCCTATCTGAACCCACAAAGCGGAAGTGTGACACCAACTGGAAGTGATGTCACACGAGCTGAACAACTGCACCAGAGGAGTAGTCCAAGTGGTGAAAGGGCGCCGAATGGCGGAGAACCTACAAGTTCAACAGCTAGCATCTGGTTCAACAATTCTACCTGTTTTTTTCCAACAACCAGCCAGGTAGTGTTAATCTTACTAACAATACAACAACTGACAAATGACTTAATATGAGAAGTTCTACAGGATTTAATACCATGAAAGACTTGCCAACTTTTACTCAGTGGGTGGAAATGCCGATTTCTTTATTCCAATCGCAATCCAATCAATCAACACCTTCTGAAACAGAGGACTCAGGTAACATAGATCATTATTGCAAGACCTTGACAAAAAACTTTTCAAATATAAAAAAACTTACTTTAGAAGTTACTTACTTATGTCAATGCGTCAATGAAAACATTGTTCCCAAGGGCTTGCGGGCCCACCAATACCCTATGGGGTTAGAGCTAGGTTCATTGTTTCATAAAGAACTTATTGAGTTGTTTAACACTCAGGGACTTGCCCTGTTGAACCTGATGATAAAACACTATGAGACTTTTATTAATCTCTTACAAGAAGACGCTATTAGCTTAGATGCTGCTATTAAGGGTCATGTAAACTTTTCAAGATATGCTTTTGATTACAACAGAATTTTTGACAGTATAGACCAACAAATGATGAAATTTAGAGAAATTAAAGTAAAAAAACTAGCTAGAGACCATAAAGCATATGGTGAGGGGAATGCTTACCCCCCACCCCCAAGTTCACATGTAGCAAAATCCAGCAATGCTGCTATGAATGTATTTTTGTGTAATACAACAAACAGAAATGAATCAACACATGGTCTATCTGTCTCAAATGATAGTAGTGCACTTCCATCAGGTGAGAGACCAATGTTACCCCCACAGACAATTGTGAACAATACATCAGCTAACGCCCAAAATTTTCAGCATCAAGCCAACCAATACAATCTGAGATCAAAGAACAAGAAATCTCATTCCAACAACTACAAAGGGAAGAATTGGAAACGCAGGAGATTATATCACCCCTTATCGTACCAACTTCCCCGATAACTAATGCTGCAGATTTTGGACTAAGGAACATCTTTATGAATAATGATAAAGATTTTAAAATTTACAACTTTTCTGATGTTACTATAGATCAACCACTGGTGGAACTATTAGCCAAGGGGTACACTTTTGTCCCACAAGAAAAGCAGACTTAGTTAAAACATTAATTGACTTAAAATTATTTGTGCGTAAACTTAATTTGTCTATGCTTTTTGTTGGCAATACTATGGTTCAGTCTAGTGCATTACATCCCTCAAGTACTTTTTGTCCCCCTTTACACCCAACTTTACAATGTTTTGAACTCATTTGTGAGTTGGATTTATACAATGTTTTAGGGTTGGGTTGTAATCATAAGCAGAATAAAAGTAAGAATGTTTCACCTGTAAATGTCACTAGTGAACAACTGTATTTATTACAACTAATTCAAGAAGCCCCAGTGCGTATTATGGCCCCAGATAACGGAGGGGGGCTTGTTGTTATGAATGTGGAGGACTATGTCAACAAAATGGACCAAATAGTCCGAAGTTCCACATATCAGTTGGTTTCACGTAATGAGTTAAATCAAGCATACAGTAAAATAAAGTCTCATTTATATGAAATGTTATTGGAAACCAGGATTACTACTAACTTGTTTAGATATTTATCTATGCCTTCCCCAAGGATACCTGTTTTGTTTGGTATCCCTAAGTTTCATAAAAATGTGAATAATCCACCTATGCGACACTTGGTGGATGCTAGGGCAAGTATTACTTACCCTTGGGCAAAATGGGTAGATCAAAAGTTGAAGAAGTATGTAACTCAAGAAAAACATATATGCAAAGATTCTTGGTCGTTTTTGTCAGAAATCAAGAATTTAAAATTTAATTCTGACTTTAATTTTCTAACAGTGGATGTGGTAGATTTATACTCTTCTATCCCCGATGTGGAAGGCATCGAACGAGTCAATAGTTACCTGAGAGCTAAAGCAGTAGCCTCTGATGAGGTGGCCTTAATAGGGGAAATGCTTGATATAATCTTGTATAATAATTTTATTTTATGTAATGATAAGTTATATGTTCAAAAGACTGGTGTAGCTATGGGGTCACCCTGTGGGGCAAGTTATGCCAATTTGGTAATGACCTCATGGGAACAAGAATTTATCTTTAGTAAACAAGAAGTGAAACAGTACATCCTGTTCTACACACGGTTTTTGGATGATATTTTTATCATTTTTTAAGGAAATAACGAAGCAGCTAGCAAATTAGTAGATTATTTTAACAGCACTACAGATTTCCTTTCCTTTACTTATGCATTTGAAACAACCAGGATTTCATACTTGGATGTGGATCTTGGCAAAGATACGGAAAGGAACGCATATGTAGTGAAAATTTATAGAAAGGCCACATATTCAAATTCTTTATTACATTTTAGCAGTTGCCATCCATGGCACCAAAAGAAATCAGTGGTGAAGGGTCAACCCGTGAGAGCTACCCATATGGTCACGTTGGACCAGGATTTCATGGATGAATGTAATAATCTGAGGTCAATGTTTGTTAGGAGAGGTTACCCAGTAGACTTTTTTGAGTGTCTACTGGAAGAAGTAAAATATAAGAGAGAACAGGGGTTGTATAAACCCATTTTGTCCATTGGTTTACAAAGTGTTATAATAAGTGACAGAGAATTACAACAAAAAGAGGTATGGAATTTAAGTTTTATAACACCCTATAGTAGTAATGCAAGGGAAATAATTTCAATTTTGAACAAAAATTGGGAAATAATTAGGAGAGATCCTCACCTTTCTTACAAGGTCAAAAGCAAACCCCGGATTATTTACAAGAGGGGGACTAATTTAAAGGAATTATTACAACATAAAAAACCACCCCACAGTGGAAGTGTGGCATGTACAAATGCCAAATGTGTAACTACTGTAAATACATGAGTACAGGACAAGACATTGAAGTTAAAAATATTAGTTTTAAAATCAAATTGAAGTATACTTGTCAGTCCAAGTTTGTGGTTTATTTAGCCCAGTGTCAATGCTGTGCAGCGTTTTACATAGGTAAAACAGATAGAAGGTTAAAAGAATGAGTATATGAACATCTATACAAAATAAAGACCCTTAACAGAGATAATGCACTGGCTAGACACATTATTTCCTATCCACAATATTCATTTTTGTTCAAAGCAATTGATTCAGTTGCTGATGATAGTCGGGGGGGGGGGCCCGCTTACACTTTTACTTGAGCAACTCGAGTTAAGTTGGCAAATACGCACTGGGGCAATGTTTTACCTGGGTTTGAATGAGACAATATCTTTAAACAGTATATTGAAGTTGAGAAATCTTAAACGTTAATGTGTGTATGCATTTTTATAAAATGTGTCCATATTTGTGACATCTGACTTCATTTGACTTGGATATGTAAGTTTCTGACTTCTTAGTTAACTAAGTAATAGCATACTTTGAGAGTTAAAATAATAATTTGAGATATAGTATTGTTAGTATATGTATGTTTGTACATATATTTTTATCACCATTACAGATAAAAATTCTGAAGGAAGGGTAGTGTTGAGGTGTTCTAAAATATTGTCAGTCATATCTGTTTTTAAAAAATGTTTTAAGTAGCAATTATGTGGATGTGCTTTTAAGACACAAGATTTTAATTAGAAGTGTCATGTGACAAAAAGGGTGTGTATATATTGTTTGTGTTGAAGTTTGTTTAGTTTCTGATGAAGTCTTGCCATATGTGCAAGACGAAAAGTGCTTCATTAAACTGAGAGAGAATTTGCTTTGGTGTTTCCAAGCTGTCTTTTTGTTTTTCACAGATTTGGTAGATCAGTTAGAAAGGGAATGACGATGTTATTTGCTCATAGAGCAAAGACAATGAACTGCTGTCTAGATATGCAAAATTCCATTGCATGTCCTATATGCATTGTTGTTATATGTCTGTTGTTAATGCGCCTATTTCAAAAGATATATACTATGTGAAGCACTTTATATCTTTGTTCTGTATGAATGCAAACATTAACTTAAGGGGAGATACTTAATTCACATGTGCAGTGTGTATTTAAGTATTCTGTAAGGCTACAGTGAGTGTAGAATATCAGATGAATCTTAAGGGGGGATATGTGATTCACATGTGCAGTGCATATTTAAGTATCGTGTAAGGTTACAGTACATGTAGAATATCAGATGAATCTGGTTTGCTTCTTCATTTACCATGTCAGTAAGTAAAATGGTTGCTTATGCGTTGTCTCTTGGATATCTGTATTTCACTATCAAGCTATTGGTGCCTACAATCTGAACCTGAATCCATACTTGAGTATACAAATCCCGCAAGTGAGATGATGCATTTCCCACCCCACATCTGAATTTTTCATACCCTAATTTCAGGCACCATTGAATATGACATTCTTTATTTTAATACCTTTACTGAATTTTCCCTTAAGACATAGGAAAACATACATTTATATATATAAAAAAAAACATATTAACATATTTCCATTTGCAAAAATTATACATTACATATATTTTTGTATATGTATCATCAATCAAACATTCTATAAATTGATCAGTTCTTGCCTTCCTTTAAACCTCACTCTCCTTCCAAGACATAATTCTTCATGTATTGTTGTCATAATACAGTATGTAATTTACTCCTACCCTTTTCCCAAGATCCCACTTCCAGTTCTTTTATCTCTGTTACAGTATTCAATACTTTAAATAAAGTCGGTTTAGACTTTAATTTCATTTTCTAGTAATTGCTTTTTTGGCAGCCACCAGAATTAATCTTAACAAGGCCATACTATGTCTAAGCAATTCAGATCCTGTATCTCAGCTCAAAAAATTATTTCCTTAGTTACACCCATTTTTTCACCCAATATTTCTGACCAAGTACTCTGCAGGAATTTTTAAAGTCTGCAATTTCATTAAATTCCCTAAATATATGTTCCCCGTTATCTCTTTATACCCTATCACACTATCAACTTTTGCTATCTACCTGAAGAAAAATTCTTTGGAGTCAGCTTGGGGTATAAAAATACATATGCAAACACTTCCAAGCAAAAATCCTATATCTCCTAGACTTTGCTGCATATTTGGAAGCAATACATATATCCTGGCATTGTTTCCTTGTGAATTTCTTATCCAGTCTCTCTTCCCAGTCTTTTCTAACCTCCTCTGATTGATTCCTACAGTTATCATGCAGTATGTTATATGCCATACTAATTATCCCCTTTTTTAACAGCAGTATCTGCCCTTGCCAGTTCTGAAAGAAAAAAGGCTCTTCTTTACTTTAATATCTTTATCACATACAACTGAAAATGCTTTAATATGTAACATGCAATTTATATCATGAAATGTTTTATACAATTGTTTTTAAGAACAAAAATTGTTTTACTTAGCTACTTTTCCCCCTTTCCTTTTAGTGTCCTTCCAAACCAAACATTAATGACTTGAACTGGGGTATTCACTTTTCTGTCCCTCACAAGTTTAACAAAATTTATTCATTAATTTCAGCATTGCTGGTCTTCTTCCTTTTCATCTCCATCTCCCACCCCCAGACTCTGGTTCAAGTCCAAGGAACTTCCAATTCTTCTAGCTAACTCCTGCACTTCTTTCTGTCTCGTACACATTTTCTTTTGGCACATTTGAAAAGGTTTCACTGGCAAAGTCTGTCTATGAGCTTTATTATCAGAAGAATGAGAAGCAGAGTCCCCTTCTGTTTGTTGGCTCACTTTTCGTTGGACAATTTTTTGTATTTTCTCCTTAGACTGTTCTGCATCAAAAATTGACTTTGATCCTCCAGGAAAAAAAAAAGATGTCCTGAAGACAGCTGGCTACAACAGCTTGAATCTCACACCTACCTCTGAACATCCCTGATTGCTTGGATAAATTTGCTTCTCTTCTTCCTGCTTTACAGTGAATAATAATTTTCCACAAACATTCTACTGTCTCCAGTTTTTAATATTTTGCCCTTCTGCCACATTTTTTCAGGATCAGCTTTTCTGCTGTTATGATTGCATCTTTACTAGTACAGGTCTTGGCTGCTTTCTCTTGGCCAGTTTTGGAGAATGCAAACAATGCTTCCTTCAATTAACAACTCCTGCTGTGGAATACCAGTCCAGTTGCTTATTTGTGGTTTCATAAAATTGATACAGTCATTTACCTCCAGTTTCTCTGGTACAACAGAAAATCTCAGCTTTTCCCCTGCATGCTGTGACCTCTAATAATACTATTTTTTGAAATAGCTCTTCTTGAGCAGTCTCATATTCAGCCAGCCTTTTCTTCATTTCATCATCTGATTTTTGCACTTTATCAGTTCATCTCAACAGCTGTTTAAAGCTTCTTACATTTTTTCTAACTTTTATTTGAATTGATATACTCTTTCAATGTTCATTTATTTTAAGCAGATTTGAGCTCATTTGATGTATTTTTTCATCTACATTACTGTAAGCTTGAACCACTTTTTGCTGAACAGCTGCAAGATTCTTCCCAGTCAGTGTTTTACTTCTTGATTTTCTTTATAGCTCTTTAAATTTCTTTGTTGGCATCTAGGCAGTGTACTTACTAGCCAGTAACTGAATTTACTAAATCTAGCAGTGTTACTGGTCCTTATCTCTCAGTTTCTTTTTTCATGCTGGGAGTGCTGAAATTATGCTGTCGATCAGTGTGCAACCATCCACGATTAGGATCTTTAGTTCTTTTTCCATGTAATTGAAAACTGATGTCTTGAATATTGTCGTATTGAATGCCTTGATTATCAATTTTCTTGATGGAATCCAATATAAAGTCCTAATTTTAAGGCTCTTTGCAGGGTTAATTCTTATGAATTATACTGATAAAATGCTCCAGGGTTCCATCATATTTTCTACTAACCAGAATGTTAGTTTATCTTTTATACAACCTTCATTCATTTTGAAAATACTGCACTTCTGAGTGGTTCATTCTAGTATTCTACATTATCCCAAGTTCAGCTGTATGCAGGTATATATTCTGTAAATTTGACTTTCTGTTCATATCACCTGTGGAAGAGCTTATGCACCCTCCTTGTAAACATTGGTACTTAGTGGAGCAGAACCGGTATGTAGTATGCCAACATATCAAAGTCTGTAATGATAAATAAAGAACATTATATAATTGGCAAGACCACACAGTCTTGTCTAGCCTTGCCTCCTTGTACATGTATTGTATCCCATACACACCTACATATGCACACCACCTCCTCACAAGCCAGTACCACTGGAGTACCAGCTGCTCCCAAATAAGTAACCTCACATATTACACAATGATGCTGCATTTGTCACTGCAGTTATTCCCCTTTTGTACAATTACGTCACTCAGAACTGTATGTGCTATGCAAAGTATTAGCCATTGCATGGCAGGAAAATCTCTGCTGTTAAAAGAGTTTTCCTATGCTACAGAGAAGCCTGCTACCACACACAAAGTTTTCCTGCCCTGACACAGTAATTTTTATTTATTTTTATTTTACATTTGTTAACCGGGGGTGTCTGACTGAGCCAAAAAGGCCCTTTTTCAGCAGAGGCCCGGGGAGAAAAGCTCCACAAAGAAAAATTACAGACACATTTAGTTATTTAGACATGATCAGTATACACACAAATTACAGAAGACATGTTTTTACAGTGGTATGCGGCACATAAACAGTTACAGTGGAGAGAACAAACAAAAAAATATTAATTTTAAAAATAAAGGTAATTAATAGATTTGTGGTATACAGCTGAAATTTGGAACATAGGTAGAATACATACATAGTACACAGGTACAGTAGATACATTGTAGATTAGCCAGTGTTTGTGAGTAAGATTGAAAATTATTATCAAGTGCTCTAGATTTTGTATGTATGTGTTATCCGCTTTAACTAGCCTGGGGAGCAATTATGGCACTGCCAACTTTCCTTGAGATGTTGCCTGATGAGGTCTTTAAAGGAGGCTTTGGATGATGTGTTTTGAATGCTTGAGGGATAGAGTTCCATTTTTTAGCCACTGAACTATTATATAGTGCATCTCCAAAGCTATTGTAGCTGTTTGTGACTTCTAGTAGTAGTTTGCTTGATGATCTAAGAGGCCTTTTGGCTGAGTGATGTTGTACTAGGTTTTTGATGGCAGGACACTTATTGGGGAGGTAATAGATAGAATGACAAAGGCAGAGCTGATTGTAGGTTAGGAGGTTGGGCAGTTCAAGCCAGTGGAGCTGTCTCAAAGCAGTACAGTGATGAGTTCTATATGAGCAATTTGCAGCAAAGCGGGCAATTCTGTTATAGCAGGCTTCCATTTTGCTTAGTTCAGTTTTGTTGAGATTAGTCAGAATAGGAGATGCATAGAGTAGGGTGGATAGAAGTTGAGAGTGAGCAATGGCTGATCTTGTGTTGTTGGTAAGAAATGGTTTGATACGGTAGAGCGACCTCAGTTTGGCATGTACTTTTTTAATAGTTAAGTTGAGATGACTATCAAATTTTAGGTGGGAGTCTATGGTTATTCCCAATAGCTTAGCCTGTGCCACTGGAGCAATTGGAGTAGCATTAGTGGAGTATATAGTGAATTGACTGTTAGTGTTTTTGTTAGAACTGGTTATAATCATAACCTGAGTTTTCTTGACACAGTAATGCTGGGAAGCTATCACTAATGGGAGTTCCCACACACCAGATCCCTTCATTACTACATTATGGTAATGAGCCTGGTTGTGACACCAAATCACTGACTTGGATTACTTTATGAATCACATTCATGTATGTTGGCAGAGCCATAGGACATCGATGTGCAAAGTATACTCTGCATGGTTTTACATGTAGGTATTCTGTACTTTAGTGTGCTGCATTGTCATGTAACACAGCACAATACTGCAATGTTTGGGCAATGATAGGATTGCTGAATTGTGTATAGGACTGCATTGTATATCATTTTGCATAATGCAGTCTTTTGCACAATTCATGCACAACACACACCCACAGACACACACAACATACAGACACACACACACACACACACACACACACACACACACACACACACACACACACACACACACACACACACACGTGCAGTTTGTTGTAGACCACCATTACTAGCCAGGATCCATGTCTTTGACTCATGAATGGCAGTGTACTAGATGCAATATGCAGGTGGCTAGTACATTTCTGAACACTATAAATACGAATATCAGGATCAGAAATGTAATTATATCTTCATAGGATCTGCTATATCAGTCACTGATTTTTGTGGTCGTTTATGAACAATCCAGCAATGTGCAAGTCAGAAAATTTTATCTGACTCAAATAAATTGCATTCAGTGGATTGTACTTAATGCATATACATGATGGAAAAAATCTAGCATTTGCAAATACCACATCTTTTACTGGTTTATACGCTTCCCCTTCTGCTACACAGAAGCCTTCCTTAGAATGCTGGGTTACTTGGTAGAGAAGATTCATTTTTTTAAAGCTAGAATACAGCTGTTGAAGCTCTTGTCCCTGTATTAATTGTCTCACTGAAGGGATGCAACAGAAAAATGTGACGTACAAAGCACCATTCAGTCTGTGGTTAGTATCTGCCAACACAGATTTCATTCACATAATTTCTTCACCTTCTGCTTGGCTATGCTTACAGTTTTTTTCCTTTTTACAACTAAAAGCACAGAAAATGTCACAGATATTTTTTTGGATCCAGCAAGACCCACCCTGAAAAGTAAAATCATAATCATCAATTCCCCTTTTTCCCTCCTTTACATAGATCAGGGTATGAAGTCAACTGTTGCTACCTTTCTTGATTCTAACTTCTTCATAACCATCTGGTGCAGGTTTTCTCTCACACAAACCATCCAGCTGTTGACTGGATGTCCTTGATTTCTCTTGCCTTTTTTCTGTTTCTCACAAATCTGTTTATCAAATTGCCTTCTGTTATCCTGCACATGTGACTGAAACATTATAACTTGCTCTACCTGACCTTTTTTGCTACTGGGGCAACTTTGACTTTTGCTCTAATGTCTGGATTTCTTTGCCTGCTCCACATTATGCATCCTACCACCCATCTCAGGCACTTCATTTCAGTTACCTCAAGCTTCTTCATCTGCTTTGCCTTCAGTACTCAGGTTTCTGTGCCATAAAGAAACATCAATTGCACCACTGTTTCATATAGCTTACTTTTCATGTTATTTGGCATTCTTTTTCCACATTCTACCCTTGAAACCTTCTGCCAGTTGGCTGCAGCACTTTTGATTCTAACACTGATTTCCTCACTCAGATTTCCCTTTTCCTTAACCACACTTCCCAGATACTTGAAACTGATAACTTGTTCCATATTTCCCCTTTCTAACTTCTACTGATTTCCCATATTTGCTGCCATGGCTATTTTATCTGTATTCAGTTTCATTCTATGCTCCTTTAAGCTTGCATCACTAATATGAGCAAGTATTAGCTCACATCTGAATCCTGACACACAGCCTCTCCCATTGGGATCCCTTCTCTGAGTTTGAATGCTGTTAGTACTTGTGCCATTGGGTCATTGTATAGTTTTTGTATATAGCCTGCATTAACTTTAACAATATTTTTGGGACTTCAAACCATCTCAGAACTGCCCAAATCAACTTACTTGGTACCTCGTGATACACATTCTGCTTCTGTAGGAATATCCAGTCAGATTCTTTCATCATGTTCTGCTTCTTCTCCACTATCTGTCTTACTACAGGCATCTAGTCTTATACTGCATCCTGATCTGAATCCAAACTGCTCATCTTCCATCTTACTTTCTACTGCTCTGTGTATGTGTTTATCATTCATCCCTTCCAGCACCTTCATGCAGTATGACAGTAGATTGATTCCTCTGTACTGTGCACAGTTGTGACTATTCCCCTTGTTTTTGTATACCGGCATTAGGATACTTATTCATTAGTTACCTGGAATATGCCTTTTTTCTCTTTCTCTTTCCACAATGAATACCTTCAGTAGCCATTTCTCCCCGATGTACCTGATGTTGTGATCACATCTGTTGTGATTTGATTGTCATCTGAGCCTGCTGCTTTCATTTCCTTAGTGCATTCTAATTCCTCCTTCACAGTAGGCCTTAATGAACATTACAGTTTCTTTGGGGTCTTTTTCTTTCAGAAGTTTCTTGAAGTGTTCCTTCATTCTGCTGTTGATATCCTTAGAAATGACGATCAGATTGTTGCTGGCATCACTTATGAAAGGTATCTGCCAACTATCATCTACACTGTTTTTTATCATTGCTTTGCAACCTGATAGAGTTTCTTTGTGCCGTCTTCAGAGTCATTTCCCATAATGAGGTAGAGGGCCTCTGATGTCTTGTTGTTTGCCATTGCAATGGCTTTCCTAGCCTCGTTGTTAGCCAATCAGTATTCCTATTTAGCCTAGTCAAACTTCTCTATCTCCCACTTCTTCCTGCACTCCTTTCTTTTAATAACTACCTGGGCTTCTGCATTCTGCCACCAGCTTTACTTAACGTGCCTTATCTCCACACTGACTCGAATGCAGATCTGTTCCTTCATCATCACACATGCTAATTTGAGGTACTGCCGTTCTTCTTCTGCTCCACCTATTTCCTCTTCTTCCTGAAATGCTAGAGCACTGAGTGTTTCTTTGAACTCATGTGCTTTTGCTCCAATCAGCTCTAGGTCTTTAGTCTAATATCTGTTGGTTATAGAACCCTCTATGACCACTGATTGCAGATGATTGTGGCCAGCTGTAAATTGTGCTAGGGATGACTATTTCACTAAAGGATGACTTTGCACTCTCTGATTTGATCCCAGTGCTCTTTTCTTACTGGGGAGATGTCTATCTAAGTTGCATGCTGGTCACTTTTGTATATGATCTTATGACTGTCTCTTTGTTGGCCACCATTAACACCTTTTGCTAGACAGCAGTCCAGAACAGCCTGTCCAGCATTATTCTTTATGTCCCATATGGACCCAAACAGTCCTCACATCTTCTTATGTTTGCCCTGATATGAGCACTCTGGTCAGCCATTTTCAAGACCACCTTATTTTGCCTTGTTTTATCAAATGGGTCTTACAGCTTCTGCTGCTGCCTGATGCCCTTTTTCCCCCTCACCTTTACATTAAAACATGTGAACAAAACACATTTCTGTGTAATATGTACTAGCACGTTTTCCTTCCCCATTAACAACTTTGTCATCTAAGACATGGAAAGTAGCATATATATGTTATTTCTAAAGAAAGGATATCATTAATAAGGTAAATAAGTGTTAATAGATACATATATGTAAATTTGAAACAAGTGTGAATGCAATATTCCGCAAGTCTAAATATTATTATATATGCATACCACATTGCTTATGACTATTGCAGTCTAAAGGCATAGTTCTGATTCAATCTGTGTTGTATGATAATGCATTTTTCTATATAAGGTAAGGTATTATGATTTCCAGTTACCTATGAGCTGATGCTCTGAACAGTGCAGCTGTAATGTATGGGTTTCTCTAATGTATATGCATGTCCAGTCTGATATTCAGAATGCTAGAATATAACAATTCAGCTTTTTTTTATACTGGATAAAAGTTGGAATGATGAATATGATTTTTACATGTGAAATAACAACAAGAAGCATATGTTTCATAAAGCATATTTATTACCTATTTAGTAAGTTTGTCAACTTGTAGCACATGTACAATGTGCTGCATATGTTTATTTAAAACCAGAATTATTATATGATTTATGAGCAGCTAGGCCCCAGAAACTCATGGTTATTCTATAAAGAAAACATTTGGAATTGCTATGTTTATGTTAAAGAAAAAACAAACAAACAAAAAAACATAAAGTTAATATTATAAAGTATATGGGTGCTTCATATATTCCTTTGGGTCAGGTGTTTTACTTACATCTCTGAGGAATGCTACTATAGTGTTTTATTAGTCTAGTATATACAAATACCTGTCTTTTTCATAGACTCATAGGTTCATAGGCAAGCACTAGACTAGCTGCTGTTGTGTACCATTTTAAGCCTAGCCAATTTCCCCTTCAAAGGTGAGAACCAAACCCTGTATTTTGTGTCTGTGAGCCAAACACCTTAACCATTATACCAGCCTGCAACCCCTTTTAAACTGAAAGGTATGTTAACATTTACAAAAGAACTGCTAAGTGATAATGATGATAAATAGCGTGGGTCTCACTTAAAAGAAAAAAACAAAAACAAAAAAACAAAACTACTTCAGTCCTTTTTGGCTGTGTGTGCACCGACAATTGATATTTATGACTTGGCCTTGAGACCTCACCCCAGGTGACCTATGAACACCTAGCTTTGACCTTTTGACCCTCATCAAAAATTTGATAAACTTAAGAGTCCATGCTAATGTGTATTGCACATGCTCCCATAAGCACTAGTTCTGACATATGTCACATGACACTCTCAGCCAGGCCCCAGGTAGGTCAAACAGGCAACATGAGCCAATGCACTCTCCAAATGACCTACGAGCACAGATCTGCTAACACTCTTTATCAATTCCTTTCTTGTTGACACCTTTCTAAAATCTAAGTTAATTCCTGCTAAGGTGGATATTTTACCTCTACCCCAAGGGTTAGCATAGTTTATTTATTAGCTGATCTTTAACTGTTTGAATATTCCTGGGCTGAGTGTTTTGGGACAGAAATTTCATCTTGTAACCTTTCTGCCTAAATTTGATCTTGACCATATGCTAGTGAGAGGCACAGCTATGGATGTATCAGTAAATGTACAAACAAGGCACTAACTCTTATATTATAAGACCACCATGGTGGGCCAATACCAGGATCTCTGCTTTATAACTCCAGCATCTAGGATTCAGTCTTTGCTCTTGGTCATTGCATATGTGGAATTGACATATTCTCCCCATTTCTGTTTCTGGGTACTCTGCATTTCTACCACCTCCAAAAACATGATGGTTGACTGGCTAGATTAAATTGTCTGCACAGCCTCACACACACACACACACACACACACACACACACACACACACACACACACACACACACACACACACACAAACATATATGTATATATAGTTTACATTCATTTAGATGAATCACACAATGTATTTACAAAAAAACATCACCTGGAGTAAACACATTTTGAAATACCAGTTATTAACAATATCGAAATGCAAGGAATTGCGATGGTCGATATTCAAATATTTTCATTGTTTTTTTATGTTGTATTTTGAGCACACTCAAAACCCAAAACCCACCAAATGTGAATTTTATATATATATATATATATATATATATATATATATATATATATATATAGTATCGACTTCATATAAATAAATGACACATTTCGTTTGTTTGAATTCAATTTACTGATAACTGGTACTGCATGTTGAACATTCAAGTGCATTCGATCGCATAAAAACTGACTGAATGCATTTCTGCTAAATGAATGTAAACCATATATATTTGCATTGATATTTACCCTTGCCATTGTGGTCTGGATCTATACTATTAAGAGTCTTTTCAGTCTATTTGCACAGACGGTTAACACTGTAAGCTGTAGTTCCTGTAGTACAGAGTCTAATTCCTGTGCCCATCACTTGCCTACTGTGTAATCTTGAACAAGTCAGATAGTGCTTGGGGGCAACTGGAACTTTGGAGTAGACTCTTCAGTGTTCCCCTGGACTGTAAACCTAGTAAATACCTATGAAGAAGGACCAGTTCACTTTCTCAGTTAAAAATGGAATAATAATAATAATGCATAAATATTGCAAACATGAGTGCTGTTGACATGCTAACTCCATTAGCAAAGTCAGACATTATGTATCTTAATTCCAAACAAAATGTAGCTGTTGTTGTGGTTGTTGTATTAGTGTGATATAATGTGTTGATTAACTAGGCTTAGCAGCTTAACCATTGCACTAGGAAATGGGAAGCCCAGGCGGCTGAAGCAATTAGTTACGTCCTACTTGTGATCATGCCCCTTTTGTATATTTTATGTGTTTGGTTAACAAAGTGAGCGCACTAGGCACAAATATCTCTTTTCACAGACATCCTAGGAGTACTGTTTGGTTAAATGTTTTTTTTTTCAGGCTCATAAAATATGCAGGTGGAGACTGGGGAACCAAATATGTGGCTTGAAAGTTGAAGCTTCTTAACATGTCATAGCCTTAACCTTTTCAGCTGTATTGTCAACTAAAATTAAGGTATGTGTGTCAAGACATTTAGAAGAAACTGTAATGCCTTCAGATTTAACAATCACAAAGTTAGCTTACAGCTGGGTTATAGTGACATAATGCTAAGAAACTGAGAATACAGCTTGCACTGTAGCAAAAGTACTGAAATAGATCTACTGTGATAGTACATGAAATCAAAAATACTTCATAAAATGTGCACCATCACCTTTTGCAGTTTGTCCCACTCTCTCTCTATTTTGTGTTGACAGATAGCATGAAACATTAAGGATTAACTGATGTGGACAATAATACTATACAATAGTTTGTCTTAGTAGATGCACCTGTAATCTTCCTGAGTCAGATAGAAGTGCTTTTTTGTAGACACCAGATGAATAGAATCCCATTGCTGGGCATACTCACACACAAATATGCAGACACACACACACACACACACACACACACACACACACACACACACACACACACACACAAAGCCACATACATGAATCCACACACACACACACACACACACACACACACACACACACACACACACACACACACACACACACACACACACACGCATGCACACACAATAATGTATACATACTCCATGCTACATATATAATTCTGCTGATTTCACAAATGGCTAGCGATTGCAACTGTATGCTGGTAATGTACATAAGCAGCGATATACATCAAGCAATCTCTGACACCATGTTGTGTACAATATTAATCAGTGTTATTTGTAATTCAGTCTGTCATTAATTTATGGTATTTCTATGTGCTGCCCTATCATCCTTTCAAGGTTTGTTTGGTTATTTTTGCATTAATAAGTTTTGCATTTCAAAAAAGCTGTCCTTCATTCGATCACAAATTCCTTCAAAATTTAGATTCTTTATTATAATTTATTAATATGTATTAATTTTACATTTCTAGTCCCTGCTTTAATAAATAGTTTCTGACAAACAGTATAGTCTTAGTGTTTACCTGGATAGCTGTGAGACAGCAGTTTCATCTGAGTACTGTCAACCCCCAAAGGAATACAAATGTTTAGATGTGCATTTCTGCTTACATAATTATTTTTAAAACTTCAAAGGCTCGAAAAGGGACTGCATTTAGCACTACATAGCAAATGACATAAATAAGAAGATCATGATAATGTCTTGGGTTTAAGAAATGTTAAAAACAAATGCATAAATAAAAGCAACGATTCATTCATGCTTATACTTTAGTTTTGCATACTTATTTCTTTTTTTGCCCCCCGTTGTCTGCCAATCATTAGCCCTAGTCAAATCAATGGACCTATTAATTCCCCACCACTGGGGTAAGAGTCAGCTGGGAGAGGCCATCATTCAGGCAGCCATCAAGGATTTTTTATTTGTTTTGCTGACCGTACCCCCAGCATACACACAGGTAAGCTCCAGGGAGGCAGGTCATGCAATGGCTGACTGCAGAGGCCACCCCGTCACTTCCACAATGGATGTATCCTCCAAACAGCCTTACTGCCCCCAGAAAGCATAGGAAGAAAATTTCCTAGCCTTCACTAGCAAACTTATACTGGTGTAGCGCACCCACAGATGTAGCTAAAGTAGATATGGGTTCCTTCCTACCTGAACCTGGTGACACCCCTTCTTTAGGCCCAACACCCCAAGGTGGCAAGTGATAACAGATTTTATTCTAGGTGACACGTTAGTTTTAAAGGGCAATAACACAACAACAAACAAATTATTTCAGCAGTGCACCAGTCAGCAGTAAGGCAGAGTAAGATATGCATGTAATGAAGCCATACATTGATCCCCCCTTGACATTCAAACTTGCACACGAAGGCAATATCAATGAGCAGTAAAGCTTTTATAATGCAGCAATACAAACATGGGAAAAAAATGCAATGTCATTAACGGAAAAAAAGGCTTATAATACAACAGTACAGATATGGGAAAGATGCAATGACATTGAGCAGTAAAGATTCTTGAAGGCAGCAGTACTAACACGAGAAAAATGCAATGTCACTGAACAATACAGATTTATAATGCAACAATACAAATATGAGAAAATGCAATGTCATTTAGCAATAAAGAGTCTTTAAGGCAACAGTACTAACATGAGCAAAATGCAATGTCACTGAAAAATAGATTTATAATGCAACAATACAAATATGAGAAAATATGATGTAATTTAGCAATAAAGTGTCTTTAAGGCAACAGTACTAACACCCTCTATCCCCTAGATCAATCTAAACAGACCAACCATGAGACACTCTATTGTACCCTGTTCACTGGCCAGTGAATACTTACAGTCCTACTGCCGGCATGATGGGGCCCAAGGTTGGAGCTCATATGGATCCCAGCTATTTGTAATCCAAAAAGTGTTTAGGGGGGAATCCACAATTGTATAAAAATGTAAAGCAATAACGGCCAATAGCCTCTCACCACTCCGTTGAAAATATCCCAGTGACCAGGCACCGCAGTTTCTCTGATGAGAAAAATGGAAAATCACCTGCCAGAACTCTGTAGTCATCTATGGCATCCCTGCTCTAGGCCCAAGGGAACTCCTTTTCTTGCTGAATCATATGCAGGCGTGGAACTACTGATGTCAGAACTCCTCTGCTGAATCCACAAAATTCCATCATCCAGAATTTCAGGAAGAGACAGACACAAACTGCTACCTAATTTCTCTGTCCCAAAATACTAGAAGAAAAAAAATCCAGTCATGCTGCAAGGCCCTTTTCCCTTCAGCTAGTCTTTCAGTTTTCCCTCCTTCAGCTAGTGTTCCAGTCTCCTCTCTTTCACTTTTGAAATTGTCTTTTATATTCCTGAAGAGGAGCTCCACCTTGTGGTATAATGGAAAACTGCAGTCTATTACGTCTACAATGAAATACAGTGGTTCATAGGTTCATAGGTTCATACTAGGCTATCTGCCTTAGGGCATTTATAAGCCTAGCCAGAATGTGTTTGGCTTTCGCCACCCATTTTAAATTTATTTTGCTATGCCCTTTTTCTAGGTTAGTATACTGTGCCTCTGTCTAACAGTGACACAGAAGTGATACCCGGGGTAAACCTACGATCTCCCATCCACTCATCAAGATTCCTCTTGAAGAGAGTCAATGAGGGACTCTGCCTAACCTGGACTGGGATTTTATTCCAGAGTGAAGGGAGCCACTGGGTTATGAATCTGTCCCTCCAGCATGTCCTATTTATTTCAGTGCTGAGGTTAAAGTCTCTCGAGCGTGTAGCTCGATGGGATTTGGATTTTCTGAGGTGCAGCATGTCCATTAATTCTGGGTTGGACATGGCTTTATACGTCAGGCACAGATCACCTCTGAACAGGCGGTATGCCACTGAGTAGAGCTGGAGTTTCTTTAACCGGGCAGCATATGGCATCTGTTTGAGCCCTTTGATCCTCTTGGTGAGGTACTTTTGGGGTCTTTCCAGTTGCTGCAGGTGTCTGGTAAGGTACATCCCAAAAGGGGCATTGTACTCAATTATGGGCCTGATGAGGGATGAGTAAAGAGGCACGATGACGTCCCCTGATCTAGATGTGAATCCCTTCATGATTAGGTGGGCTATATAAAATGTTTTTCTAACCACTTTGGCCACGTGGTTGTCAAATGAGAGATTGCTATAAACTTGGGTCCGCAGGTCCCTAATTGCTCCTTGTGTACTTAATGGATTACCACCTATGTGGTAATTTGTGGGCACTTTGTTTTTGCCAAAGGGGATGACTATACACTTTTTGGCATTTAGCTTGAGGCCATGGCTCTGGCACCAGTTGTCTGTTTCTGTGAGGCCTTTTGGAGGATGCTTGTGTCAGCTGGAGAGTTGATTATGGCACCCAGTTTGCAGTCATCTGCGAACTTGGTCAGCCACAGTCCTTCCGTGTTGGCCTGTACCTCCGAGAAATATATACTGAACAAGAGAGGTCCCAGGACTGAGCCTTGTGGGACACCACTTGTAACTGGTTTGGAGTCTGACATGGCTCCAGCAATTATAACCATGTGGGTTCTGTCCTTGAGCCAATTTGCAATCCATCTAGTAACATAGGGGTTTATATTTAAGCTGGTGAGCTTATCTATAATGCCAGTGGGGTATTGTATTGAAGGCTTTGGTGAGGTCCAGGTAGGCTGTGTGGACCACCTTCCCCTCGTCAATGGCCTTGGTGACTGTTTCAAAGAAATCAACCAGGTTTAAGAGGCAGGATCTGCCCTTAACAAAGCCGAACTGGGTAGGATCCAGTGTTTGTAGGTCCCCAATATCTTTATTTATGAGGTCCATGATGATCCTTTCCATAGGTTTGCAGACCAAGCTAGTCAGGCTTATGGGGCGATAGTTTCCAGGATCCGTTGAGGCACCATCTTTATGGAGAGGGACCACTGTTGCTGTATGCCACTCTTTGGGCACATATCCTGTAGTAAGACTGAGATTGAACAGTAGTTTTATGTTTGGGTTTAGCTCTTCTTGGAGTTCATGTAGGACGCAGCCCGGGACACCGTCTGGTCCCATTGACGCTGTGTTTTTTGCTTTGGAGAGGGCGGCTCTTACCTGAGCATCTGAGATGTTAGAGGGGCAGCACTCTGCTGGGATAGATATTTGCCCTTTTGGTGGGGAGGGGGGGGGAGTTTGCGCTGAACTTGTCAGCTAGGATGTTGGCAATGTCTGTGGGTTCGGTGTATTTTTTGTCATTTTGGACTAATTCTGAGCATATCTGGGAATTACCACCCAGGTTCCTAACATAACTAAAGAAAGCCTTGTGATTATCCTTAGTGTCCTGTGCAATTTTTCTGTTGAAGCTGGCCTTAGACAATTTTATGTGTGTCCGTAGTTTTTTGATAATACTGATCAGTGATGCCTTCCCTTTTTGGGATTTTGCTCTATCATTTAGTAGCTTCCTCCTTCTATTGTATAGTTTGTTTATGGCTGGGGTCCACCAGACAGGACGTCTGCCTTTGGAGGATTGGGTCTTGGTTTTATTTGGGATCGCATGATCCATGCATTCCTGAAGGTGTTCATAGAATGCGTTTATAAAGGATTCTGCAGTCTGGGCCGTATTTTCCACAGGCCCGGGGGCTTTGAAGGATTCCACCTCAGTTTTGAGGAGTGTGAAATTTGCTTTAGAGAAGTTTTTCACTGTGGTTTTCTGGGCAGGGGGTGGGATCGGGATGTGAATATCCAGTGAGATTAGTTTATGGTCTGATCTTACCAGTGAAGGATACACTTCTGGTCTGGAGCATAGAGTCCCCATGTTGGTGATGATCAGGTCCAGTATGTTTTCCCCTCTTGTGGGAGTGGTAACAAGTTGTTCCATAGCATTTGAGTTTATAAATTCTAGGAACCTTTGGGCTAGGGTGTTGGAGCTAGAGTAATGCTCCCAGTCTATGTTTGGGTAGTTGAAGTCGCCCAATATAATGGTGTTTGGAGAGACCTTCATATTTTCCAGTGTTCTCAGGAAGGCCGAGTGGGGTTCCTGGGTTTGGGAGGGTGGTCTGTAGCAGGCTATAAACTGGAAGGCAGTTTTACCCACTTTTAGTTGCACATGGATAGTCTCTGATGCTTCGTGCTTTGCCACCAACCTGGAGGTGTGGGTATCTTTGATGAATATCGATACTCTCCCTCCTTTTGTGGTTCGGTCCAAGTTTTGGGGCCGTAAAGCATGGTATGAGGTATAACCTGGTAGTGCTGGGGTGCTCTTGGGAGCCCTGAACCAGGTTTCTGTTACTGCACAGATATCGATGTTCTCCATGCTAAGGAGAGTTTCGAGTGCGTGCATCTTGAGGTTTAGACTTCTGGCATTGAGTAGCATTACTCTTAGTTTCTTATCCCTTGTGATACCTATGGAGGTGGGTTTGTCTTTTGAGCCTTGCCTAAAAAAGGCACTATGGGGGTAGCAAGAGCCTTTGCCAATATCCGAAAGCCCAGGGGTGACAGGTGCAAGCCGTCCCTAGCGAAGCATCGTGGCTTGTCGAGCATATCATCCCAAGCTGACAGGCATTGGATCCCCTTTGAATGACACCAGTATATAAGCCAATTGTTGAAATTGATCATCTTGTCTTCATATTGTGGCATCATTCTTGGTGAGGGTAAGATGCTACTCAAGGTCAGGGTCATACCGGCCTGGGCTACATGCTCAGAGAGCTCCTTTATGTCTCTTTTCATGTAGTCCACGGAGGTACGTCTCAGGTCATTCACACCAGCATGGACAATGACTGAGTCATATTTGTACTTGCCTTGGAGTGACCTGAGTGCTTGTGTTATGTGGCAGATCCTAGCGCCCGACAGGCTGCTCACCGTGACCCTCTCCTTGTTCAGCCTGGTGAGCGGGACGTCAGTGTGCCTGATGATAGAGTCACCTATTACATGTGTATCAGGTGTGTTGTTTAATCTTAAGGGCTGTGACTGTTCGGCACACTGGCTTTGTGAGATATGTGTTGCACGTATTTTGTTTTGGGGTAGCGGCTGCTTGGGTGTCTGCTTTGGAGGTCTCTGCTGCTTTGGCAGATCTTTATTTAGAGCCTCCGAGTATGTTTTTGTGTGATTATGTGTTTGGTTTGCTGTCGTGGTAGGTCTATGTGAGACTGGAATTGTAGTGAGTGTGGTTTCCTTCTCCTCCTGACTGGTTATGCCAGTACTGAGTTGAGAGAGCTTAGCCTCCAATTTGGCTATATGGTTGCATATCTCACATGTGTTGGAATTTGTTGGGAGGAGGAGAGGGTTGTCTGTGTACATGAGGCAGTTGTAACATTGCCTCAAGATTCCCAGATTCACCAGCTGGACCGGAGAGGAGATTGACAACTCACCTTTGGAAATGCTAGAATAATATTGGGAATTCCTTAATAATTAAAAACCAGGGCCAGTGAGGAGTGAGGGTGTAGTGCTTTTAATTTTTAGTGCAGACTTATATAATTGCTTTAGTGAGCAAGTGCCAGGTAACTTAAGTGCAATGTGTTACAGGTAACTTAAATGCAAAAACGACAAACAGTAACTTTTTTTCAAGTGAAATAAGGAAATAAGTACAGTAAGCAATGCAGATATCACTAGTGATCCACAGAAGCGCTGAGAAGCTGCGTATTAGGTGGAATTAGCGTTCCAGGAAAATAACAAGCAAACAAACAAGCATATAAACAAAGCTAGATTCAGCAGGCCTGGATCTAGTCTATGCTACAGCAAACAAGGTGTACCAATTTCAGTAAGATACAGTTCAAATATTCAGGCACTATAAACCTTTAACCAGAAATTCCCAGCTCAGAAGGGCAGAGTCCAGCCTCTTCTCCCACAAGAGTGCAGACCACAAACCTTCTTAATGTAAAATAACTGGCCTGAAGCCCAAGTGCTTAAACCAGAACTAATACACTTTAAGAATAACAGACAGTGGGCTCTCAATCAGCAGTTCCCAACTTAGAAGGATGAAAGCTACCTGTCCTGCCACCACAGTGCATGCCACAAACCTTCCTAATGTATAACAACTGGTCTGAAGCCCAAGTGCTTAATCCAAAAGACTTAGAATGATAGCTACACTTTAATCAAGTTACTACCAAGCAGTAATAAATACAATTGAATACTTTAGAGAATGCCTGGATTAGTGCTTAAGTTACACAAACAAAGCTAGATCGAGCAGGCCCGAATCCAGTCTATGCCACAGCAAACAAGGCGCACCAACTTCAGTAAGAAGCAGTTCAGATATGCATGCACTATAAGCCTTTAACCAGAAATGGCAGAGTCCAGCCTCTCCTCCCACAAGAGTGCAGAACACAAACCCTCTTAATGTAAAATAACTGGCCTAAAAGCCCAAGTGCTTAAACCAGAATTAATACACTTTTAGAATAACAGACACTGAGCCCTCAATCAGCAGTACCCAACCTAGAAGGATGTAAGCTACCTGTTCTGCCACTATAGTGCAGACCACAAACCCTCTCAGTGCAAAACAACTGGTCCGAAGCCCAAGTGTTTAAACCAAAAGGCTTAGAATGAGTTACACCAAGCAGTAATAAATACAATTAAGTACTTTTAAGATGATGCAAAAGTAAAAAAAGTAGGTAGAAACACAAGTACAGTAAAAGCAAATGAAATTTTTTTTTCCTGAATAAGTGCTGAGATCAAAGAAACAGATTTGAGTGCTGAAACTAGAAAACTGGCTAGTTATAAGAAAAAAAAAATAAGCTCCAACACAGAAGGGCTTGGGGGCTCAGAAGCCTACAAATAGTCTATACCACTTAACAGGAAAGGCAGGAAACAAGCTTACTTTTTTTTTTCTGTTTCCCAGATGCTCTCTTTGTACACAGTAGGAGTGCCTGAAATCAGAATATGATCTCACTGCACTCAGTTGAGTGAACAAATGAGATGGGCCCAGAAGGAGTATCCAAACACAAATTTACAAGAGGGGCAGGCAGTTGCAAGGCCACTGCAGAGTCAAAACTTCCAGTTCAGTTAATATTCCTTCCACACAGTTAAAATCAATTTAAATACTGTATTTTTTTAAAAAAAAAGAGCAGATAAAGGTACTTAAATTCTCTTATACGTCCAGTTGAATACAGCAAGTCCTTAGCCGGCCAAAGCTGAGGTTTTTAAGCAGAAAATATTTCACACTGTACCACTTAAATAGGCAAGGACAGGAAATCAAAGAATGTGACTACCCCCACACCTGTAATTACTAGCAAATAACAAAGTTCAGCAAACACTGACTAACTTCCAGTTCAGTTAATATTCCTTCCACACAGTTAAAATCAATTTAAATACTGTATTTTTTGAAAAAAAAAAAAGAGCAGATAAAGGTACTTAAATCCTCTTATACGTCCAGTTGAATACAGCAAGTCGTTAGCCGGCCAAAGCTGAGGTTTTTAAGCAGAAAATATTTCACACTGTACCACTTAAATAGGCAAGGACAGGAAATCAAAGAATGTGACTACCCCCACACCTGTAATTACTAGCAAATAACAAAGTTCAGCAAACACTGACTAACTTCCAGTTCAGTTAATATTCCTTCCACACAGTTAAAATCAATTTAAATACTGTATTTTTTTGAAAAAAAAAAGAGCAGATAAAGGTACTTAAATCCTCTTATACGTCCAGTTGAATACAGCAAGTCCTTAGCCGGCCAAAGCTGAGGTTTTTAAGCAGAAAATATTTCACACTGTACCACTTAAATAGGCAAGGACAGGAAATAAAAGAATGTGACTACCCCACACCTGTAATTACAATAGCAATAACGCCTGGGTGTGGGTAATGCTAAATTACCACGGTTGGCATGGTTTGGTCCCGAGGTGAGCCCGGACCAAACAACCGTGGGTAATTTACATTACCCACACCCAGGCGTCATTGCTATTATACTCATGACATTATTTAAGAAAAGAAACTATAACTTTTCTTAAATAATGGCATAATATAATGCCTGTTTACTGCCCTTCCGCAGATGTCTGGCATCCGGCAGTTCTGATGTACTGGCGCCTGCGCGGTACATCAGAGCTGTGAAACAAAAGCAAAGGAGAAAGCAAGATCTCCGTTGCTTTTAGTGTTCGCTATGTTAAATGAGTTTAACATAGCGAGACAATTAAAATAAGCAGCGGACATCTCCGTTGCTTATTTTAAAACTGTCTCGCTATGTTAAACTCATTTAACATAGCGAAACATAAAAAAGCAGCGGAGATCTTGCTTTCTCCGTTGCTTTTAAACACTGCCTCGCTATGTTAAATGGGTTTAACATAGCGAGACCGCTAAAATAAGCAGCGGAGATCTCCGTTGCTTATTTTAAACTCTCCATGTTAAACCCATTTATAGCGAACAATGTTTAAAAAGCAGTTATACTAATGGAAAAAGTCCGGGCGACGGACCTTTTTGCATTAGTTTAACTTCGATTTACAACGAACACGCTGGCCAATCAGCATGCACGTTTTGGGGGGATCATGGTATAATAGCAAATAACAAAGTTCAGCAAACACTGACTAACTTCCAGTTCAGTTAATATTCATTCCACACAGTTAAAATCAATTTAAATACTGTATTTTTTGAAAAAAAAGAGCAGATAAAGGTACTTAAATTCTCTTATACGTCCAGTTGAATACAGCAAGTCCTTAGCCGGCCAAAGCTGAGGTTTTTAAGCAGAAAATATTTCACACTGTACCACTTAAATAGGCAAGGACAGGAAATCAAAGAATGTGACTACCCCCACACCTGTAATTACTAGCAAATAACAAAGTTCAGCAAACACTGACTAACTTCCAGTTCAATTAATATTCCTTCCACACAGTTAAAATCAATTTAAATACTGTATTTTTTGAAAAAAAAAGAGCAGATAAAGGTACTTAAATCCTCTTATACGTCCAGTTGAATACAGCAAGTCGTTAGCCGGCCAAAGCTGAGGTTTTTAAGCAGAAAATATTTCACACTGTACCACTTAAATAGGCAAGGACAGGAAATCAAAGAATGTGACTACCCCCACACCTGTAATTACTAGCAAATAACAAAGTTCAGCAAACACTGACTAACTTCCAGTTCAGTTAATATTCCTTCCACACAGTTAAAATCAATTTAAATACTGTATTTTTTTGAAAAAAAAAAGAGCAGATAAAGGTACTTAAATCCTCTTATACGTCCAGTTGAATACAGCAAGTCCTTAGCCGGCCAAAGCTGAGGTTTTTAAGCAGAAAATATTTCACACTGTACCACTTAAATAGGCAAGGACAGGAAATCAAAGAATGTGACTACCCCCACACCTGTAATTACTATAGCAATAACCCACGCCTGGGTGTGGGTAATGCTAAATTTACCCACGGTTGGCATGGTTTGGTCGAGGCCGAGGACCAAAACAAAGCCAACCGTGGGTATAGCATTACCACCCAGGCGGTTATTGCTATTATACCATGACATTATTTAAGAAAAGAAACTATTACTTTTCTTAAATAATGGCATAGTATAATGCCTGTTTACTGCCCTTCCGCAGATGTCTGGCATCCGCGGCAGTTCTGATGTACTGCGGCGCCTCCGCAGTACATCAGAGCTGTGAGCAAAAGCAAAGGAGAAAGCAAGATCTCCGTTGCTTTTTTTTTAGTGTTTTGCTATGTTAAATGAGTTTAACATAGCGAGACAGTTTTAAAATAAGCAACGGACATCTCCGTTGCTTATTTTAAAACTGTCTCTATGTTAAACTCATTTAACATAGCGAAACATAAAAAGCAACGGAGATCTTGCTTTCTCCGTTGCTTAAAACTGCCTCGCTATGTTAAATGGGTTTAACATAGCGAGACGCTAAAATAAGCAGCGGAGATCTCCGTTGCTTATTTTAAAGCTGTCTCGCTATGTTAAACCCATTTAACATAGCGAGACAGTGTTTTAAAAAAACGAGTTATACTAATGGAAAAAAGTCCGGGCGACCGGACCTTTTTGCATTAGTTTAACTCGATTTACAACGGGCACGCTGGCCAATCAGCATGCACGTTTTGGGGGGATCATGGTATAATAGCAAATAACAAAGTTCAGCAAACACTGACTAACTTCCAGTTCAGTTAATATTCATTCCACACAGTTAAAATCAATTTAAATACTGTATTTTTTTGAAAAAAAAGAGCAGATAAAGGTACTTAAATTCTCTTATACGTCCAGTTGAATACAGCAAGTCCTTAGCCGGCCAAAGCTGAGGTTTTTAAGCAGAAAACATTTCACACTGTACCACTTAAATAGGCAAGGACAGGAAATCAAAGAATGTGACTACCCCCACACCTGTAATTACTAGCAAATAACAAAGTTCAGCAAACACTGACTAACTTCCAGTTCAGTTAATATTCCTTCCACACAGTTAAAATCAATTTAAATACTGTATATTTTTGAAAAAAGAGCAGATAAAGGTACTTAAATTCTCTTATACGTCCAGTTGAATACAGCAAGTCCTTAGTCGGCCAAAGCTGAGGTTTTTAAGCAGAAAATATTTCACACTGTACCACTTAAATAGGCAACGACAGGAAATCAAAGAATGTGACTACCCCCACACCTGTAATTACTAGCAAATAACAAAGTTCAGCAAAGACTGACTAACTTCCAGTTCAGTTAATATTCCTTCCACACAGTTAAAATCAATTTAAATACTGTATTTTTTTGAAAAAAAAGAGCAGATAAAGGTACTTAAATTCTCTTATATGTCCAGTTGAATACAGCAAGTCCTTAGCCAGCCAAAGCTGAAGTTTTTAAGAAGAAAATATTTCACACTATACCACTTAAATAGGCAAGGACAGGAAATCAAAGAATGTGACTACCCCCACACCTGTAATTACTAGCAAATAACAAAGTTCAGCAAACACTGACTAACTTCCAGTTCAGTTAATATTCCTTCCACACAGTTAAAATCAATTTAAATACTGTATTTTTTAAAAAAAAAGAGCAGATAAAGGTACTTAAATTCTCTTATATGTCCAGTTGAATACAGCACGTCCTTAGCCAGCCAAAGCTGAAGTTTTTAAGCAGAAAATATTTCACACTGTACCACTTAAATAGGCAAGGACAGGAAATCAAAGAATGTGACTACCCCCACACCTGTAATTACTAGCAAATAACAAAGTTCAGCAAACACTGACTAACTTCCAGTTCAGTTAATATTCCTTCCACACAGTTAAAATCAATTTAAATACTGTATTTTTTTTTGAAAAAAAAGAGCAGATAAAGGTACTTAAATTCTCTTATATGTCCAGTTGAATACAGCATGTCCTTAGCCGGCTAAAGCTGAGGTTTTTAAGCAGAAAATATTTCACACTGTAGTTCAGTTAATATTCCTTCCACACAGTTAAAATCAATTTAAATACTGTATTTTTTTGAAAAAAAAAGAGCAGATAAAGGTACTTAAATTCTCTTATACGTCCAGTTGAATACAGCAAGTCCTTAGCCGGCCAAAGCAGAGGTTTTTAAGCAGAAAATATTTCACACTGTACCACTTAAATAGGCAAGGACAGGAAATCAAAAAATGTGACTACCCCCATACCTGTAATTACTAGCAAATAACAAAGTTCAGCAAACACTGACTAACTTCCAGTTCAGTTAATATTCCTTCCACACAGTTAAAATCAATTTAAATACTATATTTTTTTGAAAAAAAAAGAGCAGATAAAGATACTTAAATTCTCTTATATGTCCAGTTGAATACAGCAAGTCCTTAGCTGGCCAAAGCTGAGGTTTTTAAGCGGAAAATATTTCACACAGTACCACTTAAATAGGCAAGGACAGGAAATCAAAGAATGTGACTACCCCCACACCTGTAATTACTAGCAAATAACAAAGTTCAGCAAACACTGACTAACTTCCAGTTCAGTTAATATTCCTTCCACACAGTTAATATCAATTTAAATACTGTATTTTTTTTGAAAAAAAAAGACCAGATAAAGGTACTTAAATTCTGTTATATGTCCAGTTGAATACAGCAAGTCCTTAGCTGACCAAAGCTGTGGTTTTTAAGCAGAAAATATTTCACACTGTACCACTTAAATAGGCAAGGACAGGAAATCAAAGAATGTGACTACCTCCACACCTGTAATTACTAGCAAATAACAAAGTTCAGCAAACACTGACTAACTTCCAGTTCAGTTAATATTCCTTCCACACAGTTAAAATCAATTTAAATACTGTATTTTTTTGAAAAAAAAAGAGCAGATAAAGGTACATAAATTCTCTTATACGTCCAGTTGAATACAGCAAGTCCTTAGCCGGCCAAAGCTGAGGTTTTTAAGCAGAAAATATTTCACACTGTACCACTTAAATAGGCAAGGACAGGGAATCAAAGAATGTGACTACCCCCACACCTGTAATTACTAGCAAATAACAAAGTTCAGCAAACACTGACTAACTTTCAGTTCAGTTAATATTCCTTCCACACAGTTAAAATCAATTTAAATACTGTATTTTTTGAAAAAAAGAGCAGATAAAGGTACTTAAATTCTCTTATACATCCAGTTGAATACAGCAAGTCCTTAGCCGGCCAAAGCTGAGGTTTTTAAGCAGAAAATATTTCACACTGTACCACTTAAATAGGCAAGGACAGGAAATCAAAGAATGTGACTACCCCCACACCTCTAATTACTAGCAAATAACAAAGTTCAGCTAACACTGACTAACTTCCAGTTCAGTTAATATTCCTTCCACACAGTTAAAATCAATCTCCCCCACTTGAAAATCTTGGGTCCCCCCAAGTCAATGGTAGATTAGGAGCAAAATATTTACAAGCACTAATGCACCATCAGCTGAATAATATTTCTGCATACCTCCTACCAAGGGCAATCAACATTATGCTTAACTTGGACTGAGGTGTCACCAGTGGAGCAGGAGGCATAGGGGTCGTGGGCACAGACTCTCCAATGAGCTGTGGTCACAGGTTCCTGTGTACTATGTCCCAAACTGTAATATGTAAGTCTCTGAGGGGGTCGAATCAGTCTCTGCAGTTTTGGTTCGGGAGAGACAACTAAGGAATTTTGCTTGGAAGGTTTGCCACTCACAGCACATTCAATGTCCAGTTCTTCAGTAGGCATTTTGTCTACTTCTAAGATCTCCTGTTGTATAACTTCACTTTCTTTTTCCATAATAGTATAACTGTCCTTAGCACTATTTTGTGAAGTTTGCATAGCAGGGCCTCCATCAGTATCAGGTTCTGCAAGAGGTACAGAAACACCACTTAGTCTATTGTCAGGTCTGAGTTGTTCAAAATGTCAAGGAATGAATTCCGGTGCATTTACATTGAGATTACAGCCCATGGGATCTTGAACATCCTCATAAAAAAGCCCACTGAAACCACAGTCATCATCACTGTCCTCCTCATTTTCATCAGAAGGAAGCTTGGGCTCTTGAACATTGGAGAGGATATTTCCTCTCCACCTTAGTCTTCTGGATCACCTTGAATTAGGCTTCCGCTGAGCCATTCTGGGTTCTGGATTCATGAGTTTCACTAATTTTGCCAAAGGCATTAAGTTGTTGCGGTGCCAGGTTTTGATAGGTCCTTCTTTCACCTCAGGGCAAACTTGGTAGACAAGGATATTAGGTAGCTGAGAACAAATTAGGTAAATTTCAGACTCCCAGTTGTCAGCTAGTTTATGCTTTCCTTGTAGACCGAAAATCCTCAAAAGGACTCTGTCCTTTGGTTGCAAATCATGCATCTTCACTTTCTTGTCATAGTGAGCCTTGTTTCACTGATGTCTTTGTCCTGTTGGTTTTTCAGCTAGCTCATAGGCCTGTCTGAGGTTCTTCTTGAGTCTTTCCACATAACTGCCATGAGATCACACTGGTGTATCATCAGCTGTAACTCCAAATGTGACGTCAACAGGAAGATGAGCTTCACTTCCAAACATTAGGAAGTAAGGTGAGAACCCTGTAGCATAATTTTAAGTACTGTTGTAAGCGCGCACCAATGTGGCTACATGTCTACTCCACTGACTCTTCTTTTCAGTGGATAGTGTCCCTAATATATCTAGTAAAGTTCTATTGAAACGCTCTGGCTGCAGATCCCCTTGAGGATGATAAGGAATGGTGTGACTTTTTTGAACTCCCAAAAGAGTGAGTAGTTCATGAACAAGCTTGCTCTCACAATCACATCCTTGGTTAGAGTGTATCCTCTTTGGCAGGTCATAGTGTACAAAGAACTTCTCAACTAGTAGTTTCGCCACTGTAATAGCTTTCTGATCATGAGTGGGAAATGCTTGAGCATACCTGCTATAATGGTCTGTCTCCACCAGCACATTATGATCCCACCTTCATCCAGTTCAATGCATAGAAAATCTATACAGACCAGTTCCATGGGTCCACTACTTTCCATTTGACCCAATGAAGCAGTTCTGGTTGGCAGAGTCTTTCTCTGAATGCAACGAAGACATGTACAACAATAATCCTCAACATCTTGCTTCATGCATGGCCAGTAGAACCTGTCTTGTACCAGACCCATGCTTCTGTCATAACTAAGATGACCATGTTCATCATGCAATGACTGGAGAACTACTTCTCTATACTTCTGACGAAGCAACATTTTCCACTTTTCACTGTCAAGTGCACTAGGAGATCTCCTATACACTAATCCATTCTGTATCGTCTGTCCCATTCTTTGGCCAAACGTCTGGCCAGAGGATGAATGTTTGTGCAAAGCATATCAGTTTGTTTCTTCCCTAAAGCAGCTACCACCAGCTGATCCAAGGGGTCTTCTCTTTGATTTCTCCTAAGGTCACTGTTACTCAAAGCTGGTAGCGATGAAGCCTGTAAAGTGACCAGATTACAATAAACTTGGGGTATGCTTGCTGCAGAGAGACCCAACTTCTGGGCCCAACATTCAGTGTGTTGATAGCAGGTTGCAATTTGACACATAGCTCTCACCCCTAGCACTGAAATTTCCACCAATTCATCATTGGGGTGTAAATCTCCATGAAATCTTCTGGACAGACCATCAGAATCTCCATTTTCATGTACTGGGAGATATTTCAAACTGAAATTATAGTTGCATAGAGCTGCCATCCATCTGTGGCCAGTAGCATCTAGCTTTGCAGTAGTCTGGATGTATGTCAGAGGATTGTTGTCAGTCTGCACTTCAAATTCAGCCTCATAGAGATAGTCATGCAGCTTGTCCACTACTGCCCACTTTAAGGCAAGGAATTCCAACTTGTGCACAGGATAGTTTCTTTTTGTGGGGGATAAACTCCGACTGATAAAAGCCACAGGTCTCAGCTTCTTATCATACTCCTGGTAAAGGACTCCACCTAAGCCATCCCTGCTAGCATCCAGCTGTTCAAATGACTCTTTGCACTCAGGAGTCCAGCGACTCTCAATGAGTTCTTTAGATCCTCTCAGTCCCTTCCAAAAACATCCTGCAGTACTCCTAAATAGTCCTTGGCCATGCAATCTTGCTTACCCATCCTTAGGTTGTGTATGGTATACGCTGCTAATCCCTTTAGACTTTCAGCTATCCGCTGCTTCTTCTGAGATTCTGGGATATCCCACTCCTCTACGGAATGTGAAGCCTGATCCATCCAAGATTCAAAATCTTCCTCTCCCTGAGGTGTGGGTTGTTTGCCAGAAAAGAAATGTAATTTGTGGTAGCCAAACCCAGTGAATGGCTGTGTAGGCTGTAAGCATTTTTCTACAAGACTTCCCAAAGCATTCAAAATTTCAGGCCCTATAGTATTTATGGGCAATGAAGCTGCAGCTTCTGGTGTAAGGTTCTGACCTACTTGGATAACTTCCAGAGGTATTTCCTCGGTTACTGGGTTAGTGCACTTCTCAGGGATCACCACATGGACTGCACTCTCACCTGAAATTTGTACACTTAAAGGTATGTGCTCATATACTAAAGGACTTTTCTATTCTAATAAGCTCAATGTGCTCTGTTCAGTAGTGTCCATAGTACTGTCTAATAAAAATCCATGCCCTACAACTGGTAAGGATCCTGTGACTTGATGTATTTGCATATCAGTCCATGTGAACCCTGGCAACACTAGAACTAAGCAGTGATCTGATTGAGCATTATGCTGCTTGCACCAGTTAGCAGCTACTTCTGGGTTCATCTTGCTGCTGGAATTGCTTTCCACATGTACAGAGGAATAGGGTTGGGTTCAAGGCAGTACAGGCAAATCCCAGACGAGCCCCCAAATGTAGTGCACCCACAGGTGTAGCTGAAGTAGATGTGGGTTCCTTCCTACCTGACTCTGGTGACACTCCTTCTTTTTTTGTAGGTGACACTTTAGTTTTAAAGGGCAATAGCACAACAACAAAGAAATTATTTCAACAGTGCACCAGTTAGCAGTAAGGCAGAGTGAGATATGCATGTAATGAAACCATACTTTTACCCCCTTCCTCAGAACTCAACAGAAAAGATCTTGACATTCAAACATGCACACAAAGGCAATATCAATGAGCAGTAAAGCTATTATAATGCAGCAATACAAACACGGGAAAAATGCAATGTCACTGAGGGAAAAAAAGGTTATAATACAACAGTACAGATATGAAAAAGATGCAATGTCATTGAGCAGTAAAGATTCTTGAAGGCAGCAGTACTAACATAAGAAAAATGCAATGTCACTGAACAATAAAGATTTATAATGCAACAATACAAATATGAGAAAATGCAATGTCATTTAGCAATAAAGTATCTTTAAGGCAACAGTACTAACACCCTCTATCCCCTAGATCAATCTAAACAGACCAACTGTGAGACACTCTATTGTATCCTGTTCACTGGCCAGTAACTACTTACGTCCTACTACCGGCATGATGGGGTTAAGGTTGGAGCTCATATGGATCCCAACTATTTGTAATCTGGAAAGCATTTAGGGGGGATCTACAATCTTATAAAAGTGTAAAAAAAATGATGGTCAAAAGCCTGTCACCACTCCTTCAAGAATATCCCAGTGATCAGGCACCGCAGTTCCTCCAAGGAGAAAAATGGAAAATCACCCACCAGAACTCTGTAGTCATCTCTGCACTAGGCCCACGGGAACTCCTCTTCTTGCTGAATCATATGTAGGTGGGGATCTACTGGTTTCAGAACTTCTCTCCTGAATCCACAAAATACCATCATCCAAGATTTCAGCAAGAGACAAACACAAACTGCTACCTCACTTCTATGTCCCAAAACTCTAGAAGAAAAAAAAAATCCAGTCGTGCTGCAAGGCCCTTTTCCCTTCAGCTAGTCTTTCAGTCTTTCCTCCTTCAGCTAGTGTTTCAGTCTCCTCTCTTTCACTTTCGAAGTTGTATTTTATATTCCTGAATAAGAGCTCCACCTTGTGGTATAATGGAAAACTGCAGTCTCTTACTTCTACAATGAAATACAGTGGGAGCTACACTGGATATTCATGCTTCTAAATGTACAAGGATCCATTTATTCCCCATCCCTGGAGAACAGTCAGTTGGAAGAGGCTTTCATTCAGGCAGTCATCAGGGATATTTTTTTTTATACTTTACTGACTTTAGCTCCCAGCATTCACACAGCTAAGCTCCAGGAGAAGGGCATGCAACTGTTTAACTGTAGAGTCCACCCCTCACTTCCACAAGGGGCATACCCTCCAAACTGCCTTTCTGCCCTTGAGAAGCATGAGCGGTAGTTTTCTTAGTCTCCACTGTAAAAATCACACTGTCTCTGTGTGCCCCTTGGAGAGGCAAGCAGGCTATGTCCCTTCATTCCTATCCCTCCCTCCATACTGCTAATTGAATCCCAGTCTCCTGGGTCACAGTAAGGGCTCCATTCCACTGTGTCATGGAGCCAAGCTAGATTTGCACACTTATTTTGACAGTTTTGCTTCTGGTATTACACTGAAAACTTGGCAAAAAAATTTGTGGGAACAATTATTATACATCTATGGCACTAACAACTGAGATCAAAGAGAAATACACTAAAAAATCCAGCACACCTATTTGTGAACTGGTGACACAAGGTGGTACATGTCCAGAGTTCAATTACATGATTTAAGTTAGTTTATTAATATAAATTTTAATAAAGAAGAATTTTCAAGAGTCATTTTGGCTGTGCTCTTCCTGCGCCAAGGCTCTTTCTCTAATAGTATTAAAATCATAATTTTTTAAATTTAATAATGCAGTCACCCTGAAGAGACATGTTAGATACCCATCAAACAAAGATTTTGAGAAAATTAAATGCCACGGTGGTACGGCGGTAGCATTGTTACCTCACAGCAAGAGGTTCTCCCGTTTGATTTTCGGCGTGGCTTGGGAGTGCCTTCTGTGTGGAGTCTGCATGTCCTCCCCGCAGTTGGGTAGCGTTCGAAAGACATGCGTGCGTAAATGGGCATGCCTTCATTGAAGGTTGGGCGTCGAGCTGGCACTTCAGCGTTGCGTAAAAATCTACTGCCAATCATTAGCGGACTGGAGTTCTGCTGTGGCGACCCCTTACCGGGAAAAGCCGAAAGACAAACAACAACAACAACAACATCCTTTTTTATGCTGCCGTTCATTTTATAATCTGCATTAGTTGCAATATGTTATAACTATAAAAGGAGGATGTACTGTACTATTTTATCTTTATTAATGCTTATACATACTTCATTTCGTATGTATGTATTCAATAACTGTAATAAGCAATCTGTGTCTGCATTTATCGCTGATACCTGAATGAAAACTGAAGTCTTTAGCTGTTACTTTTATTTTAAATTCCCTACATGTACTGAATAACCTGCAATAGTACTTCAAGTGTCTCAAGGTCTCCAGTGTTACCCTGCAGCATTTTATTTTACCTTCTCTGACCTTACTTTGTAAACTGCTAGGTAATTTACAAATTAGGTAAGAGAATGCCTAGTACATTTTACTTTGTTCACAAAAGTCAATATATATGTAAAATGATGTGGATTTTCATGCTGTTTAAGCTGTCACATAAATGAATATATACTACCGGCTAGGTAAAAGAAAATTATGTAGATCAATTTAAGGTTGATGCAATGAACTTGAAACAGACATGCTTCTTTTAGCACTTCCATGCTACGTACATAAACATATGTACCTATGAAAAACTATGAGGTGAGTGAACACAGTGGCAAAAAAGCATTTTGCTGCCAGTTTAATAAGGAATGGCTGTAAAATGGATATACAGAGTTGGAGGAGCATGATAAAATATCTGGTTAGTGAATCATGAACAACTACTGAGGTAATGACATTTTTTTTCAGTTCTGATAAACAGAAACTAATAAAAACTGAATGTGGTTTTAATGACCTGTTTTCGAAATATGGAATTTATTTGAGCAATACATAAATCAGCACACATAATGATTCTGTTTATGAGGATGTATTGCTCAAGAATTGATATAACCAAAGAAATACATACCGCATCTATACATCTTCTGGTATTTCCTTATCATGTGCCATTATAGACTAAACTGCTGTTTCCCTTCTCATGATGATAAAATCACATGTATGAATGACTGTGCAGCACAGCAATTCCAGTACAAGGTGGCATTCGCCTCTAGATGGCAGGAGCAGCTCAAAAAGTATACGCTGTAGTGAAACCAAGTCAAGCTTTATCAGCGTTAGAAACTGCAAAAAATCCCTCAAGCTTTCTTTTGAAAGGCAGTCCATTTTCTTGCCACATTCTTAGTAGTTTTGTGCTCATCTTTTCAGAATCTGTAGATAGAGGTGCATGTGCAAGTAATGCCTTTTTCTGCAAGGTAATTACAAGCCAGTAGAAGTGAAGTATTTGTTAAATGGATGCAGAACTAATGTGATTGGGATAAGAGTGCTAACTCAGTCACCAAACCTTGCATTCATCTTAGCAACGTGATTTTCCATAAATCAACTGCATATCTGGAAACACTATTTCTGAACAAACACGGCTTCATTCTAGGACTTAAAGAAGACACAAGTCATTGTGAGTTATTTTTGTGTCAGTTGCCCCCGATGTAAGATTCACCTTCATCGCAGGGGCAAAGTCACCAGAGAAGGAACATTTATTTCCCTCATTTCCCTTGATGGAATGGAAAGCCTTTGCGTTTTTTAAACTACTAATACAGATTCTGTTTTTCCCAGCACTACCTTACTTCTCCATTTTTCTTCAACCTGTCCTTCTTCACTCAGTCTTAACTTATATGTGAAGCTTATAGGTATACATCTCAACTGTCCAGCTTTTTGTAGAATGCCCAGATTTATGCCTCGTATTTTTGGTCTGTTCCTCATAAAATTTGTGGTTTTATGGCAAATCTCTGATTACCTGAAGTCATTAAATAATGACATACATTTGAGATTCAGACTTCATATCCTTCAGAAGAGACAGGCTGAAACAAATCCTGTTATTTTATCAACTTTCTAAGTTTGTATGAGTGATATTTAAAATCTGTCTCTATTGTTGGGCCTTTTGTACTCCCATTATTTTAGGCTTTGTCCAAATGACGTGCACTAAGAGGTTGACAGCTATGCTTATAAGTATCAGGTCATCTCCTTCTGTTGTATTTCTCATTTATATATTCTTCTTCCTATTGCCATCACTTACAATTTCAGCCCCATTGCTTCCTTTGCTGCCTTCACATTCCATAGATTATGAATTGATCTTCTGCATTATGTTCTGTAAGAATGGAAGCGTATTACCTTGATCCATGTCTCCGATTTACCTTTATTTTCTGTCACTGGGCACGAACAAAGAAAGTTCTGTTGTCCTACTCATGTACATCAGTTCTGTTAACTGTCTTTAAAATTACATCTGTTGTCTCTCTTTTTGCATAGCATATTTATTTGGCTAATATGGCTGCTGCATTATGTTAGGCTTAAACACTATAACTGCCATCTAAAAAGGTGCATACTTTTTCCACATCCACATAACAAGTGTGGTGCACAGCTGTTGTGATACCACTCCACAAGGGTGGCCCCACCATTGACCATGGGAATTCCAGGTCTATTAATGGAATATATCATAACTGATTGAATTAATTATGATATCAAAAATCTCATCAGACCCAGTGTCCATCAGTTTGCCTTTGTTAAGGGTAGATTTAATCTGGTGAATTTCTTTATGAGGGTTACTCAGACCGCAGACTGTGTGCAAGGTGTTCACACAGTGTATCTTGACTTTGTCAAGGTATTTGATACCTTATCATATGAAAATAGAATAAACATGTGGTAGGATATTCAAACTGACCTATGTGGTTAGGTTGATAGACAACTGGCTTTGGGACAAGACTCATAAGTAAGATCATTAAGGTGATCAGATGTATTCCACAGAGATCTGTACTGGGGCCCCAGTTATTTGTTATCTACTTTTCAGATATTCATATATCAAATGAGGATCTCTGATTAACAAAGTTTGAAGATGTTTGTAAACTAGGAGTCATCATTCCAATGTATCATCCTGGCACTACATCAAGAGCTTACACTTATCAATCACTGATGTTTAAAAATGGGCTCATACTTAATGCCAAAAAATAAAACATTGTAACATTTGGTAAGTAAACCCTAGTCTGGCTTATAGATAGTACACCATTTCAAAACGGAAAGGTATTGAGAGACCTGGGTATTTGGATATATAGCTCCCAAACATTTAGCCATCACATCCTGATGGTAGTTAGGAAATCATTTTACCTTGCACAGCTCATAGCAAAAAGTATTTCCTGTAGATCAAAAGAAGTCCTCACCTTCTTGTAGTCTGCACTGATGTGACTCATCACTGAGTATGGCTAACCCTTTGGTATATACCTTATTAAGCATATGAAGCATTAGGAAAGATGTCAAGAAGTTTTTAACTAAAAAGATCTTGGACATAAAAGACCTGACCTACCAAGGGAGAGACTGGACGCTTTATCTCTATATTCAGTATCATATAGAGTGGGACAATCTGTGCTTTGTTTATAGGGTTATAAGGGTTAAGTAGTCCAAGAACTTCTATACCTCCAAAAATCAAACAACCCTGCTAACACAACAGCCAGAGATCTAAATCTACTCCAACAAATAAATAAGACAAGGTGGAGGGATAAATTTGTCAATCAGCACCTTCCCTTCTCTGGAAAAAGCTTTTCTCTAATTTAATCCATATAACACATTGTCTGCCTTTAAAAAGAAACTGGACAGCTGGATGCGTATTCATAAATTCACCCGATATAACTGATCTGCCTTTCCTTGAAAAGGAAGCAAGGCCTAAGGGAGGGTACTGCCAAGGTGATAACGGTGTTGTGACTCAGTTTTCTTGTAACTCCTACGATCCTATGACCTACGGAGCCAGTCATTATGAATACATAACATAAATATCTTATCCCCTCATGGGATAAATGAACTTCTTGCTTAATGGTCCAATGGGGGACTATAGGTATAAACATGTATACCTATTTCCAGACAAAGATTCATAATAGTGATTCTAATATATCTGATCCTTCAATAATATGTTTCAAAAAAGGGTTAGTTATCCCCTTTAAAAAAAATGTGTGTGTGTGTGTGTGTATATATATATATATATATATATATATATATATATATATATATATATGTATGTATATAGATAGATAAATAGAGTTTACATACCTAGGTCTGTGCTATAGAAGGATAAAGTCCTGCCTGTGATTCAAATGCTCCAAGATCAAATAGCAGCTCTGGTGCAGGAAGATTTGTGTATATGTGCCCAGGGTGGTAGGAAGTGGGGAGGTGGAAGTGAGCAGTTTATGCTGTCTCACCGATCCTGAACAGACAATGAGGTAGTTTCCAGCTGAATGAGTATTCACCTGTAACAGGAGCCTTGTATGACAGTAGGCAAACAAGGATGTGAGTCTGATAATTCCATTTCTGATGGTAGCCATTGCATGCCTACATGTGGGAGCATGCAAACACCATGTCTGGGTGCTAGATTCCCTTCAGTGATGCAGTGCTCATGTCAACCACATATAAGAAGGGATTTGGGACTGACAGAAACTCTCCCCATACTCCATGCCCTGTATGAAGTAGGACTGCTGAGATGATAGTGACACCATGCTACAGCCTAGGTACAACTTGAGGTCTGCCTTAAAACATAGACATCCCTAGTTTGTGGGTGGTGAAATCAGTCCAGACCTGTGTGTGTGCGTGCGTTCATGTGCGTGCATGTGTTTGTGTGTGTGTGGTGGGGGATGATGGCTAGCTGGCATGGAGAAAAAAAGCATTAAGAAAAACATATTTTTGTACTTTACAGACTACTGGAACCAAGAGAAGACTATAACTGAAAAACGAACACAGACATCCCTTTGTGGTGGACCGTTTAAGACAGACAAGTGAATGAACTGAATTAAAGTCACACTTTATTCATTACACGCTTGTGTTTCTTACACGTGGATGCCTCCTATTTCCATGCTGCACTATATTTGTTTTATTTAGTTTATATCAGTTGACAAGGTGAACCTTAATCCTTTTGGCAGGCTAGCAGCCCATTGTGTAATGTAACAATATACTTGACAAACCACTTCATATATCAGCCATTACTTGAAGATGGCTCAAACTAGGTTCCACTTACTGTTCAACTGTCATTTTTTGTTATAAGTTGCTAAAAGGCAGATTTAGAAATTTCAGGTATCATATTATTAGTATTTAACAAGCTAGAGGGGTTTTGATGGATGTATGTGTAATTATTTTCATCATTTTTATATAATCTACACAGCTATAAACCAGTGGATAATTTTGTATCTCTAGCTCATGCATACATAAAGTAAATAGTGAAGAAACTAAACTTGAACCTTGTGGTATATGTATGGCCAAGGCATACATCTCCCCCAACAAACTAAGACAGTTGGAAGCATGTAGGTATGGTCTGGAAACTATTCCTAGACCAAATTAATCAAGCAAAGATAAAGACAAACAACCCCTAATTTCAGGATTAAGGAAATGTAATTTACATTATGGAAGGCCTTATTCAGATCAATGAATATGTGATGAATTTAACTGCAGCAGTCATATAAGATCTGTGAAGAAAAAAGGGCAGGAAGTCATGCCTCTAATCATAAGTCTTACCACCTGCCTGTCTTATTGTCTCCTGTTTTGAGTATTCAGAATATCTGAACTGCATAATGATGGAATAATTATTTCAGACATAACTAAGATACTAATAGCAAGTGCCCTGTGGGGCAAAGGGATAAAACCATTTCCACTTCCCAGACGATCCATGTTTGACAAGAGGCACAGCAGCTGGAGGGACATAGGGATAGGATTGTAGTAAAGAGCTGACATTGGATCACCCTTCCTTGAAGCAGTCTGTAGTCACTGCAATAAGCAGCATTAATAACATGATGAACTGCGTGCTGCATAAGCAGTGTGCCACTTAGACGCACTCATGCATTTCCTGAAGGCAGAGATTATGGAGCTTGGAAGTTAGGATACACTCCCTAGCAGCAGTATAATACTGCACCAATGTTCTTGATTTCCTCACTGGAGCTGGACCTGGGTTGGGTTGAGCCCAGGGGATGGTAAAACAGATCTGGCAGACCCAGTGAATGAGGATAGGAGTTGGTGGCAGCTGATAGTCAGCTGCATGGTGAAAAGAAATGTGTTAATAATATGTAGCTGCATATATTATCTCTATACTTATTTCTCAAATTGCACATTTTCGATTACATTTAGCCCTATACAAAGAACAGAATATGACTGTCATCTTGCTGTAAATTGTACCTCAACTAAATTATTGGGAAGAATAATTCCTTCTAAGATAGCTTTTGTAATACTTTATTTAGATGATAATGTCACCAACCATACTCAGTCCTCCATATACTAAACTTTGCACTATGCCTAAATGCTATAGGAATATTAGTGTTTCTTGGATTTCTATCAGGATGCATTGCTCAGTCATGGATGCATCTTCAGAAAGGTAGGCTAAAGTTCAGCAGGTAACCACTTCATGCAATGACTTCCCCAGTCTGACAGATACCATCCTGACTGATAAGCTGGTAGGAGCTGACTTGCTTGCAGTGAGAATTGTCTAATTTGGCTTAATAGTGGCTTTACTGCAGAATAAGGACTGCTTATAAAAGAGAAAGGCAAGGAGAAGTTTATACCACTAATTCATAATTAAGTACTGAGCTCGTGTATTTTTTAAGATATTGTACATAGATAAGGGAAAGTATTGTTGCCTGCTTATGTTAGAGTTAGGTACTCATCTTTTATAAATTTCTGAAGAAAGGAGGTAAGGAAACCACAATCAGAATGTATGAACGTTCACAATTAGACTAGAACATGTGATATTTTTAATTAGTTAATTTATTTATTTATTGACATTTAATTACCAGGAAAGTCCTTCTGGGTTGAAGCCTATTTCAGTGGAGGCCCAGGGAGAAAAGCTCCAAATTATTGCAAAACATTTTACGAACAATAAGTTTACAATTTTCAAAAATAAAACAAAAACATCTGCAGTTTAAATAATTACAACAAATTAAACATAATATAAAAACATTTGTTAAAAATCAATACAAGGTATATGACAAACATTTAATATTTAGAGAAATTAAAGGTAAGTTAGTCTAATACAAATAAAAATTGCAATATGAAGTGAGGGGAAAAGAGGCTTATGATATATTTAGAGAGAAAGTCAGGGAAGAAAATTAGAAGCAGTAAGGACGTAAGTGAAGAAGGAAGACTAAGGAAGTATAAGGAATAAAAAGATACCTGTTCACATGTAGGGATATAGTTTATCTTGGATCTGAGCAAGAATAGAGCCAGATTTTAGCTAGGATGTCTTTCAGAATGGTTTTGAAAGATGGGAGGGAGGGTATTGACCTGATGGTTACAGGTAAGGAGTTCTAGGCCTTTATATAGGGTTGCCACGTTTTAAGTGGGACAAAGTGGGACATGGGGGTGTTGTCAATATGACACTGGCCACACCATCTTCCATGACGTTACCACAGGAGCGGTGAAGGAGATACTGTTGTGGGTATGACGGTGGGCTGTTGGAGTGGTTAGCTAGCTGGCTAGTTGGCTTCTGGAATGGCTGGTTGGCTAGCTGCTGGAGTGGCTAGCTGGTTGGTGGGAGTAGCAGCTGGATGGATGAATGACTGGATGGATATTTTGACGGATGGATGGCTGAATGAATGGATGCCTGGCTGGATGGATGGCTGGCTGCATGAATGGATGGATGGCTGCATGAATGGATGGCTGGCTGCATAAATGGATGGATGGATGGATGGCTGACTGTATGAATGGATGGCTGGCTGCATGAATGAATGGATGGCTGACTGCATGAATGAATGGATGGCTGGCTGCATGAATGAATGGATGGCTGGCTGCATGAATGAATGGCTGGCTGGCTGGCTGCATGAATGAATGGCTGGCTGGCTGGCTGGCTGGCTGGCTGGCTGGCTGGATGGATGGATGGATAGATGGATGGATGGCTCGTTAGAAAAAAAAAATATCTCGTCCGTTTTGTTTGCAGCTGTAGAAGCGCTTAAAACAAAGCGCTCCTACAGCCGCGATCTTTGCAGGTCTCTTCCTGCCCCAATCCCCAACCCTTTCATGAATTGCAGCCAATTGCTGCATGAATTAAAGTACCTGGACCTAACAGGCAGCAGCTTTGCCTGCAGGTCCGGGTTGATGACGTAACTGAATTGCCGTGGAAAAGCCGGAAGTAGTTGTGGCTTTTCCATGGCAATTCAGTGCGATTGAAAAGCAGGACTTTTCAAGTCCCACTACTTTGCACAGTGGGCAATGGGATAAGGCAGCTCAACCTGTGAGTGTCCCACTGACAATGGGACGGATGACAACCTTAAGGCCTTAGCATTCTTGTACTAGTACAGACAATGCCCAGCAGATTTGCTAGGTTTGTTAATAGGCAGGAGTCAGCAACTGTATCCCTTCCTGATCTCTAGATCAACCTACCATGATTGATCAGCTTGCCTTTTGAACCATGGCTATCCAAGACCCAATATATGCCAACTAGATGCATTCACCCATTTTAGGGGGTGAAGGGAGAAGAAATCAGGCCTTCACAGTGTGGTGTATTCCGGGCTGCTTGTAGTAATTTCGCAGATCATCCCTAACTTCCCTGGAATTTAAGGTGTGCAATACTGTCAACAGTCCTGCATTGTTTCTCTATATCCAGCATAGGGACTAATGTTGATGTCCTTGTATTCTTTGATGCCCTGGCTGTCATCCACATGGCCTCCATCATGGACAGCAAACAGAGGCTTGTTCCATAATCCTTTACTCTTATCTACATGAAGTGGCATCTGGCCTCATAGTCCTTTCCCCCAGCTAGATTTTTGGGACCTGAGAGGCTACCTAAATCTAGATCACATCCATAACACATAGAACACTGCAACAATAGGCTTGCTGACTAGTGTGGAAATTAAGTGTGTCTTTATGAATGATCAAAGCATGAAAAGTGAATTCAGAACATTTCACTAGTCTGGCAGAAGCAACTACATACATGTGTCTTGGATTTAAAATGTAAATAGTTGTACATTTCATTAGATATACAGGACGCAGAACTGGTTTCTTTGAATGATATGAAATTATTTATGTTTGCTGTGCTCACCATTATCTCAACAGTATGACTGATGTCATTCCCAAATGAGAGCAAATGTTATATTTTTTGCTGCCATGCTCTCATCACGGAACAGTACTTTCTGAGTCTTCTGCAACTTGATTCAAAAGGAAAGACAGACTCTCTTTGTTTTAGAAATATCTCTAATTACTGAGAAGTGTACTGCCTCAGAGCCACTGCTGTTCTTTTCCCTTCTTGTTGTTTGGGGCTGTCATTTTGACTTTGGGAAATTCTAACTGGCAGAGGAAGCTGCATCAAGATGCTTTATAGATCTTTTGGATTTTTCATCCTGAGGTTTCAGTCATCTCTGATCAGTACTTGGAATTAATAAGCATTGATGTTGATGCAGTTACAGTTTTCTCTCATTAGACCATTCACATGAAATAATTTTATTTTTTCTTTCTCGGTGTAGCTGAAATATGGTTTGCATGTGTAATCAGATCTTTTTTAAAATTAAAGAGTTTGTATTTGCTCGTACCTAAAATTGTATGACTGATGTTTATTTCATTAGTGAAGGGTATCCTCACAGTCTTGGTATGAGTGTCGCTATATACCCTTCTCAAAAGAAAGACTGTTTGGTCATCAGCTGTTATAATTTAATGCTGATTGGAGGACTGAAAGAATGATCAGTAACTCAGGACTTGATGGCAGTACTGTGAATACAGGTAAGAGGTAATGTCACTGGAAAAGTATCAGTAGCCTCTCCTAGGAGTAGGAAATATTGTGTATGTATATAAAAACTGTTTGTTTAAGTGGTAGTATGTTGACAGTAGAATGCACTGGCCTCAGACTGAGGTTCGTGGTATCATAGAAATCAGTGATTATAAGCCTGATCTGGAGTAAAATGTGCACATTTTATTTGGGTGTGGCATTTGTTGGTCATAAATCAGTGGTGCAGAGTTAAGTTCTGTAACTGCTGTTCCCTCATTGTAGTGATAACAGTGGTGCATGATTTGCACCATGGTCCATAACATATTTGATGGCAGTGGGGGTATTCAAACCCCAATCATTCATCACAATTACCATTGAGAACAAGCTGTTCCGTGACAGAACCTTGACTTCTGCAAAATGTACTAGCTCAAAAGGAAGCAGTGTTACCTTTTAAGTTCATAGGTTCATAGGTAGGTACCAGGCTATCGGCTCAAGGGCCTAAGTAAGCCTAGCCAACAAGGTTCCCTGGCTTACACCAGCCAAGAAAGTTATTTTCCTGTGCCCCTGTCGAGCAGAGCCACAGAAGTGATCCCATGGGTGTATTTCCTATTTCCCATCCACTTACCAAGATTTTTCTTGAAGAGTGCTAATGAGGAACTTTGCTTGACATAGATGGGTAGCTTGTTCCAGAGTATGGGAAGTCTCTGGGACAGGAATCTATCCCTCCAGCATGTCCTGTTTATTGTGGTGAAAAGGTTTAGGTCCCCAGAGTGTGTAGCTCGGAGGTACTGAAATTTCTTTAGGTGTAGCATGTCCAACAGCTCTGGGTTTGACATAGCTTTATATGTTAGGCAGAGATCACCTCAGAGTAGGCGATATGCTACGGAGTAAAGCTGGAGTTTTTTGAGACGGTCAGTTTAGGGCATCTGTTTTGAGGCCAGTAATTCTCTTTGTGAAGTACTTCTGTGGCCTTTCCAGCTGCTGCAGATGTCTTGTGAGGTACATTCCAAAAGGGGGGTTGTACTCTATAATGGGTCAAACATATTGTTCAAGTACCAGTCGTGGCTCTGTGTTGTAGTAGAATGAAGTCCTGACCACAATACAGATGACCTGAGTTCAACTAATTGCTAGGGCACTGTGAGATCTGGGCTGGGAAATATGGGAATGAATAGTACTGCAAAATCACCATCTTGGGGAAAAGGAGGTGGCCCTGGATTGCCACTTTGGTGACACCTAGTGGGAGCTTTAGGTATTGCATCCATGGAGCATGGGCCTGTCAAGCTCCATGGATGCATGAGCCTGTCAAGCACACACTAATGCTACTGCTGCTGTGCAAGTGCATGGGCTGCGAAAGTTAAGTTATAGAGCCACACTCCCCTCAGCAGGTCTTAACTAGTGCAGCTCAAAGAGCTGTCATGGGGAGGGGTGCCCCAAGGGGTGGGGTTGGTAAGCCACTCTGTTGCACCTGGAAGTTAACCCACTCCTTACGACCTATCACTCCATTGAGAATGAATGGATTGATTAGGCAACCTGTGAAGAAACAAGTGGGTTATAGGACTCTTTGCCTGCCCCTCTCCCCAGATAGAATGAATGTCAATTGGATAAAGCACAGTCATCCATCAGGTCTGGTGGAAGAGAAAAGAAAAAATAATTTTACCTGTTCTCCACCCTGCATCATTCCATCTGGCTGTCCCACTGCCTGCATCCATCATAGAGTCTACCTGTTCCTCCCTATTCCTCCTGAGTGAGGTGGGACTGGCATGGATTTTAAAGGTGTTCTCAGAGGCAGTACTGGCAACTGCTTCTAATTGCAAGGAGGATATGACCTATCCATATTTCCTCACCACCCCTCTACCCTTGCATTTGCCAACACATCCAAGGGCTACTTCACTCTGTGGACAATGCCTCTCTTCAGGGAGCATTTCCAATGAATTCCTTTTCCCCACAGATAGGCAAGCCCATCCCTTACTGCCAGCAACTCAGACACCTGAGCTGCTGATCAAACCTGGGTTGTCAGGGCAATAGTTAGGGCTTTCTTCCTCCACACCATGGTATTAGCCAGAACAGAAAGTTTGGCTGACAAGCATGGACAGAATCTCTGATAGTTAGGCTCATAACTGAAAAACGACCTTAAGACAACTCACATCAACCCTTAGGAATGCTATAAATGGCTATCCAGTCAATTAAGGAAGTTACAGTCACTGCCAGATGCACCTTAAATGTTGAGCACCTGAAGCAAAGGCCAGATAGAACTAAATTACTTTACAGAGCTAGAGCTGTAGATGTTTGATGCTTGGGGTACTTCCTTGTCTGCCATGGAACTAAAAAAATATTCTACTTTTCTCACTATGAATTTTGGGTAGAAGTTTCTGAGAAGCCTTTAGAACTGAGGACATTTTCTCCAATAGCCTTGAAGCTCTTGCTATCACAGGAAATATAGGTACCACTTTGTCATTCTGAGTGAGACTATAGGTGTCCCTGTCCTGCTGTGTGATACACTACAAATGCTGTTAGTGTTAGTGGAATTTGAAAGTGACTATAAATATGCAACAAAACTGGAGAAACATAATTTGTCTGGTTCAAAATAGAGTTTTAAGAATCAGGTCTACCTTTATCTTTGCTACCATTTTTGAGCACTGTGAAAATCAAAAGGTGTAGTGGAAAAGCATAAATCATTCTTCTTGGCCAGCTGGGCACAAAGGTATTTTGGGAGGAACTCAGTTTGAGGGCCATGCATTCCTATCATCTGTCTATGATTTTCAGGGTATCTCTGAGTTTTCTTTCACATTTTGGTCAGTTTTTCATAAAATCTTGGCTTTTGTGACAAACTGGGGAGGATCACAACCAGTAAACCCTATTCCTTATTGCTAAGCCCTTTTATTCCCATTTTTACAAAGGACTGGGGAGCTGCATTAACTGCCACCATCTGCCTTGCCACTCTCTTACCTTCGCCAACAGACATGACCCACTGATGCAGATCTTCTCTCACACAACTCATTTATTCTTTATCTGGATGCCCTCATCTCCTCTTGCCATCTTCATGTCTCTTCCCAAATCTGCTTTACAAAATTATCTTCTGCTTTCTTACACATAAGACAGAACCACTGCAATATGTTCTCTGACTTTCTCTGCAGTTGAAGCTGCTTTGGCTTCCATTCTAATGCCATTATTTTTTGTTTGTCTCACAATGCCATTTCCAGTACTCATCCCAGGCATTTCATCTCCATCACCTCAGGACTTTGCAGCTGCCATATCTTCACCGCTCAGGTTTATTTATTTTACAGTAGTTCTGGTCTCACTACTGTTTTATTCACCAACTTTTCATCTTCCATGGCATTCTTTTGCCATGCACTACCACTGACATTCTGTGCCAGGTGGTGACAGTGTACCTGATTCCAAGTTGCTTGATCTTCTCATTCAGACAGTCTCCTCAACCACCCCTTCCAGATATGTGCATCTCTGAACATGTTTCATTATTTTCCCTTCAATTTGAATTTTCAGCATTTTCTGATTTCCCTCATTTGCTGACATGACTACTGTCTTCTCTTCAGTTTTCAGCCATTTGTGATTTTCCCTATTTGCTGCCATCACAGTCACCAAACCTTTTAGTTGCATACTTTCTAATCTTTAGATAAAGAATGCCAATCCAAATCTTGCTACTACATATCCTTTTTAAGTCAGTACTGCTAATGTAGTAATATTTAAAAAGTGCCTCTGTTTCAGGGTCGTTGCCTCTTATTATTTTCAGCTTTATCTCTGAGTCATGAGTTAGGAGTTTGAAAGCTATGGAGAGAAGTGTGAAGAACTTCCTGTACTCAGCATTGGTTAGAGATGCAAAGAGGACCCACATCAGGCATCATCATTCTGGAGCAGTTCCTCACAGACTTAAGGTTAAGGGATCATCGATGTAGTGCCTGAAAATTGAATCTGATTCTACTTGCAAGAATTTGAGATTACTATTATAGGAATCATTTTTAATGAAAAAAATTCTGTTCAGTCCATTTCATCAGCCTCATTGCTTTCCTGCATTGCTGGTAAGAACCTGTACTGTGTCAATGTGCCATAGATTGCTACTAGACAGCCTGCTTACACTAATATCACCACTTTGGAGAGAAAAGAGGTTAAGAGTTGAAAGGTCAACAGCACTACCCTCATTTCCAGACCACTGTGTGCAGGAAACTCTTCCTCTGTATCTACTTGTCCTGCCCTGAGTGATATAGGTAATAGGGCCCATAAGCTTACAAGAAAGAATTGTGGTGACCAGGGCCATTGTACTTCTTGGTAGCAATGGAAGACTGACCAGTATACGAATGTTAATGGCCTTGTTTCAGGTGTTTCATAGCTTGATGCAGGTTTTCATATTTTGATTATCCTTCACTCGTTGTACTTTAAGATCCCATTGAAATACCTATGTGAAGTTGTTCCAACGTTACCATGCGATGGGTGCTGTACTATATAATTTCATGGATGGATGTTGATGATGTTGTTTTTATATACAGGAATTGTTGAAGGTTTCTGGACATTGCAAAGATGAATGAATGAGTAAATTGGTTGTGCAGTTACTCCTTCAGCGAATAGACTAAGAAACTTTTAGTAGCTAATATAACCTATGCAAAGGTTGTTGGCTGCATGGACAGATATATGAAAGCCTCACCAGGCACCCAAGGACCCAGGATTGACTAGTGACCTGGTAAGTGGAAGACCCAATAAGAGAGGGGTGAGAGTGAGGGGCTGATGTCAGCTTATCCATCTTGGGGGAGGGAGGTAGATTGGCAGAGTGCAAGACTGCCACCTATTGTAAAGAGAGGTACATGGCATGCAGAGTATAGATATGTGATATGCATTTGACTGTTCCAAGCTGCATTCATGCGGTAGACATCATGAGACATGTATAGGAATGTTTATGTCCTCAGGGGAATGTATAGCAAGCCTTTGCATGTAAAAGTGTACATGTCAGCTGCTAGGTGAGGAGATAGGGCCAGAAAAAAAAGTCCTTAAATTGCCTGGATGTTAGCTTCTTGTGACTCACTATTATCAATGGTAATGAATGTGGCTGGTCATGTCATGGGAGGGTTGATGACTAGCTGGTAATTCTGAATAAAGAGCACACCCCTAAAAGAAAACTCTTTCAAAGGTATGGAACCCTCAGCTTTATTTATATTAGTAAAGGGGTTCAAAGGAGCCCATATTCTCACTTATAAAATTATTAACAAGTTCTAAAGTCAAGTTTTAGCTGTGACTAAATAGGCTTTAGTCCAGTTGGTTTTAGTGAAGCCGACTATATCCTATATAGGTAGGGTCACAGGTGACAAATGAGAAACAGAACTGAATGGAAGTGAGATATTTGTAACTTAGCCCGGTTCCATGTAATCTCTAAGTTACTGAACAGATGAAGTGTCTGATATTATACATTGCAGATGTGTAAATACCTCAATGGCTTTTGCTTGCAGATATACTGCTACCACCATAACACATTCACTAAATCCATGTGGGGTTATGAACCAAAAATGACTGGTTCTTATTTGGAATTTAAAGAACCTTTAATTGCTTTCTCTAATCTTGATGTGATGAAAGATGTCTTGGCAATCTAAATACTACATCCATTTTCTTCAAATAAGGAGAACCATGATGGAAAAAGGTGTGATTATGTGGAAATTTGATTTGATTATAGATCTGATGAAGCTACTTGAAATCCAGATGTGTCTTTTTATGTTCCCCTGTTGTCTTCTGTACCAAAAAGAGTCACCATTAATTGCTGACTTTATATATGTCTATGAGGATAATCTGAATGGCTGTTTTTTTATGAGGCTGTTGACATCCATGTGGAATGCTGTTCTTTATAGAGAAGAAGTGTCTGAAAACTATGATGGGAATTGTTGAAGTAGAATATAAGGACAAATCATAACACAATGGAATTCTATGGTGTGAGATAGAGAGATAACGTCCCCTGGGCCTACTTCTTGACCAGTAAAGGAACTGCTGAAGGGACCAATGAAAAAGGTAGCTTGTGACTTCTGATGACCTCAGTATCTCTACTCATTGCCCAAACCCTGGCCTAGCCTAGACTGCAGCCTGTTGGTCTGTTGCCGCTGATGGTGGGCCCACTACTATGCCACCATACAATACCAAGGTCTGTATTCACCTCTCAGGGAGTGGAAAAAGGTTCTACAGGGAGGGTGAAAGAACATTCACCCAAAGGACAGAGAGTGGCCCTTTTCATTTGTAATCTTGGAAACAAGGGACATCTGTCACAAGAAAAGGGCATTTATAATTGTGATATTGACATCTTTGATAAAGGGCATAATATGCAACTAGGAATGTCAGTGCATAGTGATTCTAGTAACTGTTGCATGGCTTGCTTTACCTGTGGTTTCATACAGCGTCCACATTGTGAGTGAGCTGAGAGTGGATGCTCTCACTTCCTGAGGTTTAAGGCATTTCATTTTTTCTGACTTAGGCACAGCCTTTAAATACTCATCAGTCTTGTCCAAGATGTCATACTAGAAATACACAATGCTGTAATTTGCTGTCCTTAACTGTTCAAAATACAACTACTTTCACCTCTAAGCAGTCCAAAACCTTGAACACCCTGTAAAAAATCTGGTACCAAGGTGTAGGGTTATACGTCTGTGTTTCTACTGTCACCATATTATTAGGGTGGTGACCCTGTCCCATAAAATGTAGATTCTGAGGGATGAAATTATGTCATCAGTCACCCAGGCATGGGTCTTAGCATATCATCATAACCCCAATTCTGAACTGTAATATTCTGTAAAGTGTTGATCATAGGTGGGATAACTCCAAGATTCTGGTTCATGGTAAAGCATGTTGATTGGAAACATCTTTGAGAGAAGCCATCCTCTTAAGTTTGACTTCCCTTTCATGTTATGGCTCTGAGAATTTCTATAAACGTGGGGCTTCTGAGGGGAAGATAGAAAGCAGGACTACCTCCTCAGTGACATCTCTGGAAAAACTGTCATATTCATTGTGCATTTATCCATCAGGGAATCCTGGATGGCCCATCTTGAAAATTTTCTTAACAAAATGATCTAATCAGGAAGAAAACTAGCTTACCTGTTTAGACACCTTTGCTTTGGGAATGCCACATGGATCTTGTTAACAATATTGATAATGAGCAGAATATTGTCCTGAAGGGAGACTGAAGTGCCTGAAGACATTTTGGCATATTTCTCACCAGGTAACCATCTCCCCTGATTAAAGGCAGCTGCATATCTAGATAGGAAGAAGTAGATAAAGCTGTCTAAGTCTTTTTATTAGACAATCTCACATGTAGAAAATACCTCATCTGCTGCTGTTTCATACAGGGGAGGGTCTATTCCCACAAAATGTCCCTGCAGTAAAGTATCAACATTTTGTCCAGTGCACTCAGCACTACAAGGGCCAATGCAGGGTAGACCACCACTGGGTAAATCAAGCTCAGGTATATCAATGCACACATCACTAATATTTGTAACTGGGTATCCATCAATGAGGATGCTAACACTGGGACCCCACTGTCAGTGGCTGAGTCAGTGCCAGGTCTTGTGCCTGAAGGCTTGATAACTGGATATTATGTGTTGCAGGAAGATCTGCAGACCAAATATCAGATCAGACAACAGGGGGTTGCTTACAGCAGGTCTAACCTTGGGGTCTTGAGAACAACTAGTAGTACTCATTGACCAACAAGAGTCTCTGCATAGGCTGCAACAGAATTAGCTGCTCATAGTTAATTTAAATTGACCACTGCAATAGAATGGTGTGTAAGGCAGGGAGTAAAGTGAAAGACATTGGTATAACCAGCATATGCCCCTGTCAGATGTAGTCCAGACTTTGCTGCTTGGGACAAGTAATCTCACTTCTTCTGAGGGTCTTTAGAGGAAACTCCTAATGTCTGATTTCCAGGAGGAAAGAGGCATCAGTGGAATCAAAAAACATCCTGGTTTCTGGCTTGTCACTGGGACACTCAAAGAAACAAATGTCGGACAGGGCGGCAGTCAGTCATAAGGCGCACACACACACACACACACACACACACACACACACACACACACACACACACACACACACACACACACAGGCACGCAGGCACACACAGGCACACACACACACACACACACACACACACACACACACACACACACACACACACACACACACACACACGCACACAGCTGAAGGAATCTTGGAGGATCTCCATTTTAATCATGTCATGCCTTTGTGATGTGATAAGAAACTGAAACAGTATCCGGAAACACCCACTGAAATATCACATGGAAAAAAGAGAGCATCTGGAGACCTCAGACGGAAGTCACTCCAGCCAGGAAATAAAATGAGTAAGTAAGTTATGTGAGGCAATAATGCTGACTGCTACGCTACTGTACCATCTGTCTATGCAATTAGTTTTGTAATAATGCTTGTGATTCTGGCCCGGGTTATGGCTAAAAAAGTAATACGAGCATCCCATTCACCCAATTAACAAATGTAAAATTAATAAAAATAGATCAGTAAAAGTGTGAAGATCAAAATCAATGCTATTACATGGGTAATTGTATTATATTCTTATTTAAGATGTCTATCAGTACATTGTAAAATACTAAGTATTGCTTTTCCCCTGCATTTCTTTAAGGGACTGCTCTTTTACACTGCAAGTTAGGATTTGCAAGCATGTATGTATTTAGTGTTATTGTATTACTTAATGATTATTTTGCCTATAGCCAGAAACATGGCTTAAAAGGGTCTATGGGATCAATACCCCTGCTCAACAGATACATTCAAATATGAATAGATAAGTGACTGAATACCTGTCATTAAAAATGTCCTTCCTTGTATCGCTATATCACAAAGCATCAGTAGTAAAACCCTTGGCAATGTGCCTATTAGCTAGTTCTCTTCTCTGTTTGTAGTAATACTTGTATAAGTTTGACAACTATGGGTACACACTCCTCATTGTGTACATACAACACTAAAAATAATCACTTGCAATAACATATTAAAAAATGAAGCACAAGGCATTTTATCCAAATAACAGGTCAGGATAAGGATTTGAGGGGTATTATTTTTTTCTAATATCAAGTGCCAGTTGAAGAGTTCCAAACCACTGACAGAACTGTGTTTAAACAAAGATATTTACATAACTCTTTTGTTCAAACCATCTTGAGATATGCAGGTTACTCAAATGCATGAATCTATTTAAACACAGCAAACTGAAATATGTGCAAGGAAAGTAAAAAAAATTGTATGGTGCATTAAAAAAGAGAACTTTGTAAATAATTTAGAAAAGACATTTCTGTTTTTTCATAGTAATTTTGGTTTGGTCCTCTGGAAGTCTGCTCAGGGTCATTTGCTCTGTTTATTCCATAAAATAAAGGAAAGGCTGAAGCCCTCACTTACCCGAGAAACACTAATGTAGATGAAAAGCATGTATTTATAACGAATGTTTCCTGTATATATCTGGGCTAATTTAACCATGGCTTCAGTCACTGGACATGAAGGACTTGAGGGATAATCTTCAGTTTAATAATGTGCCATTTAAAAATGCAAAACTGCATGTTCTATTTATGTATTATAGCACTAAAGAATGTCCTTTGTACTCTGATTACTTAGATGCATTATCAGCCAAGCACTTCAATATGTTTTCAGTGACCAGTCAGTAAAAGAAATTCATAATTCACCTTTCAGAAAACAGTGATACTCTTATTGTCTTCATTAATAATTACAGCGGCAAAATTCTATTTAAAAGAGATGTTATAAACTCCAACAAGACCAAGGAAAAAAGTATTTTTTCTTGAATACTTGTTTTGTAGCTATACTCTGATCATTTTCAAATTTTGCTTGTACATACGAAAAACACTATTGATTTTCACACAGGAGTGAATGGATATTAAGATTTTTGAATTTTACATCTGTTAATTGACTCTGATTTCAGCTTTCCTGGAATTTGACACTTTCCTGGTTGTAATAGATTTAAAACTATGCATTTGTTGAAACAACCATTCCATCCGGAAAAGTTAGTCTGGGTGCTTGTGATTTAGGGGAAGTCTCTGACCCAGTATTCCTGTCTTAAGAAACTTTACTGTTGTTCTCTGTACCTATTTAATTTATGACCATCTCCAGTAGATGACCTAAATGTAAATTAAAATAAACCACATTAAACGAGATAATAAGGAATCCATGTCAGTCAGAAATCATTTTACTGAAAGAATGGGAGTGCCTGCCTCTTTAATTGTAAAATCAGCAGTCAGCACTTTGGTGCCTTGGTGCCTTGAGCATTATTTTCCTCTCTGTTTCTTAATAATGAAAGTACTAATGTTCATGTTAAAATTAACCGAATCAGTCAATATTAAAACCAACAGCATGCAGCTAATAAGATATAAAGCATTCAGCAGGGTTCTTAAAATATTACATATTTTTCTTTGAAGTGTTGTTTATGTTTTACAAAGTGTGTGATGGTTTTCTTCTGGATAGCACTGGACAAAGTAGAAGTGAGACTACTTTTACATTTTTTCCTGATCACCCACTTAATACATTTCAGGAACATGGGGGGAATTGGAGACTATCATCATCATCATCATCAACCCCCTTTTTCCCCATTTTCTACGTGGGGTCGGGGTGTCATGTCAACTGACGCCATCCCTCTCTATTCAATGCCACTCTTCTATCTTCTTTGACACTCATGCCTAACTGTCATAGGTCTTTTCTCAAACAGTCCATCCACCTCTTTGTTGGACACCCTGTTTTCCTCTTACCTTCTTCCTGTCTGTCCCAAATTTTCTTCGCCAGATTGTCATCTGGTTTTCTGCACATGTGCCTGAACCACCATAATCTGCTCTCTTTTATCTTTCTGTAATTAGAGCTAGTTTGGCTTCTGCTCTTGTGTTATCATTTCTTTGTCTGTCCCACACTGTGCATCCTAACACCCTTCTCAGGCACTTCATCTCCATCACCTCTGGCTTCCTCAACTGCTCTGCCTTTACTGCCCAGGTTTCTGCACCATACAGTAGTACAGGTTGCACCAATGTTGTGTACACCTTGCTTTTCAGCTTCTTGGGCATTCTTCTGTCATATACTACACCTAACACTCTATGCCAGTTAGCTGCAGCCTCTCTGATTCTAGCTCTGACCTCCTCATTCAGACTTCCCTTCTCCTCAACCACCCCTCCCAAATACACCGTTACTTTCCCTTCCATCTCAGTTCTCAGCTTCTTCTGATTTCTACCATTTGCTGCCATTACAGCTGTCTTATCTGTACTCAGTTGTATCCCATATACCTTCAGTTTTACATTCCATTCTCCTAGCCTTTGCTGAAGTTATTGTTCAGTCTACCTGTAATGCCACATCATCTGCATACAGCAACTTTGTTGATCTGTCCTTTTCCTCTCCAGCCTGTTTGCTAATGCAAGATATTGGAACTAATTCTGCACAGGGTGTCAGTCTCTGACATAATGTATGCACTTTACTTGGTCTCGTACATAATGCACATCTATATGAACTTTGGACTATCAGCTCACTTATGGCGTATCTTTGGGTTGTGGAAGAAAGAGTAGAACACCTGGAGAAAAACATATTGACAGAGAGAGGACATGTCTGCAAAGGCAGAAAGCACCCCACCAAGAACTGAACTGACAGACGTGTAATTCTATCCATTTCATGTGATTATCATCTTATGACTTTGCTAAAATACTGTCTGGTTAGTATTGTGCTACACATTACAGGGCAAAATGCAGGATGGTAGGTTCTACCAGATCTCTAGTGATTTCATTGTGATTCTACCATGCTAATAATGCTGAGAGGCAAATGAGCTTGGATATGGTTTATAGCTATAGACTGCTACATATATGAGGTCAAATGCTATGGTTTAAATCTTCTAATTAGCAATGGTAGTCAACAGACTCTAATATAATAAACAATAATCAAATATCTGAATATTAATTTTAATTTTAATCACGGTACCTTTTTAAACGTATGCGGTATGGGAATACGCAACCTTCTGATAACAAAGATATTCACTGAAATGGTGTGAGGATTTTGTAATTTTCAGCATGCCTGAGAAACATCAAGAACTTAGCCGCAGCCTTTTTTGTTCATCTATAAAGTGAACATTTTCAATGACATTTCTTTTTCTTTCTAAGGTGAGCAAGGAAACTCATTAAGCATTTCTTTCAGTGTGCTGGTGACCTATGTAGCTTCCTTTTAGCAAAGCCTATGTCAGTGAAGCAAATGTGATTTGCTTCTACAGTGGCAGTTTGCCAGAAAAGGTAATATTGATTTCTGTACCACTGCTAACTGGCAGACAGGTGCCAGTCAGAAACACAGAGAAGAAATGGCAGATTTCCTTTTAAATGTAGTCACACATTTCATGTTCCTTAAGCAGAGTCATATTTGACATTTAATTTAAAAGCAGTGACCAGCTTACTTAAAAACCTTACTGATCAGAGTTATCCTGTTACTCAGAGGAGTGGGGCAGTTAATGTGGACTTCAAATCAATCAGTAAGAACTCCTTTAGAGACTTCTGGAAGACACCAGCAAGTAAAGTGGCCTTGGAAGTTGAATTCATTTGTTTTTTTTTTTACTCTTTCCCTCTATAGCAGGACCTCAGAATAAATCCTAGGTCCTGTGAAACCTGATGTAATAAACATTGAAACTCATGAACAGATGTACGGATTTAAGACAGGATATTGACAATTAGTTTAATGCAACATTTGTTATAAATGTTACAATAAATTAGCACTAACTTGATCATGAAATAACACTTATGTGCACCAGATGGGCAAATTATTGCAAATATGCTACAGCAAAACTCTGCTTCATTCAGCCTTGCTTTAAGAAGTGAAATGTATTGTAAAAAGAAACATGAATAACTGCTGTTCCTTCAGAGCACCAGAATGTAGTATAGAGATGGGGTTCAGGGAAAATTATTTTAAAGTTATAGCTTTCAACATTTGTAATTATTTTGATTCTATCTGGATGTCCCATGGCAACCAAAAGGTCAAGTACCCCCATTAGAATAAAACTTAGATATGGAATAAAACATGTTATGTGACCTGGTCCTGAATCATATACATGTTTCCTCCTAAGAAATGAATGGAGAAGTCTGGAAAGGCCACAAAAAAAGGGACGTGTTCTTCCTCATAACTATCTTGTTGGTCGGTGGGGGCAACTTATGACTGTATTTTGTACATAGTCATATAGCTTTATATTGACAAGTATATTAGGTAGATACATTCCTTGGTCTGCTGGCCCAGAGGTGCACAGGGAGTGTTTCTGTCTGCAGTGTGGAGTCGTGCTCAAGAAGGGGAAAACAGACAGAAGGCTGGCAGTGTGTGTGTGTGTGTGTGTGTGTGTATGTGTGTGTGTGTGTGTGTGTGTGTGTGTGTGTGTGTGTGTGTGTGTGTGTGTGTGCGTGTGTGCGTGAGGGATGTGGTGTATGGTGTACACCCCACACTACATATTAGAAATATTGGAAAGAAATGCCAGGGAAGCCTATCTGTTGTACTCTAAAGCATAAAGGGTGCAGAGTTGAATGCATAAAATATACTTGCTGAAACATGTAGTTAGTGTGGGTTTTGCATGTCATAGTCTCTCCTATTAGGAACGCTGGGAGTTTCAACCCTGTGGAAATCCTTTAAATGTGCAAAATGAGTATTTCAATTCACTGTTTTAAGTTCTAGTCAGTGTTTGTTTCTAAATAAGGGGACTTCTAATACTTGTTCTGACACCTCTAATAGGGAGACAGAGTGATGGAATAGGGCAGGTCATCATGAAATCCCTGTGCCTATAATAGCTTGGATTGCTCCCCTGGAAAGGAAACAGCAGGAATATATACAATTCAGGGGTTGAGAATCCATAAATGGATTGAAAAAATGGTTCTTTACAAATGTGTCATTGACAATCTTTTACTCAAAAAATTACTATGCTTTTTGCCTTAAAACAAATTTATCCTCATCTGATGACTTTCTACCCAGGACTTGCTGTTTAAAAATATATATTCTTTTGCATCTCAACCTTGTGCTATCACCAGACAAAGTAAGGATACTTTGTGATCAGACAATAGTTTCTACCTATTCCCGCTTTCATTTGTGGCTGTATTTGCTGATCTGTAGCAGATGCTTTTCCTGTCTGTCTTCTCATGTACCTCCCTTTAAGGTTCTGTGTCACTAATGCTTCATTTCTCTTTACCCTTGGGTTCTGGAACTCTGCCACATCATTTTTCTTATCAGTACCCCATTTTCATATTTTTACATTGCTTTTCTGGAAGTGCTTCTCTCCCCCAGGGTGCTTACTATGTCCATTAGTCATGCTTAAGTAAATCTACAGATTTCCATGTTCTCATCAGTCTTTTAGAACCCTAGTTTTGTCTGTGTGATATTTAGTAATGTTGTTAGTTTTTCCACCTTTCTGAGCTCTGCTAAAGGTTCTAGCATCCCCCAGTCCTTGGTTATCAGCATTTGTATCCATCTCCACTTGTTAGTCTAGAGTCTGGCATATTTAAATTGTAACACTGAGGCTTATTCTTTCCCAGGTGGCACTTTGGTTAACTTTGCACTTCTGACAGCTAGGCCTGCCACTGTAAATTTATCCTCATTCCCTCAGGGCATATATTACTGAGTTACATACCCCCACGTCTGTCTGTGTTATTGTGTGTGGAACATGTCCAGCTGCAGCCTAGGTGGCTTGGTTAATAGTAGTGTAGACTTTTAGCATTGCTTTTCAGTGCTGAATTGGTGACATTCTTGATGAATTTTTACCATTTATTTTTGTTGATCAGTGTGATGAAAGGAGATGCTGCCAATGCAGCAAGCTAGAATTTTGTAAAGTAATTATATGTCATTGGGGAATATCAAAATGATTTGTGTAATGCTTGTGTTACAAATGTGTTAGAACTGTATGCCATGTGTATATCGAACTGCTTGTACAGACATTTGTGTGTTGAAAAGGGTATTTACAAAAGGCTTGTGTTTAAAATGGATCCACAATGTGCCCTACTGGAAAAGAACAGAAATGTACAAGCTCTATTGTAATTGTTAGTGAGGTCTGACCATAAGCTATTCATCCTTAACATCCACATCCCACCCCCACCCCCCAGTAAAAAAAACACCATAAAAAACTTCTCCAAAGCCAACTTCATGCTACTCAAGTCAGAAGTGACAAACTTCATGACACCCATGCAGACGGGAACTGAAAGTTCAACTGCTGAATCCTACACTAAGGCACTGTACGAGCACATCCACTCATGCATGAATCGTGCCATCCCAAATAGAACCAAAATGCTCTCATCCAAAAAAAGGAAGCCAATCTGGTGGTCCCCTGCCATAAACAAACTTTACAACAAAAGGAAGAAACTTTTGCAGAAAAGATGAAAATCCCAGGATGCAAAAAACTCCCTTACTAGCCTCAGTAAGAAACTGAGATGCCTCATAAAATCCTCCAAAGCTAGTTACGAAAATAAAATTGCCAAAGATTCCAAAGACAACCACAACGCATTCTATAACTATGTCAAGAATCTAAATGGCAATGCTCAGATCTGCTCTGAGCTAAAACAGAATGGCATTAAATATACTGATCCGAAGGATGTTGCCAATATTCTGGCAGATCGATTCAGTGCCAACTTCACCCCCCTCTCACCCCCTAAATGGCCCATCTCAATACCGGAAGATTGCCAAATTCCAGTAATAACGGCCACACAGGTACAAAATGCACTCTCTAAAGCCAAGAATACAGCATCCATGGGACCAGATGACATCCCGGGCTGTGCACTACATGAACTACAATATGAACTGGCACCTCACTTAAGTGTCATGTTTAATCATAGCCTCACCTCAGGTTTCGTGCCCACTGAGTGGCGCAGAGCTACAGTTATCTCAATCCACAAGGGGGGATCCACCTTGGATCCTGGAAACTACTGTCCCATCAGTCTGACAAGCCTTATCTGCAAGGCCATGGAGCGTATTATCATGGAACTTATAAACAAAGACATTGGCAACCTTCAAACACTGGACCCCACCCAGTTTGGGTTTGTGAAGGGCCGATCTTGTCTCCTGAGCCTGATTGACTTCTTTGAATCAGTCTCCAGAGCCATGGACAAGGGTAAGGTGGTCCACACAGCCTATCTAGACCTTGCCAAGGCGTTTGACACCATCCCCCACTCTGGAATCATAGATAAACTTACTAAGTTGGGCATTAATCCCTATGTCACCCAATGGGTTGCTAAATGGCTTACTGATAGAACCCACACTGTAAAAGTAGCCAACTCCAAATCCAGCTCCAGACACGTGACAAGTGGAGTACCTCAGGGTTTAGTCCTGGGGCCGCTCTTGTTTGGCATCTACTTCTCTGAAGTACAGGTCAACACTAAGGGACTCTGGCTAACAAAGTTTGCAGATGACTGCAGACTGGGAGCCATTATTGAATCCCCAAATGATGTGGATACTCTACAAAAGGGCCTTACAGAAACAGATGCTTGGTGCCAGAGCCATGGGCTCAAGCTCAATGCCAAGAAATGTATTGTTATCCCCTTTGGGAAAAAACATGTATCCATGAATTACCATATAGGTGGCAGTACACTAAACACAGAAAGTGTGATAAGAGACTTAGGGACACAGGTGGACAGTGGCCTCAACTTCAATCACCACATCACCACAACACCACAACAGTCAGGAAATCCTTCTATGTGGCACACCTCATCACGAAGGGCTTTTCATCCAGAAAAAAGGAGGTCATTGTCCCACTGTACTCATCCCTCATTAGACCCATTATAGAATACAACGCCCCATTTGGTATGTACCTCTCAAGACATCTGCAACAACTGGAAAGGCCTCAGAAATACCTCACTAAAAGAATCACAGGCCTAAAGCAGATGCCCTACGCTGACAGCCTTAAAAAACTCCAGCTATACTCTGTCGCGTATCGTCTACTCAGAGGCAATCTCTGCTTAACATACAAGGCCATGTCAAACCCAGAGCTGTTGGACATGCTACACTTAAAGAAAATCCCAATCCCTCAGAGCTACACGCTCCAGGGATCTAAACCTTGTCATCACAATAAACAAAACATGCTGGAGGCATAGGTTCCTGACCCAGAGACTCCCCAGACTCTGGAATAGATTGCCCATACATGTCAAGCAGAGTGCCTCTTTGGACCTCTTCAAGAGGAACCTTGACGATTGGATGGGAGAAAGGAAATTCACCCCAGGGATCATGTCAGTCGCCCTGCTAGACAGGGGTCCAGGAAAGTAAATAATGTGGGAAGAAATAGCCAGGGAATTGTTATGGCTAGGCTTGTATAGGCCCTAGGGCTGATAGCCTAGTACCAACCTATGAACTTATGAACCTATGAACCTATGTATAAATGTATATATTTTAACAGTGGAAAATGGGATACACAAGGCTAACCCCAGTCTAGTAAATTTTAGAAAAATACTTGAAATTAAATTACTTTAAGGCTAGGCCATAAAAGATGGTATCTTGCAGTTTTCAATACAGCAACAGACACAATATCTGTACTAGGAAACTTTCTGTATTTTCTTTAGGGTGAATTAATTACTTGTCTTGAAAGCATGAAGGAATGCAATCGTTTTATGTCTTCCAGCATCTGCTAGAGATCTGAGGAGAAGCCCTTGATTATGTATTTTTACAGGTAGATGCTAAATGCTACCAGCTGCCATCAATGGTTGTTTTGGGCCGGGGAACTAAATGTCAGATGACAAGAAATGATGCCATTCTGCATGGTATCCCAGAAGTAATATTTTAGATATTAATTTCAGAAGTCTCTTCATGAGACAGATCATTCTGTATTCTGTCTTGGACCTGACAACTAAAATATTCATTCACACATCTGACTTGCTCTAATGAAGTAAGTGTCTAGGAAACAATAAAATTCTCTTAGATACAGTCAGGGATATAGTGAAGGTTAGTTTAGATATTTTTCTTTATGTATTTATTTGAGACTGTCCTGCAATGTTGTTTTAAACATTTCCTGTGGTTTTTGAACTCTGGTGTCACTGTGAATATATATTTAGTATTGTCTTGTTCTTTTTTCATTTATTAATAAATATATTTAAAACTTTCATTGTGGCTGATCTGTGTAGAGGTATTTAAGTTTTGAGTGTACTTGCATATTTATTTGGTGACACTGCATAGGCCACTCCTAATAGCCTTGCTCTTGGTCAAACTACCATTTGTGCTAATATTAATAGTACACAGTAAAATTGGACACCCTTTGTTAAGGGCCTTAAAGTAGCTTATAAGGGGTTCTGGTGACAGTGAAAACTACCTTATAGTCTGGGCAAAAAGGGGCATAGCTAGTAAACCTGTGCCAGCCTTTCCCAGGTGTGTGTGTGTGCGTGTGTGTGTGTGTGTGTGTGTGTGTGTGTGTGTGTGTGTGTGTGTGTGTGTGTGTGTGTGTGTGTGTGTAAATTAAAATCTCAAAGAGTGTGTGTGAGTGTGTCAGATACCGAGGCAGGAACAAGAAGCACTGGTTGGACAGAGAGAGTGTTGGAGGACTTGGCTTGGAACCCTGGCTAAGGACTCAACGTTATAGTGGTGCCAGTGGGGAGTCTTATTGGGGATCTGGAGAAAGGTACAGGAACTATCCCCAGACTGACTGTGGTCTCTGTGTGCTCTTAAGGGAGATTGCACTTGATGCAGAGAGCTGCATCTGGAAATACTGTGTGTGTATCTGTCATCTTCCCAGTGTATGTTCCCCATTGTTGCCAGTGGTGAGGATTGAGGCTCCTTGATTAAGGCCTTCTTCAGCTATGTCAGAAACCTGGGTGGAAACTCCTAGATATGCTCAGAATTAGTCCAAAATGATACAAAAATCACTGAACCCACAGACATTGCCAACATACTGGCAGACAGGTTCAGCGCAAACTTCACCCCCCTCTCCCCCCCCAAAAGGAGAGATAACTATCCCAACAGAATGTAGCCTCCCAGACATCTCAAATGCGCAGGTGAAAGCTGCTCTCTCTAAAGCTAAAAACACAGCATCAATGGGACCGGATGGTGTCCCCGGCTGTGTGCTACATGAACTCAATGAAGAACTAAACCCGCACATAAGGCAGCTGTTTAATCTTAGCCTTACCACAGGATATGTGCACAAGGAGTGGCGTACGGCAACTGTGGTCCCACTCCACAAAGGCGGTGCCTCTACGGACCCTGGTAATTACCGCCCCATAAGCTTAACAAGCCTGCTCTGCAAAGCTATGGAGAGGATCATAATGGAACTCATAAACAAGGACATAAGGGACTTGCAGACCTTGGACCCAACCCAGTTTGGCTTTGTCAAGGGCAGATCTTGCCTTTTGAACTTGGTCGACTTCTTCAAAAGAGTTACCAAGGCCATTGATGAGGGAAAGGCAGTCCATACAGCCTACCTTGACCTTGCAAAAGCTTTCGACACAATACCCCACTCGGGTATCATAGAGAAACTTACCAGCTTAAATGTAAACCCATAGGTCACAAGATGGGTTGCAAACTGGCTAAAGGACAGAACCCACAGGGTTAGAGTTGCTGGAGCCATGTCAGACTCCAAGCCGGTTACAAGTGCTGTCCCACAGGGCTCAGTCCTTGGCCCCCTATTGTTCGGCATCTACTTCTCAGAAGTACAGGCAAACATAGGAGGACTATGGCTGACAAAGTTTGTGGATGACTGCAAACTGGGTGCCATAGTGGATAGTACATCGGACAAGACATCCTTCAGAGGGGTCTCACGGAAACTGATAGCTGGTGCCAGAGCCATGGCCTGAAGTTAAACGCAAAAAAGTGTATAGTCATACCCTTTGGGAAAAACAAGGTAACCCCAAGCTACCATATAGGTGGCAACCCACTAAGCACAGAAGAGGTTATCAGGGACCTGGGTACCCAGGTTGACAGTGGCCTCTCGTTTGACACTCACGTTGCTAAAGTGGTTCGAAAGACCTTCTACATTGCCCATCTGATCATGAAGGGATTCGCATCCAGATCAAGTGAGGTCATTGTTCCCCTGTACTCTTCACTTATCAGACCAATGATCGAGTACAATGCCCCATTCTGGATGTATCTCACCCGACATCTGCAGCAATTGGAGAGACCCCAAAAGTTCCTCACCAAAAGGATAAAGGGACTCCAAAACCTGTCATATACTGCCAGACTGAAGAAACTCCAACTCTATTCAGTTGCATACCGTCTGCTCAGAGGTGACCTGTGCCTGACATACAAGGCCATGACCAACCCGGAATTAATGAACATGCTCCACCTCAAAAAATCCAAATCCACCAGAACCACTAGAGCAAGTGACTTAAACCTTAGCACGGATATAAATAGGACGTGCTGGAGGGATAGATTTATCACCCAGAGACTCCCCATGCTGTGGAATAAAATCCCGGTCCATGTGAGACAGAGCACCTCGCTGGCTCTGTTCAAGAGAAATTTTGACTGGTGGATGGGAGATCGTAGGTTTACCCCGGGAATCATCTCTGTGTCACTGCTGGAGAGAGGCACAACAAACTAATGGGCACATTATTTCTAACATAAGGGGTGGCGTAAGCCACATAACTTTGGGCTAGGCTTATAAATGCCTTAGGGCAGATAGCCTAGTATAAACCTATGAATCTATGAACCTATGAACCAGTGGTGCGGCATCACATATTGGTTGGCAGTGGTGGGACATCCACATCACATATTGGCTGGCAGTGGTGGGATCACCACATCATATACAGGGACTTGACTGGAAGTCTGGACAGCCAATACTATCATAAAAAATACCACATTATAAAAGTCATGGACAGCAGAACAGTTTTCACCAGAACTTAATTCCTATCATCCCTGAGTCAATCACCTGACCTACAAATGGCACTTATCTTACTCATCTAAGATCTTATGATAACTATTTGCACTATAGCTTCAGCCTCCTAATTTCTGCCTGCATATATAGAAATTTCAGTCCTTAGATAACACCCACAAAAACATTTAACACATAGAGTTAACCTACATAATGATTATACCTTCCTTTTCCCACAGTTCTTAAAGGCTGTACTCTCACTCATACTTTGTATGTTTGTTGATGACAATGAATTCTGAAACCAAAAAAACAGGAATGTAGCAGAAGTTCACGCACCTCTCTTTAATGTTCACTGAATAAAACTATTCAGCTCTTTCATCCCTTTTAAACAGAACTTCATTAGAATAGTTAAAACAGAAACTACTCAATGTTTATATTCCATCCTTGGACTACTTAAGTAATTATATATGACATCACTCAAACCTTGTTTTTTTTTAATATCTCGTTCTAAAATGTGTAAATAAACAGTAAGAAATATAGTAATATGACAAGTAAAATTATCTCAAAAAAGCCTTAAGAGTCAAATACTCCAAGGCTTTCAATTTACACTCATTCCGTCCAATACAGCTCATTTGAGTGTGTATCTTTAACTCTCAGTGGGTGAAACTTGAGCCTTTAAAAAAAAAGTTATCACCTTCCATTTGTAGAAAACATTCATTGACAGAGGTCAAATATCAGTACAGTTGTGTTTGCCATCATGTATACTTCAAGATAAAATATTCTGATACCTTGTATGTAGCATGGTTTTGGAATTATTAATGTAAATATGAGCAAGCAATATTTGATGCCTAGAGGTGCAGTAGGAGGTAACTGCAGAAATGTCTGGAGGTGCACTCGGCTGTAATGAGTACACTAAACAAGGAAATCTGTCCATTCAAACCAGGAGACGAGTATTCATTTAAGTGAAGCTGCCATCACAGCTCACTTACTTTAAAGGACAACAATGAGATTCTGTTATTAAATGTACAACTTCTCTTGTCTTTTTTCTCCCTATTCACTGTCCCTGCTATGAATAAACAAAAATACAGCATTTAAAATATTTTAAATTGACTGTTTCTTTCCACTAGAACAGTATATTACTGTACTGAGGTGGTTGCACTTTCAAAAAACTTTTGTCCCACCCTTGCTGCAGTCTGCAATTCACTGATGTCATCAAGGCCACTGAATACAGGTAGTTTTTTGACCATTTCCCTCCCCAAACTGACATCACCACTACTGTCCTAAAAACCCACTCATGCTGTGATGTCACAGCTCCCTGGTCCTTCCCCTACACATACAGAAAGTAAAGGCTAGAACAAGGAAACAGTACATGAGTCAAGTAACTTGCTGTGAGCTGTCAACCACAGCTTGTAACAGCTCAAATTACCCTTAGCACTTTGACAGCTAGGGAAGTAGGTGCGAAGGGGGTGGGAGATGAGTCAAACTAGTGCAATTCAGGCTTCACAAAAGACTGCAGTTTAGCCATTCTAAAAAGAAGCAGCAGTAAAAAGCACTTTGAAAGTCTGTTCTGTGTAGGGTTGCCACTTCTCCAGTTTTTTCTAGACTATCCAGAAATCAAACTGATTCTCCGGTAGTCTGGAAAACACTGTACAAACTCTGGTATTCTGTTTCAAAGTGGAAACAGACTATTGGGGTTTGTTAAATCGGCTGAAAGCAAGTATCAGGAATGGAAAAAGTGGGCATTCCCCATCAACTGATGTCATAGTGACATCAAAAATGGGCAGGAGAAAGGTTGTGAATGGGTGGGTCTACGAGTGATGCGGGGGCATGGCCTTACTCCAGTTTTAGCCACAAAGGAAGGTGGCAGCCCTAGTTCTGTGGCATTTGCACTGTTTGTGTTTTCAGTAGTCATTGAATGGCAAGAAATGTTACTTAAAACTGACTGAAAGACAGCAATGTATGCATGTAAAATCAATGCAGTGACAGCAGCTTTAGGAAGAAAGAAGCCTGCATGATATATTTTTTTCAGACAAGCACTGCATTGTGGGATACCGAGAGGCAGACCAAACAATCAGAATTCCTTCAAGATGCCAGACCCCATGTGGTCAGACTGAGAAATTATGTATAAAATATTTAAAAACCCTGTAAGTAGTGCCAGAGTGGTGTTAAAATGTAGGAAACACCAAACCATGATGAAATAAACATGTTTTTTTTGAGTCTGTGGGTGTGGTTTTCCTTTAAATTTCTCCTTCCAGGGACCTTCCCTTGGATCAACCACTATATACTGTCAATCTCACTGAATTTAAAAGATCTGGCAGCTTGCTCCCCTCTAGTAGTTTTTCCTGGTAGTGCTGTGAGCCTTCAATTGGATAATCTGGTGCAATTTCCTAAGCTTTGCAGTTTCAGCTATGGCCTCTCAATTTTTTTTCTTTGAAGAAGGTTGTCCATGATGCAGTCATTCATTTTATCAATTTAATCATTAGTCAGAACAGGAATTAAATGTTGTTTCATTGATTCATTGTGTTGTTAAATAGTTTTTTTTGTTATAGAATAAGAACAAATGTCAATAAATAAAAATTAAAATTAAAAAGAAGCATACATTACAATAACGGATGACTCATGTAGAGTGACTACCTTGAAAATTACAGTGCTAAGTATGTACAGATATTCTCTAAATTTTCTTATGTTTCATGGTGGTTTTAAATTTTTACTCTTTATTTTTGATTTGATTTTTATTATGAAAATATGTAATACTTTTGGAGCTTTTCTTCTTGAGTTTCCACTGAAAATGGGCCCCTAGCTCAGCTGGACTAACCCAGTTAACAAATGTCAATAAATAAATAAACAAAAATAGATTGTTGAGCTATGGTGTGTTTAGCTGTTTCAGTATTAGTATATTTAGAAGACTGGATGAGGAGTGCAGGAACATTTACCCCCCCCCCCCCCATCACACACATAAACACTCATGTTGAATTTCTTTGATGTTTTGATTGTTAATATGTGCAATGGAATTATTTACATGGGTGGGCTTTGATGAAACATTTTTTCTTGGATTTGAAATAGATTTGCGGATGGTGCTCACTTGGCATTCTATTATGAAGCTTGGTGTTTTCTCCTAAACTTCCAAGTTTTGCATTTAGCTCTTATGTCACACAGTCCTAATTTTCCATCTCATTTTGAATTGCTGATGATGGAAGTGACTAAGGTAAACATCTCTGTCATGTTTTGTAGAGAAGTTTTCAATTCTATAACAGTTTTCTATCTTTAGGCACTTATTTTGTGATCACTTTCTTTGCAGGATGACTTCCTGGGGTCTACACTCTAAGCTGCATATGATCATACCTCTTTGAAAGGTTAGATATATTTTCCTTTTTCTGTTTATTGGTACTGGTACTTGTGCTTTAGTGGATTGTCAGGGTCCTTATTTAAAATATGATATACATGGAAAGCAACCTTATATGAAGTGCCCCGTGGAGTGCTTAGGAATGAGTATTATTTGATATCACAGAGCTGTACAAACTGAACAATGTCTTATTACTGCAAGAAATGAAACGAGTAGTAGAACTTTATATTTACAGGGAGTTAAATATATGAGACAGTCAATTTATTTAAGGTGAAAATAACTCCAAGACTTTTTTTGATTCAAATCAATAATGTTACTGAGCTGTTTTTTTTTTAAAGAAAATCCTTAGGGGCATCAATGGGAACACCGAGCAATCATCAAAATAAGGGTCTGACAACAACTTTTAAAATTCTTCTAATGAGGTTTGGATTTGCTTGATTTTCAGGGCTACTACATGGTGGTGTAGATAAGTGCTGGAGATCTGACCAATTTCATTCAATACAGAAAGCTGGAAGTGCTCTGTGGGGAGGGTCAATTTAGTGTTTGTCTCTGATTTGCCCATCCTAGAAGGGAGGGAGGAGGCCTGGCCATGTCTGTTGCAATACTGACTCCTACAGTAGTGTGAGGGAATGTGGCATTAAGGGACAGAGCACAGCACTGCTAAATGCAGAAGAATTGTCTGTATGATGCAGCTATTGTGAATGGGACTAGGGACTGCCCATTACAGCATGATAGTTTACTCTTGGCTCCTGACTATGTTATCATAATGCCATGCAATGTCATTGCCTACGTTTGACTCCTAACTCTCACCTGTTGAGGACATGACTGGATTATTTCATGTGGACTGCTGAGTGGGCTTTTGTTGGCTTCCATTATGAAGGGTGTCTGATGACAATCTTCATTAACTTTCTGTCTTTGCCTTGCAACCTGATAGAGTTTCTTTGTTCTATCTGCTGAATCACTTTACAGAAGCTGGAAGAGTGCCTCTGATTCCTTATTCTTTGCTATTGCAGCTGCTCTCATAGCCTCTTTGTTAGCCAATCAGCTTTCCTTCTAAGCCTGCACCATCTTTTCTATCTTCTACTTTTTCCAGCACTCCTTCTTTCTATTAATGACTTCTTGGACTTCTGCATTCCACCATGAACTTTGCTTATGTACCTTATTTCCATACGTGGATCGCCCACTTATGTGTACTATGGTTCTCACAGATGCTGTTTTGAGGCTCTGCCATTCATCTTCTTCTTCTTGTTCCTGAGATGCTAGAACCCTGAAAATTCTTTAAGGTCATTTGCCTTCTCTCTCATCAACTTCCAGGTCTTTAGCCTAGTCTCTGTTGAACTTAGAGCCTTCTCTCACCAGTGCTTGTAGCTGATTGTGGCAACCAGTGGTTTATGCTAAGGGAGGACTGTTTTACTGGGAATGACTTTGCAATCCCTGATACTAACCCATTACCCACTGCCCTTTACTTACCCAGAGGAAGTCTACCTGAGTTGCATGTTGGTCACTCGTGTATGTGATATTGTGATTGTTTGCTTTGCTGAACCATATGCTGGTCACCTTCAAACCATATGATAGACAGAAGACTAGAATGGTCACTCCTTTGTAACTGTGGCCCCACCCATGTGGACCCAGGCAGTTCTCATATAAAGTTCTGTTTGTCTCAATATATGCACTCAGATCCCCCATTATCAACTCATTGTAGCTCCCTGCATTATTCAGTTAAATCTTCCATTATCTTAGCTGTATGCTTAATGCATAGGAACTGTTATATGACTTTTAAAATGTTGTAGAATTCATTGATCTCTGCCAGAGATGCACAAAGATGGTCTCACAAGTTGCACTGAATGTAATTATGGTTCATATTGACTTTTTGTCTTTTGCTGCAAGAAAATCCTTAGGGGCATCAATGGGAGCACTAGGCAATCATCGAAATAAGAGCATGACAACAACTTTTGTCATATCAGGTCACACAGGCTTCCCTACACCTCCCTGAGTGCTTATTGGAATTCAGCTCTCTGATCACTGTTTTTCACAGGCTATAGCTACCAATGTAACTTGTAATAAACTACTTTCCACTTGTGCTGGGTGTTGGGCATCCTTCCTGAGTGCCTGACTTTTACTTTGGATTCATTTTAGTTTATTTGGCACTTTTTCTTGTGGATTTGCTTTAGTAATTTGTAAGTGTGCATTGGTGGTGATTCCTTTCTCTTTACTTCATTTTGTCTGATAATGGAATTGATAACACTTTTGAGGCTGGGGGCTTGCCCCCACATGGGTGGTGCTCTTATTTTCTTTTTTTTTTTGATAAGGATGTGTTTGCAATCACTTGAATTTGGTAAGTTTGGTCTGCATTGAATTGGAGTCATAGGTTCATAGGTTTATAGGTGTGTACTAAGCTAATGGTCCTGGGGCTTTTACAAGCCTAGCCATAGAATTACCCTGACGTAGTGCCACCCGACCTTAGTTCCCAGTGCATCTGTCAAGTAGAGCCACTGGAGTTATCTTTGGGGTGAATTTTCTGTTTCCTATCCACTCATCAAGATTTCTCTTGAAGAGGGTCAGCAAGTTGCTCTGCTTGATATGTATGGGAAGTCTGTTCCATAGCATGGGCGTCTCTGGGTTATGAACCTGTCCCTCCAGCATGTTCTGTTAATTGTGGTAATGAGGTTGAGGTCTTTGGAGTATGTGGTGTGGAGGGATTGGGATTTCTTTAGAGGTAGCATTTCTAACAGAGCTGGGTCAGACATGGCTTTGTAAGTCAAGCAGAGATCGCCTCTAAGTAGGCGATATGTGACAGAGAATAGTTGGAGTTTTTTGAGTCGGTCCATATAAGATGTGTTTAAGGGCTAGGATCCTCTTTGTGAGGTACTTTTGCGGCCTCTCCAGTTGTTGCAGGTGTCTACTGAGGAATATGCCAAATGGGGAATTGTACTCGATGATTGGCCTAATGAGGGATGAGTAGAGGGAGACAATGACCTCTTTCTTCCTGGACGCAAAACCCTTAGTAATGAGATGTACCTCATAGAAGATCTTTCTGATCACAGTGGTAATGTGGTGATCAAAAGAGAGGTTGCTGTCAACCTGTGTTCCCAGATTTCTTATAACGCCTTCTGTGTTCAATGGACTACCATCAATGTGGTAATTCATGGGAACTGAGTTTTTCCCAAAGGGGATAATGACACATTTTATGGCATTGAGCTTAAGGCCATGGTTCTGACACCAGTCGTTGGTCTCAGTGAGGCCAGTCTGTAGGATGTCAACATTACTTGGGGAGTTAATAATAGCTCCCAACTTGAAATTGTCGGTGAGCTTTGTCAGAGAGAGTCCCTTCGCATTGGCCTGGACTTCAGAGAAGTAGATACCAAACAGGAGAGGACCCAGGACCGAACCCTGTGGGACTCCACTTGTGACTAGTCAGCAGTCTGATTTGGAGTCAGCTACTTTCACACTGTGGGTTCTATCTGTGAGCTAGTTTGCAACCCACCTAGTGATATGAGGGTTCATGCCAAGTTTAGTGGGTTTTTCTATTATTCCTGAGTGGGGAATGGTATCAATGGTATCAAAAGCCTTGGCCAGATCAAGGTAGGCTGTATGAACCACCTTGCCTTCATCCACAGCTCTGGTGACTGACTCAGAGAAGTTGACCAAGTTGAGTAAGCATGATCTACCCTTCACAAAACCAAACTGTGTGGGATCCAGAGTTTGGAGATTCCCTACATCTTTGTTTATTAGGTCCGTGATGATGCGTTCCATAGCTTTGCATATCAGACTCGTCAGGCTAATGGGGCGATAGTTCCCAGGGTCTGTAGTCACTCCTCCTTTGTGGAGAGGGATGATTGTAGCAGTGCGCCATTTGGTAGGGACAAAGCCTGAGGTGAGCCTGTGATTGAACTGGGAATTCTGAGCTGGAAATTTCTGGTTAAAGGCTTATAGTGCCTGCATATTTGAACTGTTTCTTACTGAAATTGGTACACCTTGTTTCTGTAGCATAGACTAGATCCAGGCCTGCTGAATCTAGCTTTGTTTGTATGCTTGTTGTTTGTTTGCTTGTTATTTCCCTGAAACGCTAATTCCACCTAAAACGCAGCTTTTCAGCGCTTCTGTGGATCCCTAGTGATATCTGCATTACTTACTGTACTTATTTCCTTGTTTCACTTGAAAGAAAGTTACTGTTTGTCATTTTTGCATTTAAGTTACCTGTAACACATTGCATTTAAGTTACCTGGCACTTGCTTACTAAAACAATTATACAAGTCAGCACTAAAAAATTAAAAGCACTACACCCTCACAAACTCCCCTTGAGTACCTTGTTCCCCATTGGCCCATTATTTCATTTATAAAGGAATTCCCAATACTATTCTAGCATGTCCAAAGGTCAGTTGTCAATCTCCTCTCCGGTCCAGCTGGTGAATCTGGGAATCTTGAGGCAATGTTACAACTGCCTCATGTACACAGACAACCCTCTCCTCTTCCCAACAAATTCCAACACATGTGAGAGATTTAACCATATAGCCATACTGGAGGCTAAGCTCTCTCAACTCAGTACTGGCGTAACCAGTCAGGAGGAGAAGGAAACCACACTCACTACAATTCCAGTCTCACATAGACCGACCACGACAGCAAACCAAACACATAAACACACAAAAACATACTCGGAGGCTCTAAATAAAAATCTGCCTAAGCAGCAGAGACCTCCAAAGCAGACACCCAAGCAACCGCTACCCCAAAACAAAACACGTGCAACACATAGCTCACAAAGCCAGTGTGCCGAACAGTCACAGCCCTTAAGGCTAAACAACACACCTGATACACTTGTAATAGGTGACTCTATCGTCAGGCACACTGACGTCCCGCTCACCAGGCTGAACAAGGAGAAGGTCACGGTGAGCTGCCTGTCGGGCGCTAGGATCCGCCACATAACACAAGCACTCAGGTCACTCCAAGGCAAGTACAAATATGACTCAGTCATTGTCCATGCTGGTGTGATTGACCTGAGACATACCTCCCTGGACTACATGAAAAGAGACATAGAGGAGCTCTCTGAGCATGTAGCCCAGGCTGGTATGACCCTGACCTTGAGTAGCATCTTACCCTCACCAAGAATGATGCCACAATATGAAGACAAGATGATCAATTTCAACAACTGGCTTAAGTACTGGTGTCATTCAAAGGGGATCCAATGCCTGTCAGCCTGGGATGACATGCTCGACAAGCCACGATGCTTCACTAGGGACGGCTTGCACCTGTCACCCCTGGGCTTTCGGATATTGGCAAAGGCTCTTGCTACCCCCATAGTGCCTTTTTCAGGCGAGGCTCAAAAGATAAACCCACCTCCATAGGTATCACAAGGGATAAGAAACTAACAGTAATACTACTCAATGTCAGAAGTCTAAACCTCAAGATGCACGCACTCAAAACTCTCCTTAGCATGGAGAACATCGATATCTGTGCAGTAACAGAAACCTGGTTCAAAGCTCCCAAGAGCACCCCAGCACTACCAGGTTATGCCTCATACCATGCTTTTCGGCCCCAAAACTTGGACCGAACCACAAAAGGACGGGGAGTATCAATATGCATCAAAGATACCCACACCTCCAGGTTGGTGGCACAGCACGAAGCATCAGAGACTATCCATGTGCAACTAACAGTGGGTAAAACTGCCTTCCAGTTTACAGCCTGCTACAGACCACCCTCCCAAACCCAGGAACCCCACTCGGCCTTCCTGAGAACACTGGAAAATATGAAGGTCTCTCCAAACACCATTATATTGGGCGACTTCAACTACCCAAACATAGACTGGGAGCATTACTCTAGCTCCAACACCCTAGCCCAAAGATTCCTAGAATTTATAAAATCAAATGCTATGGAACAACTTGTTACCACTCCCACAAGAGGGGAAAACATACTGGACCTGATCATCACCAACATGGGGACTCTATGCTCCAGACCAGAAGTGTATCCCTCACTGGTAAGATCAGACCATAAACTAATCTCACTGGATATTCACATCCCGACTCCACCCCCTGCCCTGAAAACCACAGTGAAAAACTTCTCAAAAGCAAATTTCACACTCCTCAAAACCGAGGTGGAATCCTTCAAAGCCCCCGGGCCTGTGGAAAATACGGCCCAGACCTCAGAATCCTTTATAAACGCATTCTATGAACACCTTCAGGAATGCATGGGTCATGAAATCCCAAATAAAACCATGACCCAATCCTCCAAAGGCAGATGTCCTGTCTGGTGGACCCCAGCCATAAACAAACTATACAATAGAAGGAGGAAGCTACTATATGATAGAGCAAAATCCCAAAAAGGGAAGGCATCTCTGATCAGTATTAGCAAAAAACTACGAGCACTCATAAAATCGTCTAAGGCCAGCTTCGAGAGAAATATTGCACAGGACACTAAGGATAATCACAAGACTTTCTTTAGTTATGTTAGGAACCTGGGTGGGAATTCCTAGATATGCTCAGAATTAGTCCAAAATGACAAAAAATACACTGAACCCACAGACATTGCCAACATCCTAGCTGACAGGTTCAGCACAATCTTCTCCCCTCCTCCCCACCAAAAGGGCAAATATCTATCCCAGCAGAATGCTGCCCCCCTGACATCTCAGATGCTCAGGTAAGAGCTGCCCTCTCCAAAGCAAAAAACACAGCATCAATTGGACCAGATGGTTTCCCGGGCTGCGTCCTACATGAACTCCAAGAAGAGCTAAACCCAAACATAAAACTACTGTTCAATCCCAGCCTTACTACAGGATATGTACCCAAAGAGTGGCGTACAGCAACAGTGGTCCCTCTCCACAAAGGTGGTGCCTCAGTGGATCCTGGAAACTATTGCCCCATAAGCCTGACTAGCTTGGTCTGCAAAGCTATGGAAAGGATCATCATGGACCTCATAAATAAAGATATTGGGGACCTACAGACACTGGATCCTACCCAGTTCGGCTTTGTTAAGGGCAGATCCTGCCTCTTAAACCTAGTTGATTTCTTTGAAACAGTTACCAAGGCCATTGACAAGGGGAAGGTAGTCCACACAGCCTAGCTGGAACTCGCAAAAGCCTTTGATACAATACCCCACTCGGGCATTATAGATAAACTCACCAGCTTAAATATAAACCCCTATGTCACTAGATGGGTTGCAAACTGGCTCAAGGACAGAACCCACATGGTTAGAATTGCTGGAGCTATGTCAGACTCCAAACCAGTTACAAGTGGCATCCCACAAGGCTCAGTCCTGGGACCTCTCCTGTTCGGTATATATTTCTCAGAGGTACAGGCCAACACGGAAGGACTGTGGCTGACCAAGTTCACAGATGACTGCAAACTGGGCACCATAATCGACTCTCCAGCCGACACAAGCATCCTCCAAAAGGGCCTCATAGAAACAGACAACTGGTGCCAGAGCCATGGCCTCAAGCTAAAAGCCAAAAAGTGTATAGTCATCCCCTCTGGCAAAAACAAAGTGCCCACAAATTACCACATTGGTGGTAATCCATTAAATACAGAAGAAGTAATTAGCGACCTGGGGACCGAAGTTGATAGCAATCTCTCATTTGGCAACCACGTGGCCAAAGTGGTTAGAAACACATTTTATTTAGCCCACCTAATCATGAAGGGATTCACATCTAGATCAGGGGAGGTCATTGTGCCTCTTTACTCATCCCTCATCAGGTCCATAATTGAGTACAATGCCTCTTTTGGGATGTACCTTACCAGACATCTGCAGCAACTGGAAAGACCCAAAAGTACTTCACCAAGAGGATCAAAGGGCTCAAACAGATGCCATATGCTGCCCGGTTAAAGAAACTCCAGCTCTACTCAGTAGCATACCACCTGCTCAGAGGTGATCTATGCCTGACGTATAAAGCCATTTCCAACCCGGAATTAATGGACATGCTGCACTTCAGAAAATCCCAATCCCATCGAGCTATGCGCTCGAGAGACTTGAACCTCAGCACTGAAATAAATAGGACATGCTGGAGGGACAGATTCATAACCCAGAGGCTCCCTTCACTCTGGAATAAAATCCCAGTCCAGGTTAGGCAGAGTCCCTCATTGACTCTCTTCAAGAGGAATCTTGATGAGTGGATGGGAGATCATAGGTTTACCCTGGGTATCACTTCTGTGTCACTGTTAGACAGAGGCACAGTATACTAACCTCGAAAAAGGGCATAGCAAAATTAATTTAAAATGGGTGGCGAAAGCCAAACACACTCTGGCTAGGCTTATAAATGCCTTAGGGCAGATAGTCTAGTATGAACCTATGAACCTATGAACAGGGCACACAGGTGAGGTGCCAGTTCACTCTATAGTTCATGTAGAACACAACCGGGGATATTGTCAGGTTCCATATAAGCTGTATTCTTAGTAGAAGAATATACTCATATACTTTTGATAAAAAAATATATCTGTATCTATATCTCTCTTATATCTCTCTCTCTCTCTCTCTATATATATATATATATATATATAAATATATATATATATATATATATATATATATATATGGGTCTAGGACACATGCTCAACTAGCATATGTCTGAATCACAAAACATCGAAAACATATATACACGAAAGCGCTTAACATCAAAAAGCGCTTCCATGTATGTGTAGTTCAAAAAAAAAAATCTACGTTTAAGTCCCCCTGCACCCCCCACACCCCCCTACTTTATTATTTTCACTCTGAGATCGCATTACAGTGGGGAAAAGGGAATTTTCCCTTACCCGCACTGTAGTCCGATCTACGAAACAGGCACACATACATGGAAGCACTTGTCGATGTTAAGTGCTTTCGTGTATGTGTGTTCGATGTTTTGTGATTCAGACATATGCTAGTCAAGCATGTGTCCGGATCCCATATATATATATATATATATATATATATATATATATATATATATATATATATATATAGATATATAGATATATATATATATAGATATATATATATATATACATACATACACACACACACACACACACACACACACACACACACACACACACACACACACACACACACACACAGACACACACGCACACAGATAGATTGATATATGTATCACTCATGATATAGTTACTGGTGAGTATTAATGCTGGGAATATCATATATGCTGAAAATATTTCAATAAAAAGGTTAAAAATAAATAATTATTTCCTTGATTTATGTACTTCGTATACCGTTCTTCCTGATTCTGTGCCATTTAATTACTTTAGTGTACCACATGTGCAGGCCATGACTTTTTCCATCACCATGCAAATAAAAGAATGAGTTTTAACTAAACATCAGGAATAATATTGCCTTTTGTACATTCAGTTAGAAAATAAGTATGGTCAATGACTGTGGTTCTTCAGTTATAAACAGGTCTTATCTTTATTTGTAGTTTTGTATATTGTGGCATTGGGCTATAGCATGATTAAGTGAGGTAAATACCAAGTACTTTATATCTTCTTCCGTAGCTTCCATCTCCAAGATATACATGTCTCTTGGCCCACATACAGCATTACTGCAAGAGGATTAAGGGTTGTATGTAGCCTCAAAATTCCCATTTCTTTCCAGAAACTCATGCATGTTAGATCTTCTAGGATGTGAATTAGTGGAATGATCCTGCATTCATTGCCAAGCAAGAGTAAATCTTCTAAGTATACCTGCATTCCAGACTGAATTCCTTTATTATCCTTTCAGCTGCTGTCATGTCCCAGAAAGCTTATCAAATGGACACACTTTATTCTAAAGATAGGCAAAGCTGCACCCAACTTTGGTGAGACGATTTATTATTTTCCACTATGGATGTATGGCTTTTAATTACTCATCTTGTGTGTCCCAGATCCACTCTTCTGCAGCTGCAAAAACTATGTGATGACCAAGAGAGCCACCATGAAGACAACTTTAACCCAATTGTCCACAACAGGAAAGTGGTGATTTTAGGGGAGCTTTCTCATGCAATTTTTGATGATGTCTAGAAGATTATTTAGGCTGTTTCTATAGCCAAATATATGTATAACTTGTCATTCCACCTCTGCTAAGTCTTCAAATGTTATTTCAGAAGGAGAAAGCCGTCAAAATCCAGTGAAAGCTATACTATCAGATAAACCCAAACCAGATTTTTGCTTTGTTTTGTGGCAAATAAACTAGCGTATATACATATATTGACAAACCAAAGCACATAAGCATAGAAAGTTTCTTTCTATATATATGTATATGTAGTTAGATACATGCACACACACTCTGAGCTGCCATGCAAGGTGACTAGAAGCTTATGAGTTTTCAAAAAAATCATAAGTTGCCTGTTTTTTCCTTATTGATACTATTTACGGCACTTTTTTATTGCCTGCTGCCTACTTTTATGCTGTATTTATTTACTGTGTACTAAATTACACTGTAGTACTGCAATTAATTTACTGTCACTGTTAAATCGAATTTTATTGCTGTTTTCACTGTTTACAATTTTTTTTTGATATTTTTCACTGTTTGTTAAGTATTTACTAATATTTTTCACTGTTTTAAAGCTACAGTAAACTCTCATTTAACCAGCACCCATGGGGAATGATAGATGCCGGATAACTGTAGTTTCTGGTTGCTTGAGTTAGTATTAAAAATAGGCCTGACTAATACTGTACCCTATACTATTTGTTTGGTTTGACTTGTTCTCAGGTTGGGGAGAGAAGGAATTTATTCCTAGCTTCCTTTTTAAAACTCTAAAACCCTAAAGACCTAAGGTATGTTTCTGTGGGGGAAAGCA
>NC_056726.1:1903840358-1903847858 GCF_019279795.1 Protopterus annectens | reverse complement strand
CATTTCAGCTGTTGCATATGCCTGGCCAGTTATAAACTGAAGTGAGCGTTGTACTCAGTGATGGGTGTTGTACTCAGTGATAGGCATTGTACTCAATGATGGGTTTGATAAGGGATGACTAAAGTGGTACTATAACTTCCTTGGACCTAGATGCCATACCATTACTTAAAAGTTGACTGCATAGAATAATTATCTTGCTACCTTCCTTGCCTATGTGTTGGTCAAAAGCCAGATTACTGTCTACATATGTTCTCAGAACCCTAACTACTTGGTCAACCCTTAGGGCTGTCTTATTGATGGAGTAATTAATCTGGGCGGACTTTTTACTGGAAGGCACTATAATGCACTTCTTGGCATTGAGTTTAAATCCATGGCTTTGGCACCAGTCATTTGTCTGTGTTAGACTGTCTTGTAGGATGTTACTGTTGTGGGGGGACTCTATGATAGCTCCCAATTGGCAGTTGTCTACAAACTTGGTGAGATGGAGGCTCTTGACATTAGCCTTGACCTCTGTGAAGTAGATGTCAAATAGGAGCAAGCCTAGCACTGAGTCCTGAGGTACTCTGTTGATGGTCAGTGTCTTGGGAGAGGTGGTCTCAACAATCTTGACTTCTTGGGTTTTATCTGTGAGACAGCTGGAATTTCATTGAGTTATGTAGGAATTTATGCCTAGTTCAGTAAATTTGACAGCAATACCTGAGTAAGATTTAGTATCAATAGCCTTAGCAAGGTCTAGGTAGACTATATGCACCATTTTCCCTCATCCGTTGCCTTGGTGACCTTCTGAAAGACTTCTACCAGGTTATGTAGGCATGATCTTCCTTTGACAAAACCAAACTGGATTGGGTCCAGTGTCTGTAGGTTACCAATGTCTTTGTTGATCATTTCCATGGTAATTTTTTCTATGGCTTTGCATATTACACTAGTCAGACTAATGGGGCTATAGTTTCAGAGGTCAGTTGATGGTCCACCCTCATGGGCACCAGAACCATGGAGCGAGGTGGGAGGTGCGCCCCCTCACTTTTGCACTTGCAATGTCTCAACCATCCCGGGTGTGCAATTGCATCAGCTTTGCAATGTCCCAAACATGCGCCTGTTTCAATACAGGATGTACTTAGCAGAGCCGCAATACAGGATTTACTTACAGGATGTGACTTAGCATACGGATTTTCTTTCAACTGCAGAGCTGCACTGCACCTTGGGTGCAGAGCCTAAAGTCCCTAGCCACCATCACGTGTAAATTTATGCATCACATTTTTGTTTTGCTCTGTTCCTCATTAAATCTCTGGTTTTCAGGAGCAGTAAAACAAAACCTTTTATGCTAGCAATTTTCTAAGTTTATAAGATCAGTATATGAAATGTGTCCCTATTTTGGGGCTGTATTCCCCCATTATTGGCTTTGTTCTGTATTTTTGTGCTAGGAGGTTGAGAGCTATGGTGATAAGTGAGAAGTGAATTCACTAAATGATAGGTCATTTAAGTTTGTCTTCCGTTCTTTCGGGAAACTGCTGATTTAGCTTAGTGGCATGTTGTTCTGACTGTAGTGCACAGGGTTCTGGGTTCAAGACCTGGCAGTGAAATGTACAGTGGTAACACGACATTTTATGCAAACAACTTTCCAAAATTATACAAGCAATGTTTAAAATGTGTCCCTGGTGTTTGGCCTTTTGCCCCCCCCCCCCAAGTGAAAATAAGTGCAAAAAGCTGTGCAACATGCTTATGGCTTACATTACTGTGATTCTGTATTTGTATTTTTATATATATAATATGTATTGTGTTCAAACAATAAATTTAAAATGCGCTCTAACTTAAGTCTAACAAGTGTGCTGTATTATACAAGGAATATAATTTAATAAAGTCAGGAAGGTGTATCAAAGAATGCATGTATGTTTCTTGTTTTGTGTGCAAGGGGCCTCTGATTTGAAAACATCCCAAAGGTAATATTTATCCACCACTGGCCAGATGCATTTTCTTTGGATGTGGTGTGGGTTTTAATGCTGTGTCAATGAATATGAGTTTCAAGGGCAGAGAAGTTTTAATGCCAAGTCTATTTTCATTGTAAGACAGTATTGCTTTGTTTAGCGGATATCTGTTAGTGTTTCTGCATTGTGCTATAAAATGTAAAAAAAAAAATAAAATCCAGAAATGCAACCTGGATTTAAGGATGGGCAATAGAAAATGTACTCCAGGATTGCCTCTCATGCCACTAATGGATAGAGGCAGTTCCTAAATGCTGCATCCCTTATATGGGTCCCCTCAAATTATCTCTGGAATGATTACAGTTATTCTCAATAGGGCTAATATACAGTTATCAGCCATGTGATAGGTAAGACCAATCATAAAATGTTAATTCAAGAATCAAGCACCAAAAGGGAATTGGCTATGCTTAAAAAGTCCTCCAAGTGAACATATGTTGTGGTAGTAAATAGTTATAAAAAATTGCCCCTTTTAGATCACTAAGTGCCCCTCTCACCCTTCGCCCCCCAGTCTTCAACAGCTTCCGGCGCCTTTGTCCACCCTTGTGAAGCGGGATAATAATTGCAATCCTCCATTCATATGGCTTGTGCTCTAGCTGAAAAGTGACTCAAGTGACAGGTTAAGTTTCAATCTGTTTAGGAGACACCCTAGGATATTCTCTGGGCCCACTGAGGCTGTGTTTTTAGACTTAATAAGGGCCACCATGACCTGCTTCCTGCTAATAGTTGGGGCAGGGGGCTATGCTAGTAGGGCTTTCACTGGACGAGGTAGGGGGAGAGTGGGGGGTGAAGGTAGAGCTAAATTTGTCAGCCGGTAGATTTTCTATGTCACTCTGCTTGGTAAAGGTGGTACCATTTACCACCAATACAGCACACGGCTGTCTGCTTATTTTTTACACTTTCAGACATAGCTGTAGAAGGCCTTGTGGTTGTCTTTAGCCTGAGAGGTTATTTTGACCTCATAACTGGCCTTGTTGCATTTAATTAATATTCTTAGTTTCCTGTTTAATTTAATTAGTGAGCTCTTGCCATTATGAGAGATAGCCTTTTTGATTTTGGCCACGACTTCTTTTCCTTTTGTTATATAACCTGTTAACCTGTTAAGGTTAGGATTCTACCAATGTGGTTTGTTTTTTGGGGTTTTGTTTTTGCTTGCTTCTTGCATGGTTTTTGCTTACTACATTTAGGTACAATAGCCTCTATGCAACAATTAACATGGATGTGCAAGGTTTCTGTGACCTGTTCTGCACAGGTTGCTGTGAATGTAGGGTTCAGAAGTGTATTGAATTTGACACACTGATACTTAATAGGATGTAGTTTGCTTTAGAATAGTTCCAAACTGTTACAGGTTTTGCTGGGTTTTCCATGTTAATGTTTATTTTAAAGGCGACAGCTTTGTGATCCAATTTCACCATTAAGGACATGACATGGAGGAGGGGGGTTGCAGCATTCTACCATACTGGTGAGTACTAGGTCCAGTATGTTTGAACCTCTGGTTGGGCTGTGCACTATCTCATCAAGGGTATTTGTGTCAATAAAGTCCAGGAAATGTTGTGCCTGCAAGTTTGAGATAGTGTATGTTTCCCAGTCTATAAAGGAGTAGTTAAAGTCTCTCATGAATATGATATTTGAATGAATGGTTAATGCCTCCAGCAGGTCTAAGTATGAGTTATGAAATTCTTGGGGCATAGATAGTAACCTATAGCTTGCTAGCATATGGTAATGGACTTTATCTACGATGATTTGCATGAGGATGAATTCTAGGGCATCATCTTGTTTAACCAACCTAGAGGTATATTAATTACTAATGAAGATCGAGGCATCTCCACCTTTAGTCAATATCTGTGAGGCTGATGGTCTAAATGTGTGGCAGACACTGAAGCCTTGCACTGCTGGAGTACTTTCCTGTGACTTTAAACCATTTCTCAGTTATGGTACAGATGTCGATATTCTTCAAAGTGAGGAGAGCTTGTAGAGTGTGGTTTCTTGTTAAGACTCCTAACATTGTGCAGTGACACCTTTGGGTTCCTTTGGGTTTTATTTACTAAGTTGGTAGTTTTGTCAGTTTGGCATTGCCTGAAACTGATGCTAAGGGGGTGCATAAAGTTTTAGCCAATACCCAGAAGACCAAGGGGGACAGGTGCAGACACATCCTTGGCAAAACAATGTGGCCTATTAATCATGTTATCCCATAGTGAAACATATTGCTTCCACCTGGAATGACACTAGAAACTTAGTCAAGTGTTAAAATTAATAATTTTTTGTTAATACTGTGGTATCATCTTTGGTAAAGGTAAAATGCTGCTCAATGCAAGGCACATACCTGTCTGAAATACATATTCAGAGAGATTCACAATGTGCCTCTTCATATAGTCCAGTGAGGTATGTCTCAGGTTATTAATGCCCACATGGAAAGAGACATGGGGGAGCTCTCCGATCTTGTAGCCCAGGCAAGTATGACCTTAGGCCTGAGTAGCATCCTGCCATCACCCAGAATGATACCACAGTACAAGGACAAAATGATTGACTTCAACAATTGGCTAAGTGTCTGGTGTCATTCTAAGGGGATCCAGTATCTGTCTGCCTGGGATGACATGATCGACAAACCATGATGCTTTGCCAGAGATGGCCTGCACCTGTCGCCCTTGGGATTCCGGATACTGGCTAAGGCTCTTGCCACTCCTGTAGTGAATTTTTTAGGCAAGGTTCAAATGACAAATTCACCACCTTAACAGGTACAAGCAAGCAAAATCTGAGGGTAATGCTACTCAATGCTAGAAGTCTAAACCTCAAAATGCATTCACTCAAGGCACTCCTTAAAATGGAGAACATCGACATCTGTGCAGTGACAGAGACCTGCTTCAAGGCTCCAAAGAGCACCCCTGCATTACCAGGCTATAGTTCATACCACACCTTTTCGGCCACTTAACCTGGACCAAAACACAATATTCATTAAGGATATCCACACCTCCAGACTAGTTGCTCAGCATAATGCATCCGAAATTATCCAAGAGCAACTAACTCTGGGCAAGACCACAATCCAAATTGTAACTTGCTACAGATTCCCTACCATGACCCAGGATTCCCACCCCTCATTTCTTGATACACTGGAAAATATTGGGGTACAACCCAACACCCTAATAATGGGCGAATTCAACTACCCCAGCCTTAACTGGGAAAACTACTTATGTACCATCTCTTTTGCTCAACGTTTTCTGGAATTCATAAATTCCAATGCCTTGGATCAACTTATCCACACCCCCACCAAGGGCAGCAATATCCTAGACCTGGTCATTACCAACATGGGCGACCGGTGTTCCACACCAGAGGTCAATTCCTCATTGGTCAGATCTGACCACAAGTTGATCACCCTAGACATCCACATCCTGCCCCCATCCCCCATTAGGAGAACCACTGTAAAAAAATTCTCTAAAGCCAGCTTCATGCTTCTTAAGACAGAAGTGGCAAACTTCATGACACCCATGCAGACGGACAATAGAGGTACAACTGCTGAATCCTACACAAATGCACTTTATAAGTACTTACACGAGTGCATGGATTGTGCTATCCTTAACAGAATCGAGATGTTATCCTCCAAAAAAAGGAAGCCAATTTGGTGGTCCCCTCCCATAAACAAACTCTACAACAGAAGAAAGAAACTGTTGCAAAAAAGAGTAAAATTCCATGATTGGAGGAACTCCCTGGTCAGCCATAGTAAGAAGCTAAGATCCCTCATAAAATCCTCCAAAGCTAGTTACGAAAACAAAATTGCCACTGATTCTAAAGACAACCACAAAGCATTCTATAGCTATGTCAAGAATCTCAATGGCAACACTCAGATCTGCTCTGAGTTACAGCACAATGGCACTAAATATACAGAACCAACTGATATTGCCAACATCCGGGCAGATAGGTTCAGTGCTAACTTTACCCCCCTCTCACCCCCTAAAGGGCCCATCTCTATACCGGAAGAATGCAAAGTTCCTGTAATCACAGCTGCACAGGTAAAAACCACACTCTCCAAAGCCAAGAACACAGAATCCATGGGACCTGACAACATCCCAGGCTGCATTCTACATGAACTGCAGAATGAACTTGCACCCCACCTAAGCACCATGTTCAATCATAGCCTCAACTCAGGCTTTGTGCCCACTGAATGGTGCACAGCGACAGTTATCCCACTCCACAAAGGGGGAGCCACCACGGACCCTGGGAACTACCACCCCATTAGCCTAACGAGCCTGGTCTGCAAGACCATGTAACGTATCACCATGGATCTTATACACAAAGACATTGGTAATCTCCAAACTCTGGACCCCACCCAGTTCGGGTTTGTAAAAGGCAGATCATGTCTCCTAAACCTGATAGACTTCTTTGAAGCAGTCACCAAAGCTGTAGACGAGGGTAAGGTGGTTCACACAGCCTATCTATATTTTGCCAAAGCTTTTGACACCATCCCCCACTCTGGAATTATAGATAAACTCACTAAACTAGGTATAAATCCCTATGTCACAAGACGGGTTGCCAACTGGCTCACTGACAGAACCCACACTGTGAAAGTAGCAGACTCCAAATACGACTTCAGACCAGTGAAAAGTGGAGTTCCACAGGGTTCAGTCCTGGGTCGTCTCCTGTTTGGTATCTACTTTTCCAAAGTACAGGCTAACACAGAAGGTTTTTGGCTAAAAAAGTTTGCAGATGACTGCAAACTAGGAGCCATAATCGAAATTCCTAACAATGTGGACATCCTACAAAAGGGCCTCATGGAGACAGATGCCTGGTGTCCATGAGCTACCACATAGGTGGTAGTCTACTTAACACCGAAAGTGTGGTAAGAGACCTTGGGGCACAGGTGGACAGTAGTCTCTCCTTTGCTAATCACATCACCACAGTAGCCAGAAAATCCTTCTACGTGGCACACCTCATCACAAAAGGTTTCTCATCTAGGAAAAAGAGGTCATTGTTCCCCTCTACTCGTCACTCATTAGACCCATTATAGAGTAGATTACCGGCCTCAAAGAGATGCCCTACGCAGACCATCTCAAAAAACTCCAGCTTTACTCCGTTGCATATCGCCTACTCAGAGGCGATCTCTTCCTAACATTCAAAGCTATGTCAAACCCAGAGTTGTTGTACATGCTCAACTTAAAGAAATCCCAATCCCTCTGCGCTACACGTTCTAAGGACCACATGCTCTAGGGACCTAAACCTTTTCACTATAATAAACAGAACATGTTGGAGGGATAGATTCCTGTCCCAGAGACTTCCCATACTCTGGACCAAACTACCTATTTATATCAAACAAAGCTCTTCATTAGCACTCTTCAAGAAAAATCTTGATGACTGGATGGGAAATAGAAAATTCACCCCGGGGATCACCACTGTGGTTCTGCTCGACAGGGGCACAGGAAAATAATTTTCTTGGGTGACGAAAGCCAGGGTACCTTTTTGGCTAGGCTTATATAGGCACTAGGGCCAATAGCCTAGTACCTACCAATGAACCTATGAACCTGTGACAGAATCA